>NC_136262.1:232195770-232410770 GCF_964187855.1 Myxine glutinosa
CAAATTTGGACCTGAACCAAAATCGAATCTACTTGTTCTTGTCATCTAACGAACTCATCCACCTCTAGTTTCGTCATAACGTCTCCAGAACGTTTTTGAAATGTCGTGCTATATCATTTTTGGCGCCATCTCTCAATGGTGAAAAAAAAAACTTTAAAAAACAATTCTCGTATCCAGATCCAAATCTCCACAAAAACAGAATCAGATCATACATGTCACACATCTAAATTGTCCACCAAGTTTCATCCAAATCGGTCCACAACCTTTTGAGATATCCTGCTCACAGACAGACAGGCAAACATGGGTGAAAACCACCTCCTGTGATGGAAGTAATAAAACTACATCAAATTTTAGAAAGCAAGAGAGAAAGCAATTTCATTTTCTAACTATTATTTTCGTTTCTTTTTGACCAAGGAAGGAAGATAATTATCGATAGCTTATCAATATTGTAATGTTGTGATGCCTTATACCTTATAGAATGAGAATCAAAACAGCCTTGACAATACATGAACATCCTCGGTTCAGCATTTTTTTTTTGCTGCTATTTTTTAAAGTTAAAATTACTGAATTTTAAAAACAAACGATAGTTTTAGGTTATGTAAGGGACCCTACATGTTTGCATATTGATGTTGAAAATGATATCATTCTCATGGCCTGTGGCAGACATCACCCATTCCCCAGACACTACAATGTCCCCTACCAAGTACCTTCCTCCCTCTTTTCTTTCTACACTCTCCTTTCCTGTATTCTGCCCCCATCTTCTTCCAATCTTGGGTGGATGACTGTATTAAAGCTTGGTGAACTTCATGCTGAAGACCACTTCAACTTGGATCAGATCATTTGTCCTTGTGACAAATCTACCTATTGATATATGACAACTTTTTGAGATATCCTGCTCACAGACAGACAGAAAAACATAACCTCCATCCACCTTCGGTGGCAGAGGTAACAAGGAACTATTTCTGTGTGGTTGTGCTACAGTGAGTGAAAGTTTAGAAGAGTGATTCAGCTTACACATGTCGTGTGGACTTTAAATAGGTCTTTGATACCTGTTGCAGCCATCCGATGGCCATCTCACTTATAAAACACAAATATAGATGTCATACCCCTGGGCTATCACCTGGTAGAATAAAGCAGTATACTACACTGACGAAAGGTATTTTAACAGTATCCCGTTATTTCAAACCAATTACAATGGTTTCTAGAAGACCTGGCAGCATGAAACAATCATACGAACGTAATCATAAGACTTTGAACAAACAAACAAAAAAATACCTATTTTGGCGAACAACCCCCTTAGACCCCGATTTTTCTAATACCGTGAACAAACTTTGGTACATCACAGGTGATGAAAGATCTGATGAAGTTTCATTAAAATAATTGTGTGTGTAGTTTCAGAAAAGAGAGCAAATTCCTACTTTGGGGGGAGGGGAAGGGGTCAAACCTGGACCCACTTTGACCCCTGGTAGACCCCCTTAGATCCCGATTATTTTTAATGCCGCAAACAAACTTGGGCTGCAACATACCAACTATCATTTGTGCCAAGTTTTGTCACAATCCCATCAGCGGTTTCAGAGAAGAAGTTGCAAGTGTTTACGAACGGACTGACTGACAGACTGATGACGCGCCATCCAATCAGCTCCCCGGAACTACGTTCCCGGTGAGCTAAACATCAACCATTGTGACATATCTTGTAGAACATAGTTGAGTGTATATTGCGATCCAATCTTGTTGACAAACTAAGCTTTAATGCTCAGGAGAGCGACAAAGTTTCTCTTTTCATCATCACGGCAGAAAGTCTTTGTTTTTAATCGATCATCACTGCACAAAAGTTTTGGTTTACCTTGAATAATTCTTGCAAGCAGTAAATGGTATCACAGCTTTAGCTGATGGCATGCGTTGTACATTAGAATCGTGTTAAAATGAAAATATTAGTTCTATAGAACATTTGATGAAAAGACAAATGTATTTGTTTAATTAGCTATCTTCTTCTTTTTTACATTACAAATCATATTGAAAATAGTCTAATATGATAAATGTGACAAAGACAACATGCAGACACACACATTAATCACCCGCATACGAGAAGCAAAAAAGCTCGATTAGGCAATTGGTTCACTTTGTCTGTCTGTCTGTCTGTCTGTCTGTCTACAAATATCAGTTTATGATCGAGGAACACCTTTATTTCAATTGAATGTTATATCTTGAACACGAATCAGAACGTGAATCGGAAAACACACGAGCAGTTCTTTGGTTCTGAAGTCGTCCCAATCCCACATGCACGGAGAGGAGTGAGTTTTTTGTTGTTTTTTAGTCTGTCTGTCTCCCTGTCTGTCACTCAAACAAAATTTAAATTATTCAAAACAGGAAACTTAATGTTTTAAGATTGTTCACATAGAACAAGCACAATAACTAATGTAACGTGTTAAATAAGGTGGTGTATAAGACTACATCAACAGCGGTAAATTTCCGGAATATCTTTTTCCTACGACCTATGAAGTCTCTGTTTTATTTCAATGTGGACAACTAAACCGACACACCTCACTGGCTTTGCTAGGACAGGACCAAACACAACACCTGACAAAGGGAGGATGAGCGACCCTGCAGTAAGGAAATGGTGTCTCCTAAAAAACACCCATCTGGATTGGATCGGTCCAAGTCATACCAAGGACTTTAAAAATGTGCATGCTGCTTCCTTGCTTGAAAAGGATAGAGCACGGACAATCCCCATCGGTTGGTATCCATGGGGAGGAGGAAATTCCCTGCTGAGTACGGTGAGAAAAGCGGCGCCATTGTTATGACGTCGCTGGTACCCAGAGTATTCCAGGAAGTGACGGTACGAACGACACTTCCCCCAAGCTCAGCGGCTGTGTTACGTGTTTGTCTTGTCAGTATGTCTGTGAATGTGTGTGTGTGTGTGTGTGTGTGTGTGTGTGTGTGTGTGTGTGTGTGTGTGTGTGTGTGTCTGTCACCTCCATTACGAGCCTTAGACCATGTATTTAAAAAGAATAATTATTTACTTGAACACTGTTGAACACAAATCACCTTTTTGGTATTTTCAAAACCCTTCCGTTTAGCAGTACTTGGCCAAAATATAACGGCATTTTAGATCATCACAACCAATCAAATTTGCCGCTCGTTGACCCTGCCTTTGGCTTTGTTTTTTTCAAGACAGTGCAGGATAATGTGTTTCTGAAGTTGATACGAAATTGATCAGTGTTGATCTTGGCCCCCGATATGCTTAAACCAAGGCAGAAACAACCTCCTTACAATTTGCAACAAGAAAGAGCAATCAGAGATTGCAAACCCTCGCCAGGATGTATTTTCTGTGGTTTTTAAGGCTTTTGTGTTAAAACAAATATGGCGGCCGAACCATGTGACCAATGATGTCATTTTTTTTTCTCCACTAATTTATTACTAGATTATGCTCAAGAAATTTCATCTTGATCGGATGAAGTTTTGTACTTGTCAAATTATGACGTCATAATGGAGGCACCTATGACATTATCATTAACATATTTTATTCCCCATGGAGAGTTATTTACAATGAGCCATGTCTCAATTTTTTATATTCAGCGCTTTCGGAGATATAGAGGTGCGAAATTTTTCCAAGATGGCGCCTGTACCACGTGACCTATGACGTCATCATTAGCATTAAAAACTTCTACAGGTGGAGCTGCACCTATGGTGAAAATTTCCTGTCAATCGGACGAACGGTTACAGAGAAAATCATGTTTATTCTGTGCGGACAAACAGACAGACAAACAAACAGACAAACGGACTCAAATGCAATACCCCTTCCTCAGGCGAGGGTAATAAACCGATAGACAAACCAAAGTATAGAAGCGGGGAAATAAAAAAAGGAAAGTAGAGGTGGGAAAAAAGAGGAACGGAAGAGTGACGGTGAGCAGAGAGTCTTGATTTTTGCAGTTTCACAAGAAGTGGGTTGCTGGCAGATCTTGTGCGAACTGCAGGAATATTTGGGGGACAGAGCACAGATAGAGCTGTGGGAGCAAGGCCAAAGAGGAGTTGGTAGAAGACAGAAAGACCACCTACCTGCCTGCGGTGAGAGAGTGAAAGGCCCTCGGAGTTAGCTTCATCTCGGGAGATTCCAATGATTCTGAAAGCTTTGGTTTCAACAGCGTGAAGCCGAGCTCGGTGTGAAGCAGGAGCACCAGCCCAGAGGGGAGAGCAGTATTCCATTGAGCTGTGGATGAAAGCCTTGTATGTGGTGAGGAGGTCAGGTGTGCCAAAGAAGGACTTCGCACGACGGAGGATGCCCAGTCGGCGACTGGCTTCGGAGGCCAGCTTGGCAATGTGGTTTTCCCAGGAAAGATCATGGCAGATAGTGAGGGTTACATGAAGCAGTAACAACCAATGTGCAGGAAACAAATATAAATGAATGAGTAAATAAACCTGGTTATCCCTTACTGCCCTCGAACAAAACAAATGTCGTACATTTCTTAATGGTTGTTTATCTCAGGGCCCATTCATGCACTCGACAATAACACAGTACATGGAAGATTACAGTTCCGAGAAGTAGATGGAAGGCAAGTGAACCTACAGTGCAAGCAATTCCGAGAAGTAGATTTCAAACTTGGAGGCAAGCTGTGCAGAAGTCCTGGAGCAGAATTCAACAAGTCAGCAGCTCTTTGGTGTAATCTGGTGTATTTGTCGCTTCCCTCAAAGCCCACATCGCTTTGAGGAAATTTGTGTTTACAGCTCTGGCACACAGAGACCCAGGGCAGCCCTTCTGCACGACAGCCTTCCTCAAAAAAAAGCTTCTCCTCCTCCAGTGAACATTCGCTCTTCCAGAGCAACTGTAATGGTCAACCCTTTCTGCGTAAGTTGTGTTGCCAACTGACACCCAGACCTCAGATTACCGCCTATTTAGCCTCGTGGAGGGGCCACGTGAGGGAGATCCCATGGCGAGACAATTCCCGACTTCCTCAATGCTGTTTCGCCCCGACAATAATCTTCTACGGAGAGGTTAATGGCCGGTTATCTCACTGCAGACTCGCCACACCTGCACATCCTCATGGCTTGAGCTGCAAAGCTCTCGTGTGCACTTTGTAAAGACATGTAAACAGAGGGTACAAACATTCAAGATGGACAGCCAGATATTTGAATACAGGAGGCCAACAGTAGGATATGAAAAACAAACATCTCACGGACATACGCAACGCATATATATCGCACAAATGGTACATCACGCTTATCTAACCAAATTCTAAGAAACAACTATCATTCTACTAAACAGTTTTATTAACCCTTAAATAACATTCCCACAACACTATATTTAAATATCCAATTAAATCAGTTTTTATTGCTGGGTTTAATTTCACTTGAACAGTCTAAGTTTAAGAACAGAACTTTCAATCATGTTCTTCTGCTCTTTCACTCCCTCTTTCTGTTCTCTTCACCCTCTCTTTTGCTCAAGGTCATCTGCCATCTGCTTGGAAATCAGCCAACATCACCGCTTTGCACAAAAAAGGTGCAAAAACAGATCCCAGCAACTACAGACCAATCAGCCTTCTCCCAATTATCAGCAAAGTCATGGAATCCATCATTGCTTCAGATATTAAATCTTTCCTCTTCTCCAATGGCTTGATCTCTGATCATCAATTCGGTTTCAGACCTGGTCACTCTACTCTGGACATGCTGCTTCTGCTTTCTCAACAATGGATGGAGGTCCTCAACGCCAAACAGGAAATTAGAGCTGTCTCCCTTGACATTTCACGTGCCTTCGATACGGTCTGGCACCCTGCTCTGCTCACCAAACTCTCCTCCTTTGGTATCCATGGAAATCTCCACGCATGGCTGGCAGACTTCCTCTCTGGTCGTAGTCAACGTGTGGCCCTGAATGGGTTTCTCTCATCTCCTCTTCCTGTTCAGGCTGGAGTTCCCCAAGGTAGTGTTCTGGGCCCTGTGCTTTTTCTGGTCTTCATCAATGATCTCTCTGACTCTCTTGAAAATCCTCTCTATCTCTTTGCTGACGACTCTACTCTCTGTCGCTCCATTCCTCATCCCTCAGATCGGCAGTCTGCAGCCTCCTCACTCTCTGCAGACCTGGACAAAATCACAGACTGGTCAAACAAGTGGAACATGTCTTTCAATCCTGACAAATCTCACACTCTTACAATGTCTCTCCGAAAGGACCGACTGGACAACCCTCCCATCTACTTTCTCAAAAATCCTCTCCAAGAAGTTCTGTCGCTCAAGCTTTTGGGTCTCACTATCTGCCATGATCTTTCTTGGGAAAACCACATTTCCAAGCTGGCCTCCAAAGCCAGTCGCCGACTGGGCATCCTCCGTCGTGCGAAGTCCTTCCTTGGCACACCTGAGCTCCTCACCACATACAAGGCTTTCATCCGCAGCTCAATGGAATACTGTTCCCCCCTCTGGGCTGGTGCTCCTGCCTCACACCTTGCTCGGCTTCATGCTGTTGAGGCCAAAGCTTTCAGAATCATTGGAATCTCCTGCGATGTAGTCAACACCGAGGGCCTTTCACTCACTCACCGCAGGCAGGTTGGTGGTCTTTCTGTCTTCTACCGACTCCTCTCCGGCCTTGCTCCCCCAGCTCTCTCTGTGCTCTGTCCCCCCAATATTCCTTCAGGTCGCACAAGATCTGCCTGCAACCCTCTTATGGTTAAACTGCCAAAGTCTAGGCTCTCTGCTCACCTTCACTCTTTCATTCCCCTTTTCTCCCGCCTCTGGAACAAACTCCCCCACTCCCTTCAATCCCACTCCTCCCTCCAGGTCTTTAAAACAGCTGTTCACCACCATCTCTTATCTTCCCCCATCGAAAACCTTGATCTTTTCTACCCCCGGTAATTCTCCCCAGAGTCCTTGCAGTGTTCATATGTTTTATTCCTCTCCCACCTCCCCCCAAGTCCTCCCGATGTCCCTGCTCTCAAATGTTGTGTTTGTGTCCTTCCCCCTCTTCCCCCTCTCTTTTGTGTCCTTCCCCCTCTCTCCCCATCTTGTCTGCCGCTCCCCTTGTTTTTTGTGTTTTGTGTGTCGGTTTGTCTTTTTGTGTGATTAATGTTAGCTCTTTCCCGAGCCTCGATCTTGTATCCAAAAAAAAAAAAAAAAAAATAAATAAATTATTTTCCATGTTTTTTGTGAAGCATTGCATGCATCCCTCACTGCTTGCTTTATTACTTGACTGGTTGCATATTTTCTGGTTCATGGGAATCATCTAGCCTTCTGTTATTTCATCAAACGTCTCCGGTTCAGGTTTTAAGGTGTGCTGGGAGAAAAAAAAAAACATGTCAAGCATTATCCATTTATATCACTTTCCATCTGGTCAGAAACACTTGCACAAAGCATTTTGTTCAAAACCTCCAATAAAATGTACAAAGAAAATAAGGTATAGGAGCTTCAAAACGAAAAAGGATATGCAAGATTGTATAAAGTGGCCTGCAAAAGTATTCGTCCCCTACCAATAATGCCACATTTAGATGAATTATGAATTACATAGTGCTACGGATCCGTCACTTCTGCCTTTGTTGTTATTATATACTTGCAGGATTTTCAGTTTCAGTTAATATTGTTGTTAAGATTTTTGTGTGAAATGGAGATGACTTTAGTAAAAGGTAAAGAAATGTTTGTGAAGGAAAAAGGAAAACGCGGTAAAGAAACCGGAAGAGAAGGAGAGAGATCGAGATGGTCAGAGAGAGATCGAGACGGCCATGAGAGAGAGACAGCTGTGAGTCATATCGAGGCTGCGAGCGGACTTTTTTGATATTGGTCGCGAATGAGTTGAGGCTTCCCGTGAAAGGGATTGCCCGAGACATCGTCCTATATTGCAATTGCAATTAAACCTCCGTCTCAGGTTTTATCACCATGTGTGAGTTATTGTTGGAGGGAGCAAGCGCCTCCATTACAGGCCTATACACCATTTTGTCCTTGAAGAGGCTGTCCGCCTGGTGCTGCATGTTTTGGCATTGGGTTTCCCATATCGACACCAATGTGTTTATCGCCGTTGGTTTTCCATATCAGCTTAATCGTTGGTGGACACGAGGCATGGATTACACTCACGTTTTGGGGGATCGTTATCCTGTGAGCCGCCAGCTGCCTGACCTCTCACCTCGTAACTCTTCGTCTGCACTCGCTCTTATACCTGCCTGTTGTTTTGCCATTCTGCACGACCTCCACCTTCAACCAGTGTGGGGATCCGTGCATGGACATTGGGGAATGTTACATACAACTCACGTTTGGCGTGTCATGAGTTTATTGCTTTGAGAGCATTGAGGGAATGATGGTACCATCATATGTATTGTTAATTTGATGCAAGTAACATTTTCATTGTACTTTCTTTCATAGTGTTATTATTGCGTGTGTGAGAGTTCTTAATACAATTACTTGCTTTGTTCTACAATTGCATTGGTGTGGTTTTACCATGGTTTATTAGAACACTCAAAAAAACAAATCTTTCTGCCGCGTTCCCTCTCGAGACTCTGAGGTGCACCGCAACCGGGGTTTGGGGAGGAACTTGTAACAGAAATTGGGGGCTTGTCATCTGGGATCGAATTCCTTAACATTCCCAAATTTGACATTCCCCAACATTCCCAAATTTGACATTCCCAAACATTCCCAAATTTGACAATTTTTGTGTGAAGGTTAACAGGCTTGCTAACGAATAGTCACAATGGTGTTTGACGTGGAAATTTTGTGACGTCCCCTAACGAGGCATAGTTCCACGCGTTAAAAAGATCGGAACTTAGGACGTTGGCCAAATACTCTAACTTGGAGGTCCGAGTTAATATTAAGAAGGCAGAGATTCAGATGTTGGTGGTAGAATATAGTGGGGGTTAGCCTTGCGGGCCCCATGACAATCATGGTTCCCTGTTTGAAGCAATGTTTTTTTTATGGCCGGATGCCCTTCCTGACGCCAACCCTTGGTCACCTCTTACCATGCACAGGGATACGGTGTACCTATTCTAAATCGGGGTACACACCGTGATCATTCATCCCAGCAAGCAGGTACTCAATTTGCCGACCTTGGAAGGATGACAGGCTGAGTCAACCCCCTTGGCATTAATTCAGCAATCGACCAGGATTCGAACCCAGGATCCTAGGATCCTAAGCCGGCACCCTAACCGCTAAGCCAACACCAGGCTTGAATTAGTGGGAGGACGGAGAGAAATCTTATCCGTGCCGGCTAGTTCGACAACAAGTGAGAACTCTTGGGATATTGGTGGGCATGTCAGACTCGTTTCACCCTTTAATGAAAAGGAGGTAGGCAAGTTCTTTTTACACTTTGAAAAGGTGGCTCAGATGTTAAAATGGCCTGTAGAGTCATGCAAGATATTAGTACAAAGTGTTCTGGTGGGTAAAGCTCAAGATATCTATTCGGCTTTACCGAATGACCAATGTGCAGATTATGAGATAGTGAAGAAAGCCATTCTCAAAGCCTATGAATTGGTCCCTGAAGCTTACCGACAAAAATTTAGGAATTCCAGGAAGTGGGAGAATGAGACCCATGTGGAGTTTGCCAGAGAGAAGGAAACTATGTTTGATAGGTGGTGTGACTCGAAAAAGATTGGGGAAGACTTTAACCGTTTACGACAATTGATTTTGGTGGAAGAATTTAAACAGTGTGTCCACGCTGACATTAAAGTACATTTTTAATGAAAGAAAAGTACCTGAGTTGTATGAGGCAGCAACAGTGGCAGATGACTATGCCTTGACACACAGGATGGGGTTTCACAAACCTAATTTTCCTCCTAGAGGTAGCATAGAGAGTTACAATAAATCAGGTTTGGAGAGCAAATTCTCATGGAGGCGGCTCAGAGAGGAGTATCGAGCAAAATGTGGTACCTCAAATTTTAGTGATCAAAAGACTGACTATCCAAGGCAGACCTACCTTCCAGGCAGCCCGAGGCATACCACGGGATTTTCTTCCAGGCTTACTTGCGCTTTTTGTAAGAAACCTGGGCATTTGATGTCCCAATGTTATGCCCTGAAAAGGAGAAATCAGGATCGGAGTCAGGCTAGTGCAACTCCGAATGCGTTGGCCAATGCGAGAAATCGTAGTTGGAGGACAGTGACTTGTGACGGTCCCTGTGCCAAACCTACTGCATCAGAGAACGACCTTGTCCAAGAGGGTTACAAACCTTTCATTTTCAAGGGGTTTGCGTCAATGCATGGGGATTTAACTAACCAGAGACCTGTTAGGGTATTGAAGGACATGGGAGCACATCAATCTTTGATGCTCGAGGGCATATTGCCATTGTCTGAAAAAACCGCAACTGGGGTTAGTGTTCTCTTTCAGGGGACTTGGTGGCTTCCTTAAAGCTCCTCTTCATGTGATCCATTTAAAGTATGAGTTGGTGTCAGGACCGGTCACCGTGGATTTACAAGCCACTCTTCCTGTGGAGGGAATTTCTTTTATGATCGGGAACGATTTGGCCGGTGGTCGAATTTCAGGTAATCCGATGTTTGTTGAAAAGGCCAGTATGGAAAATAACACAGCACAGTTGGAGCAGAAGATTCCGGGTATCTTTCCATCATGTGCAGTGACTCGTGCTATGGGTAGGAAGCGTTCTGAAGATAATGAGAAGGAAGATGATGTGGATTTGGGTTCCATAGAGGTCTGGTTGGTGGAAAGGTCTGGGAGACACGGTAGTAAAGGGAGTGTGAGAGTACTTAATACAATTACTTGTTTTGTTTTACAATTGCATTGGTGTGGTTTTACCATGGTTTATTACAACACTCAAAATAACAAATCTTTCTGCCGCATTCCCTCTCGAGACTCTCAGGTGCACTGCAACCGGGGTTTGGGGAGGAACACGTAACAGAAGAAACAATTTCCCCAAATGAACTTTTTTTTATTCATAACTGAAGAAATCAAACTAAACAATGTTATAGTTTGGTTATGTTTCAGGAATACCTGCAACAAACATGTACAAATCAAAATTCACTGGTTGCAAAAGTATTCAGCCCCTTAGGTCAGTACTTGGTGGAAGCATCTTTTGCAGCAATGACTGCTACGAGACTTTGGGTAGATCTCCACCAGCTTTGCACAGTGAGATGGTGAAATATTGGCCCATTCTTCACGTGGACATTGCTCTAGTTCTGCCAAATTTGACGAGGATCGTCAATGGAATGCAATCTTCATGTCTCGCCAGAGATGTTTATTTGGGTTCAAGTCAGTCAAGTCATTTATTTTCTTCTTATTCAGCCACTCTAGTTTGGCTTTAGCTTTGTGCTCCGGATCATTGTCCTGCTGAAATATGATTCCCCTACCCAGTTTCAGATTCATGGCAGATTCAAGCAGGTTTTCATCACGGATTATCCTGTATTTTGAACCGTCCATTGTTCCTTCTATCCTGACAAGTTTGCCAGTCCCTGCTGATGAAAAGCAGCCCCATAACTTGATGCTGCCACCAGCATGCTTGACAGTTGGGATGGTGTTGACTGGGTGATGTGCTGTGTTCGGCTTGCGCCAGAAGCAACAGTGCTTTTAGACCAAATAGTTCAATTTTTGTCTTGTCTGACCACAAAACGTTTCTCGGCATGCCTACAGTATCATTAAGAGGCAAAATGATGTTGCTACTGGACCCCCAAAAATCTAATCATAAGTTTATGAAACAGAAAACCAAATACTGCATTAGATTCATCAGAAGGAACCCAAAAAAATAGTGAAGAGCAAAGATGGAGTCATCAGGAGGAATCTGAATAGGATTCGGGTTTCAGCCACTACTCGTCTACCCTTAAACCCATCTAGGCGCAGCGAAGTGAGCCATCCAGAAAAAAAAATTCTGCAAGAATTCATTTCTCTGAAGACAGATAGATAAAGAAAGAGAGCAATAAAGAAGAAGCAAGAATTAGAATAAATAAAGAGAAATGTGAAAAAGAAGAAAGAAATGTGAAAGGATCAAAGATCCACATTTCCTAATCTTAGTTCCTTCCCTTAACTCCAAGCTATAATTCCTAGCCCTAACTCCTAGACCTAGCTCCTAGCCCTACCTCCTAGCCCTAACTCCTAGCCCTAACTCATAGCCCAAACTCCTAGCGCAAACTCCTAGCCAAAACTCCTAGCCCCTAGCCCTAGAAAGATGTTGGGAAGAACCCAGATAGATAGATTTCAGCATTTCTTCCTCAGGCAAAAACACAGCAACAATTACAAGCTACCAGAGGTCCATTAAATAATAGTAAGGTTAAATCAAGCTCATCAGAACTCGCAGTACATCAGAATAATATATCAGAACGCGCGGTGAGAGGTGTCAAGTTATTTTTTTAAATAACGCATTACATGTGTGTTTCCCAATTGCGCTGCTCATCTTTTAAGTGTGCGATAACTGCAAGTTTCCATATTAGCCCATTACCAGATTTTGTTGCAGGTTGTGACCACATTGCGGTTATTCTTGTTTAGTAATGGCCTCTTTCTTGCGTCCTGCCCACAGAGGCCAGCTTTGTGAAGGGAATGGGATATTGTTGATTGATGAACACTGACCCCGATCTCGGACATAGAGTCTTGCAGATCTTTCAAAGTGGATTTACAGTGACATCCCAAACCAGTTTCCTGCTTGCTGAGTTTGGATGGGCGACCTGATCTGGGTAGAGTCTGGGTGGTATGATACATCTTCCACTTCTTAATGATGGATTTCACCGTACTCAAAGGGATAATGAGTGACTTTGAAATGAAATCTTCTTATAACCCTCTCCTGAACGGTGCTTCTCCACCACTTTATGTCTGACTTCTTTGAAAAGCTTATTAGTCTTCATATAACATCAGTCATTACGTTGGTAAGTTAAATAATTAAATCCCTTTAGCCTCTGGGCAGAGCAGGTCGGGCAGATGTTGGGGATGGAGCTATCTGGGCAAATTTGTGGCTTCTTTTTTCTTTTTGCACGGCCACTCGCACAGTGAGAAGGTTATGGCGCTCTGCGAAGTGTAAAGCTTGCAGTACTCTGCGAAGCTTATAGCTCTGTGAATCTTAAATCGTGTTGTAAAGTGTTGCGAAGTTCACACCAAACTACAGAGCCATCTGTGTGTCGAGGCCATTCTGTATCCCTATGTGCGTACAAGTGCTATTCGTTAAAGAGGATTAAAATGGTCATTACATCTCTACATATGTTGTTAATTGTAAGAATGGAATGCATGACTGTTATATGTCCTCATGTAAATGCAATGCATGCCCTATAACTTTGGCGCCCTTGCATGTTACACATCGACATCGATGCCACCTGACATCTTTTTCGTGTTCATTTGATTCATTTGATATGGTTTAATTCCTAATACAGAGCCTTGAAGAGCTTTTCATTGATTTTTGGGAATAACCAGCTGAAGGCTTCCGTCTGAACTAGTGACTCCTGAGAAAAAGTCACATGATAGCATGTCTTGCAAAAAGTTTTCAAAATGGCATGTGAATGACTGAGAGGATGAGGCTAAATATTCTGTGGTCTGATTAGATGAAAATTGAATTCTTTGGCCTGAATGCAAAGTGCTACGTCTGGTGGAAACCAACCACAACTCATCACCCATCTAACACTATCCCTACCGTAAAGCATGGCGGTGGCAGTATCGTGCGATGGGGATTATTTTCAGCGGCAAGGACTGAGAGACATGTAAGGATAGAGGGAACAATGAATGGAACCAAATACAGGCAAATCCTTGAGGAGAACCTGCTTCAGAGTGCAAAAGACCTTAGCCTGCAGCGAAGATTTAAGTTCCACCAGGACAATGACCCCCAACATACAACCAAAGCACAGACTTGAATCCCATTGAAAATCTGTGGAAAGACTTGAAGATTGCTGTTCACCGATGCTCCCCATCCAACTTGACGGAGCTTGAGCAAATCTGCTAGGAAGAATGGGCAAAACTCCCCAAATACAGATGTGCTAAGCTGACACAGACATACCCAAGAAGACCCGAAGCTGTAATCGCTTTGAGTTTGAAGAAGAATAATTATAAGAAGCAGATAATTTCTCTGTAATGTTTTCCGAGTTTGAATACAAAGTTTCTCTTTGAGTTTAAAATTCACAGCTCAAACCGACATGCACGACGTCGAAGGACATTATTTTTATATGTATCTATTTATGTGTAAGTGACAGGTCATATCATGGAGGAAATGTTGAGTTGGATGTTGGAGACGGCGTGAAGCTGGACGGTGTGAAAACATTTTGTTACCTAGGAGACATGCTGAATGGAGAAGGTGGATCAGACTCGGTGACGGTTGCTGGAGTGAGATGTGCATGGAAGATGTTTCGGGAACTGAGTGGCGTGCTGATGAGGAGGGGAGTGTCGTTGAAGCTGAAGGGAAAGGTGTATGCTGCATGTGTGAGAAGTGTTATGATTTATGGGAGCGAGACATGGGTAATGAACGTAGAGCAGCAACGAAGGCTGGAAAGGGTGGAAATGCGAATGGTTCGGTGGATGTGTGGAGTATTGTTGAGAGAGAGGAAGACAAATCATGATTTGCGAAAGATGATGGGAATGGAGCCTGTGATTGATGCTGTGAAGAGAAACAGGTTGAGATGGTTTGGTCATGTGTTGAGGAAGGATGAAAGTGACTGGTTGAGAAGAATGATGGAAATGAATGTAGAAGGAAGTGGAGGACGGGGAAGACCGAGAAAAACTTGACTAAAGATGGTGGAACACGAAATGCGTGCAAGGGGGTTAACAAGGGGAGGTGCAGAAAATAGGGCAAAATGGAGAAGATTGTCATGGGGACCGCAAGGCTAACCCCCGCTCTAGCAGGGAAAATGGCCTTAAAATGCCTGTTGTTGTTGTTGTTGTTGTTGACTGGTCATATCATAAAAACAGTTGACAGAAAAAGGTGGAAAATAAAATAGCACAACAAAGTCGATGCACCGCCCGAGGCACCAGGGTTGCCTTCGTTTGTTGATATCTGTACTTTTTACTTTTTAAAGGAAGGAAATAAACAAAATAGATTCAATCTGAAGAGAGAGCAGGGGTGTTTCATTTATTGGGTGTTCCATTTATTGGGTGTTCCATTTATTGGGTGTTCCATTTATTGGCGGTGTTCCAATACCAAGTTACTTGTAGAGCGCTCGCCAAACAGCTTAAGCACTCAAGCAAGCATTCCAGCATTATTGTCGAGATTCCCGGAGTGTCCTACAATGTCCGAATTAGACAAATAAACACTTTCTAATCGTCGGAACTGCTGCTTGGTCAATTCCGCAGTTTAAAGTTTGCAATTCAGTTCAGGTGAATAGATTCTTGAACTTTGCGGAAATTAAATAAAGGCACGACACTGGTGTTTACAAGCATTGCGTGGTATACAGGAATACAGCGATTTGAAGTTTTGAAGATCAGTTATATTACCATTCGTATATGAAGCTTTATTGTACAGAAACCGACCTGTTCTGAGGCAAGGCATACTTGAGTTGAGTGGACAAAATGGCGGAATTAAGACCTCAAGCTGAGCAACCTGGCGCAGGCTGACCAAAGGTAAGTCTGTTAGCGTAAATGATCTTCAAAAACACACCCAAACACACAGTTTTCATTCATGAACTCTGGAGGTCGATAAGTATGTATGCAAATTTGGGGCCGCTAGGTTTCATGGTTTTGGAGTTATGGAGGTGACACACACACGGTCTTTTATTGGCGCTGAGGAAGCGCCTTTAGCGATTGACTTCCAGCCAGTGTAACGCTAATTCCTGTCACAGGAATTCTGAGATCATATAAGTGGGCGTGGCAGTTCCTGATTGGTTCGTGTTGGGGAACGCCTTCTCGCTGCCGACGTGACGTAAATTCGCGCACGCGCACTGGTGATTGGCGCTGAGGAAGCGCCTCTAGCGAATGACTTCCAGCCAGTGTAACGCTAATTCCTGTCACAGGAATTCTGAGATCATATAAGTGGGCGTGGCAGTTCCTGATTGGTTCGTGTTGGGGAACGCCTTCTCGCTGCCGACGTGACGTAAATTCGCGCACGCGCACTGGTGAAGCTTACTCGATCTTACTCGATCCCATATTACATGTACTTTCATTGCATACAAATTATACTTCCTCCTAGAAATTCCATGCCCGAACCTCAGCGCAATCCAAGAGGATTCACTTGTTATTATAGATACCAGCAACGGTACCCGCCCTACCGGCAGGGCTTCAATTGGGAGGCCCAAAGAAATTGAAGGCTTTTTTTATTTTAAACGATTTATATAAACATCCGTTAAATATCACACGCAAATCATCAAAATGTAAACAGTATTTGTAGAATTTCAATAAAAGCCACATCACTGTTCATATCGGTAAATATTATTCCATCGTGTTTGGAAAAACTGGAAAATTGGAAAAATTGGAAATTGGAAAAATTGGAAAAACAATATAGCCTATTTTACTCCAGAGGGTCCCAGGATTACCCACCCAAAATTTCGTTGCGATCGGTTCAGCTGTTTTTGCGGTACCTGGGAACATACAGACAGACAGACATTTGGTGAATTCTAGTAAGATCACTATAGACGAGTATCCCATTCAATCTCCAATGGATAAAAAAAATCCTGCACATGTGCATACCATAGCATTGCTTCCTCCCCAGAAGCTTCAGCCCGGCAATTCAAAAGCTTTGAGTTTTTTTATGATGGATATTTGAAGGTAAAAAATATCAAACCATTTAAACAGAGCTTGGGACATGTACTTTAACCCCACGGCCAAAGTACACAGGCCAACAAGGCTGTCCCATGAGCATGCACATGCGCCTCAGCCCAAAGGCTGAAGCATGTGGTCAATGTAAACACACATTCTAACCCCGAAGGGCCAGAATGCATGGTCATACAATTGGACAGCTCCTCCATACAACAGCCCTCGTCGCACTCTCAGCAATTATGCAAATCCGTAGTCAGGAGCTGCTTACGAAGGAATATAATTTAATCGGTGCACATGTTCATCAGACTCGACCATAAATCGTGTCACGTGATCCACCTCCATGACAGGATGGCAAGATGCCAATGAGGTTAAGAAAGTTTTTGTCACCCGCCCCTCCGACAAGGTCAGAGAAGGGGGACATTAAGATGTTCTCCGTCTGACTGACTCCTGATCATCTGTCCATGTACTTTTGTGTACTCGACATTTAAAAAACCGTTGAACATTTAGCTTTCATATTGCAAATATCTATTCCTCATGACATTATCTGAACCTGATTAGATCACGGCTGTGATTGGCTGAATTCTGTCTCCATGGTAACCATTTCAGTAATTTGGCTTGTCGAATTTTTTAATAGACATTGAAATTTTAACAGAAGAAGAAAAAACGACCTTGAAACATTGCAGATTAGCATTGGATTACTGGTAGATGTTAAAAATGTTCTGATAGGCTTAATTGGGCTAAACATATTTGCAAAGCACATACAGCTTAGCAGATTGGGGGACAAAAACATGGACAATGAGGTCATGGAGGATTCACTTCATGTTTGGATGAACGATCTCATGTTATGTCAAAAGGGAACTAGAAAACATCTGAAAATGCAAAGCCCGTCCACGTCCGTTTGTATTCAGATTTCTTCTTCTTCTTCTTCTTCTTCAATAAGCTAAAAATAACCCAAAAAAAAAATTAAGAATACAAAATAAAAATTGATGATTTTATGCAGCCTTGAACTTTGAGCTTTAGATCTAAAAAAAAAACAATCTGCTTCTAGCTTTTGATTGGTGAGACAATTATGTGACCTAATATGCAAATTCTTAAAATTTCAAGTTAATTGGACAAAAATTGACGATTTTCTGCAACCTTGACCTTTGACCTTTTGATCTAAAAAAAAAACAATCGCCCCATAGCTTTTGATAAGTGAACCAATTATGTGACCGAATATGCAAATTCTTTAAATTTCAGGTTAATTGGACAGAAATTGATGATTTTATACAACCTTGACCTTTGACCTTTTGACCTTTTGACAAAATTATTAATTTGCCTAGTCCGTATTGTCATAATAAAACTTTGGTAAAAACTTGTTGACAATAGCTCAAATGGTGAAAACAAGTTACGGCCCAGACACACACACACACACACACACACACACACACACACACACACACACACACACACACACACACACACACACACACACACACACACACACAGAAGTGATTGCAAAACCCTATCTCCTGCTGTGCACGTGATGGGCTAATTAAAGTTCAATATGTTTGAAGGTAACTGATGAACACGAAAGTACTCCTTTTATATTTTAGAAACGTTAAATGTCATAATCGATGGAACTGTATTCAGTGAAAATATATATTAAGGCTCCTTTTGAGATCAGTATCACTATCACGCTCTCACCTGCAGGTCTCAGCCCTTAACATTCATCAAAGAATGACAGGTGCAGAATATAACAAGCAATTGCACCAGGTAAGAAATGAGTGTCCAAGTAAATATGAATGCATTTGCACACACTGAGCACACACTCACAAAACACTGTGAATTTTTTTTTTAAATACTCAATGTATTTATTTCTAAAGCCTCATGTTTAAGACGACAATTACACAAATGCGATTTGACACGAAGCATCTGGCTGAGGGAGAACAGCGTGGGGGAGCAGACAGGGGTCGAGCCCACGCTCTGTACGCGGACACGCGCTTTAATCAGCGCGCAGGGGATCCTCCGATTCTGTACCGAGAGAGAGGATTGGAGACATCAGCAAAAACCTTTTTTAACGGGGATATTTTCCCAAGTGGTTTTGTTTAAAATTATACCGCAATAACAATGGCGCCCGGGACATTTATCATGTCTCCGTCGGAGGCGGTTCTCGAGTTATCGCTTGTACGTACCTCCTCCGCCGGAACAATTGTCAATTGTCAGACCGTTGTAGTCAGTTGTTGTATAATCTCGGTTAGCAGCGAGACAATTGTCCAAAACAACGAGGAGGTTAATGGATTTTTTGGCATTATTTATTGATTTATTTCAATAATTCTTTTCAACTGAACCGTCTTCCTCCGATAATAGCTATCGGGACTAAACTGGTATGATATATTGCATGACTCCTCCTGTTCCTTAGGGACGTGTTAGAAATTGAATCGCTGACTATATCTTGTGTTTAGCACATGAATTTCGTTTCTTAACGACAATATTCACGACATTTTGTTTTGTGTGCTTGCCTCTGAACTGCCCAGCCTTTTCTATAAGATACTTACTATACCTACAGTCGTGGCCAAAAATATTGGCACCCCTACACTTTTTACAAACAACTCACAATTTTCTCAAAAAATATGTTAAAATTGACAAAAGTATTTGTCTCCACAATTCTTTATTTCACTGTTAATATTACAGAACCTTTGTTTTTGATTCAGAACTTAATATATCCTTTTAAATCAGAAAATAAAAAGAAATACAACAACAACAACAGGCATTTTAAGGCCATTTTCCCTGCAAGTGCGGGGGTTAGCCTTGCGGTCCCCACGACAATCTTCTCCATTTTGCCCGATTTTCTGCATCTCCCCTTGTTAACTCCCTTGCCCGCATTTCTTCTTCCACCATATTTAGCCAAGTCTTTCTCGGTCTGCCCCGTCCTCTACTTCCTTCTGCATTCATTTCCTTCACTCTTCTCAACCAGTCACTTTCATCCTTCCTCAACACATGACCAAACCATCATAACCTGTTTCTCTTCACAGCATCCATCACAGGCTCTATTCCCATCATCTTTCACAATTCATCATTTGTCTTCCTCTCTATCAACGATACTCCACACATCCAACGAACCATTCACATTTCCACCCTTTCCAGCCTTCGTTGCTGCTCTACGTTCATTACCCATGTCTCGCTCGCATGGCACTGTAGCCAACCTCCCTGGACGTGGCCGCAAGAGAAAACTTGATCAAAGATTGCAGCGAAGGATTGTTCGGATGGTGGAGAAATCACCTCGATCAACTGCCAAACAGATTCAAGCTGATCTTCAAACACAATGTACGACAGTTTCAACTCGCACCATCAGTCGTCAACTCAATGAAAGGGGGTTCTATGGTAGGAGACTCAGGAAGACCACACTGCTGAGAGAGACTTAAGAAAGCCTGACTGGAGTTTTTCCAAAACACACCTGAACAAACCAAAATCCGACTGGGAGAATGTCCTGTGGACAGATGAGACCAAATTAGAGCTTTTTGGTAAAGCACATCATCTCTATGTTTACAGACAACAAAATGAAGCCTTCAAAGTAAAGAACACCTTCCCTACAGTCTAACATGGAGGAGGTTCAGTGATGTTTTGGGGTTGCTGTGCTGCCTCTGGCACTGGGTGCCTTGAATGTGTGCATGGCATCATGAACTCAGGACATTACCAAGGCATTTTGGAGCGCAATGTTCAACCCAGTGTCAGAAAGCTGAGTCTCCATCAAAGGTCATGGGTCTTGCAGCAGGAAAATGACCCCAAACACAATTCAAAAAGCACCCAGGAATGGTTCAAGACAAAACGCTGGACTGTTCTGAAGTGGCCAACAATGAGTCCAGATTTAAATCCCATTGAACACCTGTGGGGAGATCTGAAAACAGCAGGTGGGAGAAGGCACCCTTAAAATCTGGGAGAACTGGAGCAGTTTGCACAAGAAGAGTGGGCCAAACTGCCATTAGAGAGGTGGAGGAAGCTCATTCATGGCTATAGGAAGCACTTGACTGCAGTTATTTTGTCCAAAGGTTGTGCTACCAAATATTAAGTCGAGGGTATCAATACATTTGTCAATAGAAAGAAGAACCACCTTTAGAGGCCATTTACCCCCGCAGAGCAGGGGCTGGCCTTTTTCGGGCACCGTGGTCCCCTTTTTGAAGCAATGTTTTATGGCCGGATGCCCTTCCTGCCGCCAGCCCTGTTAGTCACCTCTTGCGACACACAGGAAATTACCAGTGAACTGGTACTCAATTTGCCGACCTTGGAAGGATGACAGGCTGAGTCAACCCCACCTGGCATTAATTCAACGGGATTCAAACTCTGGACCTTAGGAGCCCAGGCATGCTGCCCTAACCATTTGGCCAACACCAGGTGATGTCAATGCCATTTCTTTTCATTTCCTGATTTAAAAGAATATATTAAGTTATGAATCAAAAACAAAGGTTCTGTACTATTAACAGTGAAATAAAGAATTGTGGAGACCAAATACTTTTGTCAATTTCAAATACTTATTTTTCGTGAAAATTGTGAGTTATTTGAAAAATGTGCAACGGTGCCAATATTTTTGGCCACCACTGTAATTGCTTCACTACGCCACCAGTGGTGTTTATAATAGAGGACATGGATTTGTCCCCCAATTGGAGGAAGACCCTCTTGTGTTCAGGCCATTGGTGCTCCTATGGTCGGCAGTGAGTGCCCCGGAAGCATTGACAGAAAGAGAGTGGCAATTATAGGGGGGAAAATTGCATACTCAGTCAGGATCGCCCAGATAGCTCAGATTTTAGAGCACTGGTACGGTTTTCCAGAGGATTTGGGTTCGATTCCTAGTCAGAGCATGTAATTTTCCCACATATATCAATTTAATTATTCATAATCCTGTTCATTAATCAAATGATTAATTTGATTTTGAAACTACAATTTCAAAATTAACTAATTGATTTTTCCCATTTCTCATATAATGCCATTTATTTAGAAGTTATGTTGACATTATTATTATTATGTTATGATTTTGCTCACTCATCCATGAGCATTGATTTTGTAGATACACTACATGACCAAAAGTATGCGGACATCCCTTCTAATTAGTGGATTCGGCTGTTTCAGCCACACCCATTGCTGACAGGTACATATATAATCAAGCACACAGCTATGGAATCTCCATAGACAAACATTGGCAGTAGAATGGGCCATACTGAAGAGCTCAGTGACTTTCAACGTGGTACCGTCATAGGATGCCACCTTTCCAACAAGTCAGTTCCTCAAATTTCTGCCCTGCTAGAGTTGCCCCGGTCAACTGTAAGTGCTGTTATTGTAAAGTGGAAACGTCGAAGACAACAACAGCTCAGCCACGAAGTGGTAGGCCACACAAGCTCTTAGAACGGGAAGCCGAGTGCTGAAGCACGTAGCGCGTAAAAATTGTCTATCCTCGGTTGCAATACTCACTATCGAGTTCAAAACTGCCTCTGGAAGCAACGTCAGCACAACTGTTTGTCGGGAGCTTCATGAAATGGGTTTCCATGGCCAAGCAGCCACACACAAACCTAATATTACCATGTGCAATGCCAAGCGTTGGCTGGAGTGGTGTAAAGCTTGCCGCCATTGGTCTGTTTTTCATGGTCCGGGCTAGGCCCTTTCATTCCAGTGAAGGGAAATCTTAACGCTACAGCATACAATGACATTCTAGACGATTGTGTGCTTCCTACTTTGTGGCAACAGTTTGGGGAAGGCCTTTTCCTGTTTCAGCATGACAATTCCCCCGTGCACAAAGTGAGGTCCAGACAGAAATGGTTTGTTGAGATCGTTGTGGAAGAACTTGACTGGCCTGCACAGAGCCCTGACCTCAACCCCATCGAACACCTTTGGGATGAATTGGAACGCCGACTGTGAGCCAGGCCTAATCGCCCAACATCAGTGCCTGACCTCACTAATGCTCTTGTGGTTGAAAGGAAGCAAATCCCCACAGCAATGTTCCAACATCGAGTGGAAAGCCTTCCCAGAGGAGTGGAGGCTGTTATAGCAGAAAAGGGGAGGACCAACTCCATATTAATGTACATGATTTTAGAATGAGATGTTCGATGTTCATGTGTCCACATACTTTTGGTCATGTAGTGTACCTTTAAATGCAACAAAGTAAAATATCAAATTACTTATGAGCAAAAGAACGGCAAAGAAGAATGAAAATCAAGAAAAAGCAACTGTACCCAGATATCTGTGATCACAAAGTGATCGCCAAGGGTAAACATCCCCGTGCACCCGCAATCCAATGATGGCCGCATAATTTTTTTTGGAATGCCATTTGGCCTTCAAGATTTAGGCATAGAAGGTAAATTAAGAAAATATGTCCCCATCTACAATCTGTAAAACTCCACATCAGGTTATGATCAAAAAGGTGTTTTTATTAATTAGGTCACAATCCAAATAATGTTGGTCAAGGACACTAATAAAATATCAGGTGCACAACTTCAGTGCAGGTGCACTATTATGAGGCAGGAACATATTGGAAAGCCAAGCGGTCTTTCATATTCTGCAATGGAAAAATTGAGCGATGACAAAAACGCGTTATTTTTTCAGACCACCATTTGATCTTGACCTTTAACTCAGAGGGAAATTTAAATTATGGAAATATTAGAAATTATGGAAGTATTATGTAAATTATTAAAATATGTATTATGGAAAAAGAAAGTTATAAAAAAATTAAAATGTGCTTTTTCTGGGCTATCTAGAGAGGGAGATTTTGTTCCAATTGGACAAAAATTAGTCGAGTTATGATATAAAATGCAAAAATTTATATAATCAGGTCATTACCTTAAATATTAGGTGAAGGTCAAAATTTTTATGTCATTGCCGTATACTTTTATTCCCATTATTGATGCAAGATGTCATTCTGAAAGTCACAGCTGGCTCCGAGACGCAGCTTGGACATTTTCAGAAGAAAGGGAAGAAAAAAACAAATTGGGGCATTATCTTTTATCTGCTATTGTATATATATATATATATTTATATATATATATATATACAGTCATGTGAAAAAGTAAGTACACCCCATGTAAAGTTTTGACTTTTTCAACATATTTCAACATACAGCGATTTGATCTTCATTTCAACAATATTGATAGATAAAGGTGATATAATATAACAAATATCATGAAACATTTACATTTTGTAGTCCATTGTATAATTTAAATAAACATAAATGCAAATTTCGCATGTGGAAAAAGTAAGTACACCCTTGGCTCTAATAGGTGGTATTGCCCCCTTTGGCAGAAACTACCTCAAGTAGGCGTTTCTTATAACTGTCTACCAGTCTCTGACATCGACTGGGAGAAATTTTTGCCCACTCCTCCATGCAGAATTCTTTCAGCTGTGCGATGTTTGAGGGGTTTCTTGCATGCACAGCTCGTTTCAAATCCCCCCACAACATCTCGATGGGATTTAGATCCGGGCTTTGACTTGGCCATTCCAGAACCCTCCATTTCTTTCTTTTCAGCCATTCCTTGGTGGATTTACTGGTATGTTTAGGGTCATTGTCATGTTGCAAGGCCCACCTTCGGTTGAGCTTCAACTTTCCGACAGATGGCCTCACATTATCCTCAAGCACCCTCTGGTACAATGAAGAAATCATCGTGGATTCTATGATGGTGAGCTGCCCAGGCCCTGATGCAGCAAAGCCGCCCCAAACCATAATATTTCCACCACCATGCTTTACAGTTGGTATCAGATTCTTGTGGTCAAATGCTGTCTTTGGTTTTCGCCAAACATGTCTTCTGGTACTGTGGCCAAATAGCTCTACCTTTGACTCACCTGTCCAGAGCACATTGTTCCAGAAGTGCTGGTCTTTGCCTGGGTGTTCATTGGCAACTTTAGTCTTGCCCTGATGTTCTTTCTGGACAGCAAAGGTTTCCTCCTGGCTCACCCCCCATGTAGATCAAATTTGTGCAGCCTCTTTCTCATGGTAGAGTCGTGCACTTTGACATCAACAGTGGCAAGAGCTACCTGTAGGTCCCGTGATGACATTCCGGGGTTCTTGGAGACTTATTTCAGCATCTTGCGGTCTGCTTTCAGTCTGAACTTGCTGGGGCGGCCTGGCCTGAACAAGTTGGCAGTTGTTTGGAATCTTCTCCACTTGTAGATGATCTTCCGGACAGTCGAATGATTGATTTCAAATTGTTTGGAGATCTTTTAAAATCCCTTCCCAGACTCGAAGGCATCTATAACCTTCTTTCTGAAGGCCTCAGAGAGCTGTTTTGATCTAGGCATGGTGACGCCGCACACTTCAACAACAAAGAGAAAACCAAACTAAATATCTGAGGTTTAAATAAGACAGGTTCCTCCAAGATCCTCTCTAACGATGTTCTAATCATTTGCACTTGAGCCGGTGCACCTGATTCTAATTTTAGGTATTTGAAGTAGTAATAAATGTAGGGGTGTACTTACTTTTTCCACATGCGAAATTTGCATTTATGTTTATTTAAATTATACAATGGACTACAAAATGTAAATGTTTCATGATATTTGTTATATTATATCACCTTTATCTTTCAATATTGTTGAAATGAAGATCAAATAGCTGTATGTTGAAATATGTTGAAAAAGTCAAAACTTTACATGGGGTGTACTTACTTTTTCACGTGACTGTATATCTATCTATAATTCCAGTAATCTCTGTATGTCTGTGTGTATGTCTGTGTGTCTGTGACCGCTGTTTCTCGACAACCACGGGTCCGATATACTTGAAACTTGCCAGGTATATTGCTGGGGACCCGAGGATGTGCCTTTTCAAGGTTTCATATTAATCGGAGAAGTAGTTACCGAGCTATGGCGATTTAGCCGTTCGCCGTTCGCTTTGGCTTTGCGAATGGACCAAACCATTTCATGTAAATAGAGGGGGGGTTCTGTGGTCGTTGCGAATGGACCAAACCATTCATGTAAATAGAGGGGGGGGTTCTGTGGTCGTTACTGCCACGTGGTTTCAAAGTTTTTTTTTGTTGTTGTTGTTTGCACGCATGTTTTTTTGCACCCACGTACGGGCACGCCCTAGGATGTTTACACACACACACCCCTACACAAATTTTTTTTTTTTTTTTTTTTTGGCAAGGAACGGGCACCCACGTACGGGCACGTCCTAGTATATACAATAGCAGATAAAAGATAATGCCCCAATTTGTTTTTTCTTCCCTTTCTTCTGAAAATGTCCAGTGAAAATGAAAATGTCCAATGAAAAAATGACTTCCGTTGAACTTGGGGCCGACTCAGAAGAAAACCTTTGTTGGTCGAAAGCTTGTCAAATTAAAGATCGAAGTCCTGAAGCTACGTCCGCGTCTGATTTAATCTCCCGATTATATATATATATTATACATACATTTGCATTTGCTATATTTTCATTATATTCATTCTCTTTTTCCCCCAAACAAAAATTGGGGGCACTAAATGTAGAAACAAACCATACAACAGCAATACGCCTTCCCCCATCGTATATGGGGAGGCTTAAAAAGATGCCATTTTAGGAGGGAATAAACACTGATTCCAGATTCCATCATGAATTGTCTTTCTGAGAAACTGTCTTCAAAAGCAAAAAATTCCATTCCGGTATTGTCTGGTTTCACCATTTTTCTATTGATTGTTAATGTGAAATGTTAAAGTAGTCTTAGTTATATGTAGGGCCTACTCATGTGTTGTTGCCCAAGATAGGTGCTCGTGTCAGCCTTCTTCAAAACTGAATCTCTTTTTCTTTCTTTTCCTCTCTTACTCCTCTTTTTTCATTTCTCTCTCCTCTACTGGAATTGTAAAAAAAAAAATCTCCATTTCATTGTAAAACTCCTTGGGGGGAAAAAAAATCTTGTTAATAAAACCTAACCCTTTCCTAATCCTGACACTCACCGACTGATGCTGCTTCCTTTGTATGTGACGTCCCACGGTATTCACGGCTTATGTATTACATCAAACAAGGATACACAACGAACTTGGACGCAGGAGGACGCTATTTGGCCCAGCAAGCCTGCGTTACATCGGTGACATATTACCCCAGTGAATTTTTATGCCAATCGGTGACACATTAATTCAATCTAACAGTTTATCAATTTAACCCGAGATAGGTGTACCCCTGGTTATACCCATCTGTATACCCAGGAGTAAACCCATCTATATACCCAGGGGTACACCTATCTAGGGTTAAATTAACTGGGGGTGAAACAAAAAAAAGATTATATTATTATGATTTAGAATTATAAGGCCTTCTATTCTGTCATATTTTGAATATTTTTTTATATACAGTGCCTTAAGAAAGTATTCACACCCCTGGACATTTTCACATTTTGTTGTGTTACTGCCTGGATTTTAAATGGATTATTTATTTTAAAATGTTGTCACCGATCTCCACAAAACACCCCACAATGAAAGTGAAAACATGTTTTGAGTAGTTTTTTAGAAATTGATTTAAAATGGAATACAGATATATCTAATTTACATAAAGATTCAACTCCTGAGGCAATTCTTCGTAGAAACGCCTTTGACAGTGATTACAGCTTGGAGTCTTCTTGGGTACCGGTATGTCTGTATCAGCTTTGTACATCTGAAGTTGGGGAGTTTCTCCCATTCTTCCTTGCAGATTTGCTCAAGCTCTGTCAAGTTGGATGTGGAGCTTCGGTGAACAGCAATCTTCAAATCTTTTCACAGATTCTCAATGGGATTCAAGTCTGGGCTTTGGCTGGACCATTCAAGGACTTTCACATTATTGTTCTGAAGCCATTCCAGTGTTGCTTTGGCTGTATGCATGGAGTCATTGTCCTGTTGGAACATAAATCTTCACCACAATCTAAGGTCTTTTGCACTCTGAAGCAGGTTCTCCTCAAGGATTTGCCTGTATTTGGCTCCATTCATTGTTCCCTCTATCCTTGCTAGTCTCCTAGTTCCCACTGAAAAGCATCTCCATAGAATGATTCTGACACAACTATGCTTCCTGGTAGGGATGGTGTGAGATGGTGTTACATGTAGCTGTGCTCGGTTTCCTCCACACATCGCGCTTTGCATTCAGGCCAAAGACTACAATTTTCATCTCATCAGCTCACAGAATATTTTGATTCTTGCTGTCACGCTGTCACGGCCATGCTGTCACGTGGCCTTTTTCTTAGGAGTGGCTTCTGTCTGGCCACTCTCTCATAAAGCCAGGATTTGTGAAGTGCTGCAGAGACTGTCCTACTTTCAGCAGGTTCTCCCATCTCAGGAAAGGAACTCTATAGTTATATCAGAGTGGTCATTTGGTTATTGGTCACCTCCCTGAACAAGGTCCTTCTTGCTCGGTTGCTCAGTTTGTTCGGACAAGACCAGCTCTCGGAAAAGTCTGGGTAGTTCCATAGTCTTTCCATTTACTAATGATGGAGCTCCTTGTGCTATTGGGAACTTTCAACACTCTAGAAATTGTTTTATACCCTTCCCCAGATCTATTCCTCCTCACAATTCTATCTCGGAGTTATACGGGCAATTCCTTGGACTTCATGGTAGAGTTTCTGCTCTGACATGCACTGTCAACTGTAGGACCTTGTATAGAAAGGTGTGTTTCTTTCTAGGTCATGTCCAATCAATTGAATTGGTTACATGTGAACTCCAATCAAGTTGTAGAGACATCTAAAGGATGATCAAAGGAAATTGGATGGACCTCAGCTCAATTTGGAGTGTTATAGCTAAGGGGCTGAATACTTATTGACTCAGGACATTTCATCTTTTAATTTTTAATTTGTAAAAAAATTCTAAAAAAAAAAAAATCCATTTGTGTAGATCAACGTAAAAAAAAAATCTCAATTTAATCCATATTAAATTCAGGCTGTAAAAGTGTAACACAACAAAATTTGAAAAAGCCAAGGGGATGTGAATACTTTCTGAAGACATTGTACTTAAAAAGTTTTTATTTTACTTTTTTGTTATTGGGGTCTTTGGAAGGGTGAGCATGATTGCAAGGTGAGGAATTAACAAACAGAGACAGCACATTTAACTTTTGATGAGACTTTCTGACAAACATCACAATCATGACACAGGCATAAAATGACCCTCAGCTAGTCAGCTGCCGACCTTTCCTGCCAATATTCCTGTACCCTTCTATCCCCAATGCTTCTATGTAGCTATCTAACTCAAATTTAAACGCATGCAATATTTCTGCTGGCAGTACCTTTCCAGGGAGACCATTGAATGCATTAACTACTCTTTGATTGAAAGGACCTTGTTCCTGTCACTGTCCATACTGTTGAAGACCTCTTCTGCACATATTGTGTCTATATCCATAATGATATTAAACATCTCCATCAGATCCACTCGTAATGGATTAATTTATGATGTAAAAAGTCCTGTCACCTTCAGCCATTCCTCATAGCTTAGTCTAACTAGGCCTGAAATATATTGTCGCGTTCCTAGGGATTAAAATCTTTCAAGGAAACGGATAGCCGAACGAGCTCAACACTCCGAGGCGTTCAAACCAAATATGACCGAGTTAATATGCATGGGGGGTGGGGAGGAGGAGGTTGGGGCAGCAAAGTTCTTACCTTCACGGACCCCACTGGACGTCTTCGAACCTGGTATCAACTCAAACCGACACGGATTTCAAATGTACAATAAAAATGTTTAATAAAAATAAATGCAGGAAACAAGAAAATGTACGAGAAAACTAATATCCTAAATGGAGCGCTCCCATATGGATCCGTAAACACACAAGGGGGGAAATAAATGTGAAAATAAGCGTGTTACTTAGCTCTGAGCTTGAACCCCGTCGGGAATCGGCACAGCCCCTGGGTCCTTGCGCGGGAACAGCACACTGTTAGAGTGCAGTCCATGCACAGGAACAGGCCCTAGCATGCTGTTCGGTCACTCCAGCTGCGCTCATCCTCGTCTCTGCTCCACACAGCACAGCTGCCTCTCCGGTTCACTCGGCACGGCCCTCAGCCTTCACAAACCTACGGCTAAGGGCACCAGAGTCCACGAGTCGCGACCGCCACTCCTCACGATCGCCAAAACCTCCAATGTCTCTGGCGCAAGAGCGCTATAAAATGTGACTGTTCCCTTTCTATGTCCCTGGTGCAAGAGGAAGTAATTATCGACCGTTCGCTATGGAGGCCAGCCCGGAGAGAGAGACAAAATGTCGGGACACAACCGTTCGCCACCAAAGCCAGGACCCAAATAGAGAGAAGAGAAATGTCGGAACACAGTCTTTTGTTCTCTCGGCTCTTATGTCACCCGATGATGTCTGCTCATGGTCTAATCAACGGCCATCACCATATCACTCTATCGCAGTCCTGAACAATCGTTCTTGGCGTGGCGTGGCCTCATCGCCACTTGCCGGCCTTTGTGATCACCAGGTCGGTGGTATCAGCCGTAGTTTCCAATGTCCTGTTCCGGTTAATTTTATTTGTTATAATGCATGCCGATTGTTTGGCTATGTGTGTGTGCAGCATTGTCATAAGGAACAGAGGGCAAATAGCAGAGGCACTTACATACAGGGGATGTACCATTAATCCCTAACTAATTAACATAATCCCACCCCTCGTCATGGGAACAAAGATACACTCTTACACGACATACGGTCTAATGGATCCCTACTTATGGTACATGGGGTTTCTTCTTCTTCATCGTGACATTTGGAGCATGGTAATCTATACACTTCTACCTAGACTAAGGTATTTCATGGCCTACCCCCCACAAACGTAACAATATGTTGACCTGTCTCTATGGCAACTAGATGTCCTTCCGGAGATATGGCGGCCAAAACTGTACACAATGTTCTGGATGAGATGCGGCCTCACTAAATTTCGGTAGAGTGTTAACACTACCTCTTTTAATTTACCAGTACACCTTTTGACTTACCAGCAAGAAGGGTAATGTTATTATCCTCTATGGGTTTTATACATAGTAGTAGATCACAGTATAGATCATAGTATATTACAGTATATTTAGGCTGGGGTCCGTTAGTCTGTGGCGGTAGCGATAATCATATAATGCCTAAAGAACATCAGGTTTCCTCCCTTTCAATTTATTTGTTAAACAGTAGTAGCTACTGTTTAAAATGGTAACCAGATGTGTTTGTGGTTTATAATAGTTTTTACTTCCAGTAGGGGCGCCCCATGAAATGTACCAAAATAAAAGATGTATATACTACGTACGTTAACACTCCATTTATCCAAGGAGGAAAAACCCTGTGGGGAGGGGGATATTATTAGTGTTAATTTTTTTTGTAATAACATTCATATTATGCTATTATCATTAGTGTTTTTATTACTTTTGTTATTAGAAATGGCCTTCGAAAAACGCCACGATTAGCTATCCATACACCTTAGCACAGATTTAGCTCAAGGTGGAAAACCCCTTGGGGAAGAGGGATGGGGGTAGATGGGGTAACAAATGAAGTCGATGTAACCTCCATATATAGCAAATGAAGTAGCTATAACCTCTATTGTGTGACCCTGAGTCCTGTCAAGTTTGGTTGAGATTGGATAAATAATGACCTAATGTATTACAGACAGACAAACAGACACCAAGTTGCATATTTTAGAATGATAAATGTAATCCCCTGCAAACCTAGCTTTGGCTTCAGATCTGGGGGTCTTGAGTTTAAGCCCCTGTCATGTCGTTGAATTAACACCAGGTGCGTTGACCCAGCCAGTCGAAATGAGTACCAGTTGACTCGTAATAGGGGGCGTGGCATCAGCGGCATAGACACGCCCCCAGAGAATGATGCAGCCACGCAGGCACAGGCTGCATACAAACCACCACACCCCTGCGGATACAACCTCAAGCTTTACCTACAGCTTCTTGACACTGTGCTGGTTGCTAACCCCCTGTATCTACTACCATCTCCATATCCTCCTCTTGTGTCACATGGTCCAATACTGGCTCTTTGATTATAAGGGCAACGTTAGTTCATTCTGGAAGGCTCGCAACAAGTGTAGTTCTCCTGGGGCAAGCCAGAAACACACCATCTTGTAAATCTCAAGGCTGAATCTCAAGGCTCCAACAACTCCCTCCTCCATGCTTATTACTCCATTTTTTCCTTCTACATAATAAACTAGATGGTATTCATAGAATACTTACCCTGCACAGTGAACTTGGTGCGAGCCAACGTTTCTGTTTTTGGACGTTTTTAAAATTTGATTTAATGTGGCTGCGAGACCACGTGAGTGATGACATAATAAATTTATATTCTCTAATATAATTGTTGCATAGATCACAGTCAGTAAATTTCAAACTGATCAGACTAAGCGTTGTACCTGTCGAATTATGACGTCATAATTATCGCACCAATGATGTCATTGTTAACAACACCTATTCCCCATATGGAGTTATTTACAATGAGCCACGTTTAAAATATTTTCCATAGAGCGGTTTTGGAGATATGGAGGTGCAAAGTTTTTCGGCTTTTTCCAAAATGGCGCCTGCACCACATGACCGATAACATCATTACCATCATTAAAATATTCTAAAAGAGGAGGTGCTCCACATGGTGAAAGTCTGACATTGAGCCATATGGTGAAAAATTCGTGTCCATCAGACGAACAGTTGCTGAGAAAAAAAATTCATAATTACCGGATAAGTGTTGTATTTGTCGAATTATGATGCCATAACGAAAGCGCCGATGACATCATCATTAACATATCTTATTCCCCATGAAGAGTAGTTGACAATGAGCCAGGTCTCAATTTTTTCCCATGGAGTGGTTTCAGAGATATAGAGTTGCGAAGTTTTTCCAAGATGGCGCCTGTACCACGTGACCTATGACGTCATAATTATCATTAAAAAATTATACAGGAGGAGCCGCTCATATTCTGACAATTTCGTGTCCATCGGACTACAGTTGCAGAGGAATTTTTTTTTTCCATACTGATCAGATCAAGCATTGTACTTGTCGAATTACGACGTCATAATGAAGGCACCGATCACATCATCATCAACATTTCTTATTCCCCATGGGGAGAACTTGACAATGAGCCATGTTTCAATTTTTTCCATTGAGCGGTTTGGGAGGTAGAGGTGGAACGTTTTTCAAAGATGGCGTCCGTACCACGTGACCTATGACGTCATAATTATGAAGAAAAAATTCTAGAGGCGGAGTCAAAATTTCGTGCCAATCGGACCAATGGTTGCCGAGAAAATGAATTTTTAAAATGCAGACACGTACGCACCCCAATGCTTAACCCTACTTTTCGCATCGCAGAGCGCAGGGTAATAAAATCTCCAGTGTGCTCCTCCGATTTGGTTGAATTATAGATTTTATAATAAAGTTTGCAAGTTGTCAAGCTTCTGAATAAGGTTATATCTTGCCTTCAATACAGTTATACAAATATTTTCTCTTATATTATCTTCAGGGCATTGATTGAATTTATTATTTCTGCTCAAGAACCAATTACAAGAGTGCATCCCATCGGACCATCCACATTCAAACAATTACTGGGGTTAGCATTAGTAATGTGATTTCACCATCACAAAGCATAATTAGTTTACAATCCTCCTGGTCCTCTCCGGTCCCACATTAACGGGTGAGGCTTCTGGCTGGTTTCTTTGAATTCGTCCAGTGATAATGAAATTTACTTCCGTCGATGTGATGTTTTAATCCAAGCTCAGTGCTCATGGATTATAAACATACATTATTGGAAAAAAAACATGGGAAAAAGGGAAAAAAACTAAAGTCAAATCGGGTAAAATGCCAACTCTTTATTAGATGAAGATTAATTTCATGAAAGTACGATCATGTGTGGATAGCTGGCTGGGTGTGGGTTCCTCTCTCACGAGCCATGGCATCTCAGCAAAGGACTCCTACGACTCATTGGGACTGACACATTCTGTCAATTTCCCGACCCGGATCTCAGTCAATGGAGTATCTTCTCTTCTAGACTTGGTTATGACTAACTTCCCTGCAAATGTCTGTTGCTCTTCTTCTGCTCCAATCCGTTCTTTTGATCATGTGCTTGTTAAAGTGGATATCTCACTGGCCATTTTCAGAGAGCCTCAAACTGAAGGCAACCTCAGTTCCTTTCACAAAGCTCGGAACAAGTGTGTGTCTACCCTCAAGAGAGACACAAGACTGTGACTTAATGTGACTGTGAATGTGTCACTTAATGGATTTCTCTCATCTCCCCCTTCTTGTTCAGGCTGGAGTTCCCCAAGGTAGTGTTCTGGGCCCTGTGCTTTTTCTGGTCTTTATTAATGATCTCTCCGACTCTCTGGAAAATCCTCTCTATCTCTTTGATGATGACTTCACTTTCTGCCGCTCCATATCTCATCCCTCAGATCGGCAGTCTGCAGCCTCCTCACTCTTTGAAGACCTGGACAAAATCGCAGACTGGTCAAACAAGTGGAACATGTCTTTCAATCCTGACAAATCTCACACTCTTACTATGTCTCCCCAAAAAGATCGTCCTGACAACCCTCCCATCTACTTTCTCAACAATCCTCTCCAAGAAGTTCTGTCGCTCAAGCTTTTGGGTCTCACTATCTGCCATGATCTTTCTTGGGAAAACCACATTTCCAAGCTGGCCTCCAAACCCAGTCGCCGACCGGGCATCCTCCGTCGTGCGAAGTCCTTCCTCGGCACACCTGAGCTCCTCACCACATACAAGGCTTTCATCCGCAGCTCAATGGAATACTGTTCTCCCCTATGGGCCGGTGCACCTACCTCACACCTAGCTCGGCTTCACGCTGTTGAAACCAAAGCTTTCAGAATCATTAGAATCTCCCGTCATGAAGCTATCTCCGAGGGCCTTTCACTCACTCACCGCAGACAGGTAGGTGATCTTTCTGTCTTCTACCGACTCCTCTCTGGCCTTGCTCCCCCAGCTCTCTCTGTGCTTTGTCCCCCAAATATTCCTACAGGTCGCACAAGATCTGCCAGCAACCCTCTGATGGTTAAACTGCCGAAATCTCGGCTCTCTGCTCACCTTCACTCTTCCAATCCTCTTTTCTCCCGCCTCTGGAACAAACTCCCACACTCCATTCAATCCCACTCCTCCATCCAGGTCTTTAAAACAGCTGTTCACCACCATCTCTTATCTTCCCCCATCCAAAACCTTTATCTTTTCTACCACCAATAATTCACCCCAGATCCACCTTGTTTGAAATTCCAACTTCTTTCCTGGAAGTCCCGGCAGTGTCCATATGTTTTATACCTCTCCCACCCCCCCCTCCCCTTCCCATGCCTCCCCCCCCCCCCGCCCAAAGCCCTCTCCCTCCCATAGATCTCTCGATGTCCCTGCTCTCAGATGTTGTGTTTGTGTTCCTCCCCCTCTCGCCCCATCTTGTCTACCGCTCCCCATGTTATATGTTTTATGTGTCGGTTTGTCGTTCTGTGTGATTAATGTTAGCTCTTTCACGAGCCTCGATCTTGTATACAAAAAAAAAAGAAAAAAAAAAAAGACTGAACCTTCAAACCTGTCTCCCTCCTCCAAATCCTGGGGGCGTCTGTTCAAATCTGTTTCTGGTGTTTGTTCCCCCTCCATCCCCTCCCATACCTCAAACGGATACACAGCTGACACCGCACTCCCTCCAGGTCTTTAAAACAGCTGTTCACCACCATCTCTTATGCCTAAGTCACACATAGGCGGATATTTTGGCGACTACTGGCCACTGCCGGCGATCAAGATTTTTCGGCGACTACTGGCGATTTCGGGCGGTCAAATATGGTCAGGCGGCAGTATGGCGACTGCAGGCGGCCACATTGCGACGACGCCCCGAGTGGGATGGCGACTGTTGAAGATCGACGACGACTGCATTGCGGATGCACGGCGGCAGCGTGGCGACAGTCTGGCGGCTAGATTACGACCGATGGCGGATCGCGGCGACTGCATTGTGGCCGGGTGGCGGTTTACTCCGACGTCCGCAAGACTGCAATAAGACCGCCGGCGATTGGAGACGATTCACACAACTTTTTAAATCTTTATTTCTCTATTTTACATTTCACTTTATTCATTTCAATGATGTATGACATGAAGCATAAAGATGTTTGATGTACAATAAGAAAGTTAATAAAGATGTATCATTGTAATGTAATAATCAAACTTTTCTGCAGGGAGAGAGAATGGAAATAAAGTCCAACAAATTATTTCCACTGGTCCCAAGTCCCATAAATAAAGTTTCCAAAGGACCAAAGTCCCAAAAATAAAGTTCCCAAAAGTCCCAAGTCCAAACAATAAAGCCATATCCTTGTCGGCACCACAGGACCTCACTCCACGGAGACCCTCACACCATCCTGTCTTGCCATGGAATCGTGGTATGTCGTAATGCAGTCGCCAGGCAGTCGTATCTCTGTCTCCAGTGGCCGTAACTCGGCCGCCACTAGTCCTACTGCTGTCGTCGTCAGTCTCCCATAGCCGCAGGGGAGACGAGGCAGTTCTTCTGTAGTCGATATGCAGCCGCAACAGTGTCGGCCCGTAGTCGGGAAGATGCCGCAGGAAGGCCGTATGGCATTCGCATCTCTGCCGTGCTAGCTGGTGGGGCGATGCTGGGGCGATTGCGGAAGACTATGAGCGACTGGGTTGCGGCCGCTTTACGCTCTTATTACGGATACCGATGACAGCATGGCGGTTCCATCACGACAGCATGGCGGATTTTTTTCGAGTGCGACTGAGCGTGCCGTTTTTAAACATTTAAAAAAATATTTGGGCCCTTTGCGGCTCTTGCCGACTGCAGCCGACCTGGGGAGGATAACCACGACTACAGGCGACCGTCCATTACGGTTTCATTACGATTGTCGGCGGGTGGTGGCGATTTTTCCAGTCGCCAGTAGTCGCCGACAAATCCGCCTATGTGTGACTTAGGCATTATCTTCCCCCATCCAAAACCTAGATCTTTTCTACGCCTGTTAATTCACCCCAGATCCACTTTTTTGAAATACCGACCTCTTTCCTGGAAGTCTTAGCAGTGGCCATGTGTCATATACCTCTCCCACGCCTCCCCCCCCCCATCCCATGCCTCCTCCCCCAAGCCCCCTCCCTCCTACAGATCTCCCAATGTCCCTGTTCTCTGCTGTTGTACTTGTGCGCTTCCCTCTCTCTCCCCATCTTGTCTCTCGCTCCCTTTATGTTTTTATATAATACTTTATGTATTGTATGTTTTGTGTGTCCGTTTTTTTTTTGGGGGGGTGGGGGGGGGGTGGGGGGTTGTGATTAATGTTAATTCTTACACGAGCCTCGATCTTGTATCCCAAATAAATAAATAAAATTCGTTTGTTGTATAATTAATTATAATTAATTGTCATCAACCTGAACGGGGAATTGTCAGAAAGTATCACAAGTTTATATTCTTGACAAAATGGTGCAGAGGTAGTTTTTAATCTTAGTGTGACTGTCATCTCCGTTCCTACGCATCACAAGGTTGTGGGGTGGCATCATTGGCTGGGGGCGTGGATGTGCCACTGATGCAATGCCCTCTGCTGGTTAAGGCAGGAATCTGGAATTTTGAAAATTGAAAGGAATAGTGATTATACCAATTGTGATGAGGATCCAGTTGATATAGGGTGACGTGGCGAGGCAAGCAGATAGGCATGCATAACCTTCACTCTTTCATTCCCCTTTTCTCCCGCCTCTGGAACAAACTCCCCCACTCCCTCCAATCCCACTCCTCCCTCCAGGTCTTTAAAACAGCTGTTCACCACCATCTCTTATATTCCCCCATCCAAAACCTTGATCTTTTCTACCCCCGCTATTTCACCCCAGATACACTTTTTTTCGAAATTCCAACTTCTTTCCTGGAAGTCCTTGCAGTGTCCATATGTTTTATACCTCTCCCACCTCCCCCCCAAGCCCTCTCCCACCTCCCCCCAAGCCCTCTCCCTCCCACAGTTCTCTCGATGTCCCTGCTCTCAAATGTTGTGCTTTTTTTTCTTCCCCCTCTCTCCCCATCTTGTCTACCGCTCCCCTTATTTTGTGTTTTATGTGTCGGTTTGTGTCGGTTTGACTTTCTGTGTGATTAATGTTGGCTCTTTCACGAGCCTCGATCTTGTATACAAAAAAAAAACAAAAAACGTCAGAGTGATGGTTCTGTTCGGGGATTAAACGATTGAATACTGTATGTTTATTCTTAATTATGCAGGTTAGATCATGCACCCAGAGTTGTGTGTTGTTTTGAAGATTTTTTGAGGAGTAGTAAGGGTTTTTGTGGAGAGGTTAAATGAGATAGTGTCGGATTCAAACAGGAAAATGTTGGTCGTAGTATATGTAGGAGTGAATGATATAGGGGAAAGTTTACTCAGAGGATTCGAAAAATATTTACAGTTAATTGGGTAGCCGACTGCAAGCAAATGGTTGTGGAGTAATGTTTTCTGGTAGTCTTCTGAAAATAAGAGAATTGTATGTATGAGTTTAGAAATACATGCCAACCTCTGGTTGAAATAATGGGGGGAGCTAGCTAGCAAGATTTTGCATTTAGAAAGCAATAGGAACTAGAAAGCATGTGAAAATCCAAAGTCCGTTCAGTCTGCTTTGTTATTGGACTTCTTCTTCTGTATGCTAAACATGACGAAAACAGCAAAAAAAAAAAAAAAAAAAGGAGAACATTTGATGATTTTATGCAGCCTTGACCTTTGACCTTTTGATCTCAAAAAAACGATATACTTCAGTGACCCAATATGCAAACCCTGCTCAAATTTTAAGTCAATCAGATGGAAATTAACGATTTTGTAACCCTGACCTTTGACCTTCTTGACCAGCACAGGTTACATTCGATGAATTGGGTCATATTAGGTCACTGACATATTGACATTTTATGCAAACATGACCTTTTACCTTTTGATAAAAAAAACCAATGGGCTTATAGCTTTCGATTGGTGAACCAATTAAGTTAAACCAAGTGATCCAATATGCAAATTCTTAAAATTTCAGGTCAATCACATGAAAATTGATGCTTTTGTGACATTGACCTTTTACCTTTTGACCCTTTGACTTTTGACCTCCATATTCTGATAATAGAGCTTTGTTGAAAATTTGATGGCAAAAGCTCAAATGGTAAAAAAAAAAAAAAAAACCTTTCGGCCCAGACAGACAGATAGACAGACAACCCGACACCAAAGTTATTGCAAAACCCCGTCTCCCGCTGCATAGGGGATGGGCTAATAATTAAGGGACAAAGGAAGTGTTTTCAGAATGACCTCTGTATGCTAAACAGAAAGGGGAAGCAAAGTTGGCAGTAGGAACTGAGGAAGGAATTCGTGCTTTTTTACAGGATAGAAGAGAGTGGGGATGCTAAAAGGAAGGAACTGCAACTGATAACATGATTGGTAAAAGCAGGCAGAAACGAAATTGTACAGGAAGCTAAACGTTTTAAAATATTCTTCACAAACCTGGAGTTTATAATAATAAGATGGAGAAGGTTGAAGCTAAACTAGATTGTGACGTGTATGATATAGTTGCAGTAACTGAGACTGTTTAATGAATAAATAAAATGGAGGACAGGATTCACAAGACGATAACTATAGTTGTGATAGAAAATTAAAAATAGGAGGTGGCATTGCAATTTGAGTAAAAGAGTGTAATGTATTTTACCTCGAGAAGAGGAGCATTAAAAAGGAAGTTAATAAAGAGGATTCTGTGCAGATCTAAGTTAGGGATGTTCAGAATACTCAGGAATAATAGGATGTTTTCATAGGAGTCCTGGAGTGAAGGAAGAGCAGGATGGAATGGTGCAGGAAGAATACAGGAAGGCATGTGGTAAAAGAGGCGTATTGATTATGGGAGATTTCAATTTGCCAGGGATAGATTGTGATGAGCAACAGGGTAAGGGTAGAGCAGATGAGGATTTTTTTAGATCTAGTCCTGCTTTTTAGAAAGTTTGTATACCTCCGCCCCCGAATGTGGCCGGAGGAATTATGATTTTGGGTTGTCCGTCCGTCCGTACGTCCATCCGTGCGGGTTAAACCTCGTTTTTCTCAGCAACTACATGTCCGATTGAGAAGAAACTTTCAGGGTAGGAGTGACACCCATGCATAATGTTTTTTATGATAATTGTGATGTCAAAAGTCACGTGGTCGTAGTATGGCAGCCATCTTGGATTAAACGCGAATAATTAAAAAATATTTCTCGGAAACCGCTGAATGGAATTTTTTTAGAACTTGGCACATTGTCAAGGCAATCAAGGCATTCCTCCATGTCCGTTATGCTCGATGAACATGGCGAAGCAAGAGTAAAAGTGGATATTCCACCGAGAGGCAGCCAATGCTCCCCAGAAGCTGGTCCAAGGTGTCGGTGGGTAAACGGACCGTAAACCCGTCGTGAAATGTTGATTTTCAGGAGACGAATATTACCAATGCTTCCGGGTTACCAGAGCGAGCGGTGGTTAAAACAAAATTAATATTCCACCAGCAAAAAACGATCTAAAATGGCGGAAGAAAGAAATAACCCCGTGAAGTAGAAAAGTTTGTCGGGTTGTCGTGAACAGCAAGCGGATGGTGAAGCAGCACTCTGCTGATAGTCTCATGGGAAACCAAAGAAAAGTGCAGTTCAGTATTTGATCGCTCCACATTATCGCGTCCTTTTAACTCCTAGACTTCTGGAGAGAAAAAGTCTATGTAAAACCCCTTCTTCATCTTCATCCTCGTGCTTCCTCCTCACATACTCAGATTTCATTGGTTGTTCCTGATTTTAAACCACTCCCGCAAGGAGCGGGCCAGTATTTGAGGAACAAGCTTGGTGAATTGATGCTGCCTGCACCGTCTGGTCAGGTAGAAAATGATGCTGGTCTAGAAAAGTGTGTCCATGTTTTTTCCTGTTGAGCACGCAGCATTAGCAATCCCACCACTGATTACAAATTCTTTGTTGCCAGGAGCAGCTGCTTGTGGCATGCAACAAGAGATTCTTTGTTTTCATTTAGATCAATCAATGAAGGCTTTCCGTCTGTGGCCAAGAACACAATGTCCTGTGCAATACTCAGTAATCTTGCGCAGCGATCAGCAATCTCACGTTCCTCATCCAAGTCAACCCCAGAGCAGATAATTCGAAAAAATAGATACAAACTCTCGGTGACTACACTTTCTGCACTTCGACTGCTAAATTAATGTCTCCAATGCAGGTATGGCTTGGTGTGGATTTCATGTCTGCTTTGATTTTGATGGAATCACGGTACACCCAGCTTAGTAGTTCAAGATCTTTGTGTGCAGGATATTGGAAATTATCTTCCAATGCGAGGGTGGCTTAATCCTCACTATTTGGCAATTCATCAGTCATCTCCTGGAGACTTTGGACAGCAACACCAGCTGATACTGCACAGAAGGCTAGCATTGATTCCTGTGGAATTGAGCGACTGCACAAAGTATACTTGTTCACCAAGGGATCTCTTCATTTTGTTTCTAAGCTTTCGTCTTTCCAGGTGATCGCCCATCTCAAATGTTGACATCAATTTCAAGCAAATGAGTGTACCTCTCCCATATAGTGGTGACTGTAGAAAGCTCCTTAAGATATCCCACTTTAAACCTCCTCCATCACACTTTTGAAGCATATATCAGAAGAATGATCTTCAATACTTTCACTTTTCTAGTACTTCCTCATGAAAAGTGTCTAGCATTGAAGATGATACCTCCTTTCTATGAGATCAGTAACCGCTGCTAAACGGCATCTCATAGTGGAATCTTGTTGTGTTATATCCAGTATTTTGTTTGAAACATTAAACGTAGCAACATTCCTCACCTTTTTGTCAATATTTTCCTCTTGACAAAAATAGATATTTTCCAGGAAGTTGTTGAAATGGCACTTCTGAAGGAATAGCTGATCTGTGGATTTTGTTGACTTGATCTCGAGGATCCAAATGGAGTAGGGCCTCTGGTAATGACCAAATGGGTCCTGTATTTTTCATAACGTGTTTGTAATCTCTTGATGTGGTTTGTATGGGTCAATTGGGAGTAACATGACCTTTGACAGATGATACAGGATCCAGCATCAATGTCCACTGTCAGTACCCTCTCCAATGTGTTGATATAGCCATGATCGTGGTGTTGCAGTCTTTTGGATACACAATCCTTGAAACAATATAATTATACCATTTTATGTTGCCTGGTGGAGTTTTTCCTGTCTTCTTTTCTTCCTGGGAAATAAAACATTTCCACCAATCAATTTCACTTTCCCTCTTGTGTCGGCCTCTCAACACAACCACTGGCTCCATCTTTAATTTACAGTTATCTGCAAAGAATATATAAATATATCTACCACCACCACTACTGCTACATACACACAAATAATTACTACTGCAAGCTTGTGTCACAGGCCCATAAAATAATAAACAAAGGGGCAATACCCCTGGCGATCACCTGGTAGAATAAACAGTATACTGCAATGACTGAAGGTATTTTAAACCAATTTCATGGTTGCTAGAAGACAGGGCAGTATGTAGAATCATAGTAACATAATCATAAGACTTTAAATAAACAAACAAAAAAATACCTATTTTGGGGGGTTAAACCTGGACCTACGTTGACCCCTCGTAGACCCCAAAAGGGGCAGATTTTTTTTAATGCTGTGAACAAACTTTGATACATCATGGTTGATGAAGGTTGTGGTAAAGTTTCATCCAAATAGTGTTTGTAGGTTCAGAGAAGAAAGCAAACACCGATTTTGGGAAGAACCCCCCCCGCCCCCCCTCCCCCCACGTAAACCCAGAATGGGGAAAAATATTTTAATGCCGTGAACAAACTTCGGAACATCACGGGTGATATAGGTTGTGGTGAAGTTTCATTGAAATAGTGTGTGTAGTTTCAGAGGAAAAAGCAAATTCCTATTTTGGGGGTCAAACCTGGATCGACTTTGACCCCGGTAAACCCCCTTATACCCCGATTATTTCAATGCCGTGAACAAACTTTACTTAAAACACAACAAATATCATTTGTGCCAGATTTGGTCGCAATCCCATCAGCGGTTTCGGAGAAAAAGTTTCAAGTGTTTACGGACTGACGGACGGACTGACGAGGTGTCATCGCATAAGCTCCCCTGAACTTCGTTCCAGGTCAGTGGTTCTTAACCTTTTTAAAGGCACCGAACCCTAACGAAACCCACCGAACACTCGTGGAACCCCTCAAATTTGACCAAAAAATTAAGAAGAATTGCATCTTAATGCGTTTTCTGTTCTTCTTTTCGGGAGGCGATCTGGGAAATGCGTGGTTTTGTTTTGGCAAGAGCCACCCTCAAATCATTTTCGCATGCAAGCCTGCTCCTTTTCTTTGTTTTAATGTCCACCAGTTTCGAAAACGCATGTTCGCAGAGATACGTTGTAACGAACGGCGTGAGGATCTCAAGGGCAATTTTAGCGATGTAAGGATACCCTTCCATTTGGCGGCACCAAAACGTTGAGAGCGTTGTTGTGCTGAAGAGTTGTTGTTGAGTCTGGCTCTGCTGAAGTTTGATGAGGTCGTCGAGGTATTGGTCGTTGACATCTGCCGTTGCAACGTCGAAAGTAAACGGCTGCCGCACCCATGCTGGGTATTGCTCTCGGTCGGGGAAGTAGCCGTCGAATGACTTTCCCAGCTCATCCAAGTGCGTGGCAATCGCTTGCTTCAGCTCACCCGGTACAGCAGTGCCTCCAACTTCAGACTCATCTTCGATCCCGCTCACGCATTCGTCCAGTAGTGAAAAGTTCGCGAAGTTGTCGTTCTCTGTTCGCCGCCTCCACAATGGTAACTTCTTTCGGAAAGCGCTCAGCTTTTCTTCAGATTCGATGACATTCACTCCACCGCCCTGCATCTGGTAATTGAGATGATTCAGTGCGTCGAGGATGTCAGCCAAGTACGCCAAGGCGAGGATGAACTCTGACTCTTGGAAGTGCGTTGCATGGCAATGCTGGGGTTCTCGCAAAAACAGGGCTAATTCTACACGCAAGGCAAAAACACGGCTCACTACCTTCCCTCGTGATAACCATCGAACGTTAGAGTGGTAGAGAAGGACTTCGAATTCAGAGCCGATTTCATTGCACAGCTCTTTGAAGATGCGATGATTCAGAGCACGGCTTCGCACGTAATTCACAGTTTCAATGACGATTTTCAGAACATTGGCCAGTTTTGGAGGCAGGGTTTTTGATGCCAGCGCGTGTCTGTGCAGGACACAGTGCGTGACGATGATGTGTGGTGCATCGGCCTTCACCAGCGGTCCAAAACCGGAGTTGCATCCCAGCATGGCTGGAGCTCCATCCGAGCAAACTGCAGACACCATGTTCCACGAGAGGCCGTTGCTTCTGAAGAAGTCGTCCACAAGCTTCTTCACGTCAGCTGCCTTCGTCGTTGTTGTGAGAGGCTTGCAGAACAGAAAGTCTTCCTTGATCTCGTCTCCTTTGACATAACGCACAAATAAGATGAGCTGGCTCAAATTCGAAACGCTGGTGGTCTCGTCGAGTTGAAGGCTGAATTTCTTCGGGCTCGCGACTAAATCTGCAACTACCTGGGCGAAGATGTTGTCGCTCATGTCGTCCATTCTGCATCTGATGGTGTCATTTGAGAGTGGAACGAGAGAACATGTTTTCAGCAGCTTTTCCCAGCATGATGTTGGCCATCTTCAACGCGGCCGGTTTGCCCTGCTTTGCGATCAGGTACGCAACATCATACGACGCGGTGAGGATCGGTTTGTCAATTGGAACGGAGCCGAGAATGGGCAAGGTAGCACTTGCGTCGAATCGGACTCGTTTCTTGCGTCGAACTCGTTTCTTGCAAGGTAGCACTTGCGTCGAATCGGAAATCGGACTCTCTTCAATTTGAATTCATCCAGCGTTGCGTCTTTGTACTGCCCCTCGCCGTGCAGTTTTTTGAAGTGTTCCCCTAGTTTTGCTGGTGCTCGGCTGGAGTTGCTCAACTTGACATTGCAAACCATGCATTGAGGACGCTGACTTCTGTCAAACACGTGAACCCGTACCGCACGTAATCCTCCGACCACTTCCTTTTTTTGCTCGACATACTGCAAAAAAAAGGAAAAAAAGTAACAAACTGATCTTAATTGAGTTCGGGCAAATAATAATAATGCCAGGTTTGGTGGCCCGACAATGTTCCATTATCCAGATACACAAGATATAATTGGGTACAGACAGACATTAGACAGCAGAGAGACAAGGAGAAAATGGAGTGTGATAATAAAGGCAGATTTGCATTCGTTTCAGCTTTCCCTGTTCCACTCTGAGAGAAGGGAGTGGTATTGTGGGGCACTCCAATATGGGTTATGCGAGACTGGTCAGCAAACACGTAACATGTGGACCATGCACCTACAAATAAAGTATTTATAACAATCAGATGATGAATGGTCACGTGTGAATGCTGAGATAAAAAGTCATCAAAATGACGTTCAGTTACTTTTAACCAATCAGAATATTTCCGAAGTCGAGTTTAATGTGTCAACTCAGGCCACAGAAAATAAGTAAAAACTGTAGATGACACAAAGTGACACAAAGTGGCATAAAGTGGCACAAAGTGGCATAAAGTGGCACAAAGTGACACAAAGTTGCATAAAGTGGCATAAAGTGGCACAAAGTGGCATAATGTGACAAAGTGATACAAAGTGGCATAAAGTGGCACAAAGTGGCACAATGTGACACAATGTGACACAAAGTGACACAAAGTGGCATAAAGTGACACAAAGTGGCACAATGTGACACAATGTGACACAAAGTGGCATAAAATCTCACAAAGTGGCATAAAGTGGCACAAAATGACACAAGGTTGCATAAAGCAGCATAAAAAAAAAAAAAAAAACCACCGTTTAGAGGCCATTTTTCCCCGCGAAGCGGGGGTTGGCCTTTTCGGGGACCGTGGTAGTTGTTGTTTTTTGGTCCCCTTTTTGAAGCAATGTTTTACGGCCGGATGCCCTTCCTGACGCCAACCCTTTTTGCCGCCTTCAACGACAAACAGGGAATTACCAGTGAACTGGTACTCAATTAGCCGACCTCGGAAGGATGACAGGCTGAGTCAACCCCCCTGGCATTAATTCGGCGATCGACCGAGATTCGAACCCAGGATCCTGGGATCCTAAGCCGGCACCCTAGCCGCTAGCCCAACAGTGACAAAGTTGCATAAAGTGGCATAAAGTGGCACAAAGTGACAAAGTGACACAAAGTGGCATAAAGTGACATAAAATGACACAAAGTGGCATAAAGTGACATAAAGTGACACAAAGTGGCATAAAGTGACACAAAGTGGCATAAAGTGACACAAAGTTGCATAAAGTGGCACAAAGTGACACAATGGCATAAAGTGACACAAAGTGAGATTAAATAAGAATCTTAATTTTATTGCAGTCGAATGTAGTCAGTCATTATTGATTACATCAACTTAAAGGAAAAATATCCAAATCTTTAGTATGGATAGAGTGGCAAAATAACCTCATTGGAAACATGGAAAAAGTTACATTCTCAAGATATACAAGATATGAGGGAATGGACAGACAGATTAAGAAAACTATGCTACGAGTGGGAATAGCGAAGCCTCTGGGTTAGAAAATGAAATATTCACATGTTAGAAGTGATATTTTTGTTAGAAGTGAATGTTATATCATTCAGAAGTGAAAATCACACGTAATTCGATTAAACTGCGGAATTTCTAGAGAAGTCTGTCCGATTCGTGTTTAATGAGAAGAGTCGAGTAAAGCGAGTACAATTAACTGTGAATTGGGAACATTTTCAGAAAAACTGCCAAAAGTGGCAGGTGCGTCTAATATGAGTAATGCGATAAAATTACATATTTCGATGAGACGATGGAATTTTGGCACAATTCTCGCAGATTATTGATCAAAAATTAAAGGAATTAGAATATATATTTTTAATTACGTCTAATTAGCTGAGATACAGATAGGGCGGGCACACACACACACACACACACACACACACACACACACACACCTTTGCCACTCCTCATGGACCCTAATTATATTTGCCAAGTTTGGTGGCCATAAAATCTCCCTTCTCAAGATATATATGACATAAGCGAATAAACAGACAGGCAAACAGAAAAATGGAGTGTGACAATAAGGGTAGCTTTGTGTTTGCTTCATGTTTACGTGTTGCGAGGCTGCTTAGTAAAAGCCGCACACGTGGACCGATAAATGCAAAACAGTTTTTCAGCAGAATGTATAGTGATAGGCCCCTAGGCGCCAAAGCCTGAGAGTAAAGAAGAGAGGGCTGTAGTAAAGCCAGGATCTTGGAGAAGAGTGCATGCATGGAATGGTCCCTCTGGAAAAGTAGCGGAGGCAGAATCAAGAGATTCCCTTAAACTGGAATAACATATGCACGGAGAAACATGGGAGATAGTGTGAGGCAGCTTTACTGTTCTCCTCGATCCCCACGCGTTGTGAAATTAACTACAGGGTGAGTCATAAGTCCCAGGACACGGTTTTAGGTGCTTGTACAAGATTAGTTTACACCATGCATGTATTCATGTTGTTTTCTTTTTTTTCAGATAATACAAATACTGTAATGCATTAAACCAAGATGGCAGACACCAGTCCATTTACAGTGGAATAGAGGGCGGTAGCAGCGGTGTGGTACCACGAGAGGAGAAACACATATGAGACGATGAAACAGGTGCAAGAAGACTTCGAGGAGCGCTTTGGAAAGTCAGGACCATCCAATTCAAATCCTCATCTTTGGGGGAAAAGGTATTTCAGACTGTAAGTGTACTCGAGAGCAAGCGCAGCGAAGGACCAAAAATTCGTGATTTGGGAATTCGAAACGTTAAAACATCCATTCTCAGGCCTCCGAAATAAATCATTACAGAAACGTTCTGCAGAGTTGGGTGTTTTCGTATTCATCCTTACGTCGCCCAATGAAAGGAGACCTTCACATGAAACGATATAAACCAACTGTCATTTGTGAATTGTCAGATGCGGATCATGAAAACAGGATGACTGCTTGTGACTGTGGCCACTCTTCGTGAAGAACACCATATGACCCGTAACGTCCACGAACAGACGGAAGACCCAGTTTAACGTCCATCTGGGGGACGGCAGACACATCGATAAAGACACACACTCTGCCTGTGAAGCCCCGGGATGGCAGTTTGTAGCTGGGTCGGGATTCAAACCCAGGCTAGACAGCTTAGTCTGCGTACGTCTAGGCCATCCTGACGGCCCCAACGTGTTAGTTAACATATTCAAATAAATACATGGAAAGAGACCAACTAATCACAAATATCCACCCCATCCTCATCCACCAATATTAACCTCATCCCCATCGTATTATTTCCTCTTCTACCTGTTACGTGGAAAATACCTTCTGCTTTACTTCCCCAATAGAGATGAATAACATGAACACGGATGGATGTAAAGTGTGAAGACACAGCAATGGATGTAAAGGAGACAGCAGGAAACACGGGATCACTTCCCAAAGCCAGACATTTTGTCTGGCTTGGAGAAGTGTTGTTGAATAAATTCATTTGATAAGATCATACCCAACCCAGTGCACGTAGGGCCTGACAGGTCATCAGAAAGCATATCGATTATAAAATTTATACAAACCCAATGGATATGAAGGAGAGGAATAAGAAGAAGAAGACGACTACTCCTTATGCATCCATCTGATTTGTCCTTGATGTTATAATAGCCAGACGTAGACCCCGTTCTGATCACTATATTTAGCCAAAAATAGGAAAAGCAGGAGCTTTGCCAACAAAGAGCTGAACAACTATCGGGGACGCCTTTTCGCAATGGCTGTATCCCCACCCGCCCCCCCCCCATCACCCCCCAACGCAAGTCGGTGGCCAAATCTTCCCCAATATTCCCTGTTTCCCCGATTTGTCAGGGTAGCCCTTTCCCTCTTGTCTCTTCTCTCTCTAACTCTGTCAAGGCCCTGACTTCGTGAAGGCGGGGGTACACTATCCTAGATTTGGGGGATATCTGGGTCGCTCCTGGGAGATCGATCGGTTGTCTCGGTGCCGCGGGCTTGTTCGAGAGAACTGTCTGGGGCTATACAACAACAACAACAACAACAACAACAACAACAACAACAACAACAAAGAACTGCCTTTGTTTCCGTAAAAGTGTTGATCGTGTCCTTTGCTTTGTGTTAGAATGCTTGAATCTCTGCAAACATATTCAGAATTTCTGATCTGTGGAACAAATGGTTCAGAATCTCAGAAAATGGTTCAGAATCTTCAGAATCTCACTCCTTGTGCACTGTTGAGTTCAAGGACAATCTGTGTATACCTGCGGTGACTCACTTACATGATGGTTAGTAATTAAAAGTAATTGGTACTTGTTAGGTTGATCTGTTGATCCAGGTGTGTGTAGCTCATCATTGAACCTGTGTTATATTTGCAGTTTAACAGTTTATTTTTGTATTCTGCCATGGACTTAATAGTGTAAATAATATGCACATGGATCTTCAATCTAAAATTGCTAAATCTACTCGAACTTAAAATATCCTCTTCTTTTTTCTTCTTCTAAATACATTTTTGGAGCAAATAAAAATAATAGTAACAAGGTAAATAATAAATTAACACGTTCTCTTTTCCATGTAATCTCACTGCGTTATTAGTCCCCTACCGGTGTACACCGGAGGGGACTATAGGTTTGCACGCCGTCCCTCCGTCCGTCAGTCCGTCACGCAAAGAACAGTTTTCCGGACTTTTTTTTTCTAAACTCTTAATGCTAATGATTTCAAACTTGGCACTTGGTTTCCTCATGATAAGTTACAGATCAAGTACGAACTTCACGACGTTTCGATCATTTTTGACAAAGTTATGGCACTTTGAACTTTGGGAATTCTGATAATTCTGATGCTCCTAAACTCAGTGCCATTTTAAGTTTTAATTTCCTTTGAAAAAGATTTTCTCTGCAATAATTATACCGATTGAGATCAAATTTTCACCATATGAGGGACTCGGTCTGTGGAATATTGTAATGGTAATTATGATGTCACAGGTCACGTGGTTCGGCCGCCATATTGTTTTTCGTGAAAACACGAAAACCCCTTTTTCTCTGCAACGGCTGAATATATATATATACTGTATACTGTATATATATATATATATATATATATATATATATATATATATATATATATATATATATATATATATATATATATATATATATATATATATATAATTTCAGTTCTCCAGCTTTTAATGAGCGCACGTAATGACGTCACCACCATGTACGTATGCTCTGCCTATCAAGCTCTCAGGAGAACCATCCGACAGAGCATCATTTTGATCTTAGTTCAGATACTGTCATAAGTGTATGAAAAACTCACAGTTACCGACCTGGTTTCGCCCTGTTGGGGCTCATCAGGGCAACGCAGTAAGTCCTGCATACACTTATGACTCTGAAAACCTTTCGGTTAAAAAAACCAGTTATTATGCGATTTAATGGCATCAGTGGTGAACCACCATTAAGGTATCCCATCCAGCTATGCTGTACCTTAATGGGAGCGATAAGTACCGTCTGCCACATGGCACATTATCTCTGGTATCCACTCATTATATGGAATCGCCTGGATGCAGCCGGGAGCAACCAATCCAAATATAATTTCAGTTCTCCAGATTTTAATGAGCGCACGTAATGATCGCTCATAATGATCGGTACTTATCGCTCCCATTAAGGTAGATATAATATATCATAATATAATTTCAGTTCTCCAACCTAATGAGCGCACGCTGTGACACGTCACCACCACAAAAATAACCGAAAGGTTTTCAGATTCACAAGTGTATGCAGGACTCAGCAGATCCAGGAATTTCAAGACGGGGGGGGGGGGGGTGCATGAGACAAAAGCGCTGGGGGAAGGGGAGGTAAGGGGGGGTGTGGGGGTCCTCCCCCAGGAATGTTTTTTTAATTGATCGTCAGAAACGGCATTTCGTGCGTTCTTGGAAGTTTCTGCAGTTCCTTGCGTTCTTCCCTGGTCGAAGAGTTCAACAGATTCGCGATGACTGATGGTCAAATAGAGGAACTGGTGAAACAACTTTCCCAGCTGTTCCTTCTGCTATAAATTGATGAAGTGTGTGTGTGTCTGTGTGTGTGTGTGTGTGTGTGTGTGTGTGTGTGTGTCTGTGTGTGTGTGTGTGTGTGTCTCTGTATGTGTGTGTCTGTGGGTGTGTGTTTGAGTGTGGGTGTCTGTGGTGTGCAAGCGTGCGGCATCTTTTTTTGTGTAGTTCTACTGGAGCTTTCTGATATGGAATTTCTCTTTTGTGTAGTTCTCGCGAAATGATTGTTATCATCTCCTGAGTTAATTAGGGGAATTAACTACAAAGAATCCAGAAGAATTCCCATGTTTCTAAACGCACGCCATGTTAAGGTGTATAAAGCAGCTTAATAGGTGCTGGGCAAAGCTCGGCACCACCATGCGTCGAGGTTGTGAAGCTCAAGGCAGGGGGTTCTCCCCACAAAAGAGATCAGATAGGACAGCGAAATGTGAATTATTTTATTCCTCGTAAATTATGCTATTTTGGAATTGACGGCGCTTGTGTTTCTGAATGAAAATGTCACACACATCATGTGGGGATATGGTGAAGTCATGGTGTATGTTCATGAGGGCCAGAGATGCCATCCGACTTTCTGACGTGGAATTTCTTAGGTAGGTCTTCAGACGACGCAGGCAAGAAAATGAGCGTTCGGCCTCAGAGGAGCCGATAGGGAGGGTGCATCCAATATGGAGTCGGACTTTGATGGATGGAAATTCGTCTCCATCTACTGCGCAGAAACAATCCATGAATGTGCTTGGAAGCGTGTTGTTGGGCTTCCTTCTCCAAAACATCTGCCAGTCTCTAAGCTCATTTATTAGTCCTGCGGGATGTTCCATGTCGTTTTTCCAACGCAACAGCTTCTGATGTCGGGCTGGAATGTCGCAGGTATCGGCGATTATTGCAGATGGCATCAGCAGAAACAGATCACTACCTTCCCGATTTTCAGCACAGAATCAGGTGTCCATTTCCTGGCTGAGGTGATGGAATGCACATGTTTCTGAGGTAGAAGAGCAAGGGAGTATTGGCGGCAGTGTTTGGACGATGGATTTGTCGTTTTACAACTCTCGGCATTGTGACATCACCTCCTACAGATTCTATCATGGTCTCAGCGTGATCGAACCAAAGAGAGAATTCAGTTTCTGCATTTGACCGTAGTTGAGTGAGCGCGTCCTTCTTGTCATCAATCATAGAGTATGCCTCCATCACATCCATGCCGTTGCGTTGCAGAGGGGGGGGGGCTGCGCAACCCCTGCACCCTCCTCCATGATCGAAGGGGGGTGCGCATCCCCTGCACCCCCCCCCCCCCTGGATCCGCCGCTGAAGCCCCAACAAGGGCGAAACTAGGTCGGTAACTGTGAGTTTTGTATGCACTTGTGATAGTATCTGAACTAAGATCTAAATTACGCACTGTTGGATGGATGGCTCTTCCGGAGCTTGGCAGGCAAAGCACACGTACGTGACGGTGACGTCACATCGTGCGCTCATTAGGTTGGATAACTGAAATTATATTCTGATTGGTTACTACAGGCCGCATCCAGGCGACCCCATATGACGAGTGTATACCAGAGGTAATGCACCGTGTGGCAGGCGGTGCTTATCGCCCCAATTAAGGTACAGCGAGAGCTGGATTGTTATACCTTTATGGCGGTTCACCACTGATAGTGTGGAGTCATGGAGTCCCATAATGACTGATATATATATATATATATATATATATATATATATATATATATATATATATATATGTATATATATATATATATATATATATATATATATATATATATGTATATATATATATATATATATATATATATATATATATATATATGTATATATATATATATATATATATATATATATATATATATATATATATATATATATATATATATGTATATATATATATATATATATATATATATATATATGTATATATATATATATATATATATATATATATATGTATATGTATATATATATATATATATATATATATATATATATATATATATATATGTATATATATATATATATATATATATATATATATATATATACATATATATATATATATATATATATATATATACAGTATATATATATATATATATATATATATATATATATATATATATATATATATATATATATATGTGAATGTGCGATCGGAATGAATTCAGAGCTAAAGTACTGTAAAACGGCAAACGTTTCGTCCTGTTCACGGTCCAATTCTTGTTCAAAATATCACATTTGATTTAAATAAGTTGTTCCTCGATCATAAACTGATGACAGACGGACGGACATGAACCAATTGCTTAACCCCGCTTTTCGCTTCACACGCGCAAGGTATCAAATGTCCAGCCAGCACGTTGCACGCTGATTAAACATTCAAACATTTTCCACCTATTCTCTAAAATCATAATATTCAATCATCTCAGTGTTGAAGTGAACTTCCTACGCCCATTAATTATTGACAGTAAACAATTTTCAGCTTTTACAAAAACTATGGAAGGCCTGTTTTATCCACACTACAAATGACATTTCTAATGGCTTACTGAGAGACTGATGTTCTGAACTTTCAAAATTCAAGACATTTTCTGTGCCTCGGGCAATGGCAGGTCCAAGGCCCTAAAAGGCATAGCTTTCTGATAAGAACATCAAAGATCCTCTTTTCCATTGTGAGCTCGCTTTGCGCATTGGTGTGCTTTTATTTATAATCTACTCTGTCAAGCTTTCTCTACCAACTTTTGTGCAACAGAGTGACACTCTACATCCTATCTCTGTTCATATAATGCTCTGTCATAAGCTTCTTTACATTGTCCTACATAACCTTCATTTTTCCATTTTGCTCTTTAATTTTGAATTTAATTTAATAATAATACTCAGATTTTGGCCACACAATGATTATTACAACATCAACCATGTTTGTCTCAAATATGTAAGATGTTATCCATGCAAGGAATGATCTCTCTTTTTCCCCATAAAGCATCATGTTCACACTTTCTTTGTAACTAGTTTGTTCCAAACATTTTTATGCCTACGCCCCCGAATGTGGGTTACCGAAGACACCGAATACCCAAATTATGTTTTCAGGTTGTCCGTCCGTGCGGGTTTACCTCGTTTTTCTCAGCAACCACATGTCCAATTGAGACGAACCTTCCAGGGTAGGAGTAACACCCATGCAGAATATTTTTGTAATAATTGTGACGTCATAGGTCACGTGGTATGGCAGCCATCTTGGATTAAACGCAAATTAAACTAGAACAATGCGACTGTGAACATAGTGAATGTTACAACATGTTACATGACTAACAACAACAACAACAAAAAAAAACATGTTTCCAATGGGTGACGTTTGAGGAAGCTGTATCGGTTCAGAAAGTCTCAAGGAATTTTTTTTTCCTGACAGTTACGACCTCTGTAGTGGTGAATCCTTCCAGGGTGGAAGGAAAACATGCATGATTTGAGTCCCAATAATAATAATTACTCTATTTTAGCCTAAAAGAAACACCAAAGGATCGGTCGAGAACACTGCTTCTTCTTCGTTTTCCTCTGCTTCGTCGTCTTCTTCTTCTTATTTTGTATGCAGCACAAGGAAGGGGAGTAGCATCATTGCCTGAAGACGTGGTTGTGATGCAATGGCCTCTGTATATTCGAGCAGGTAATTTGTTCATGGTGCCAGCGATTGCTCGGCTACTCTATGCGAAGGACACCGTGGGATCTTTAACATTCACAAACTAATGCTGGCAGACGAGAAGCACAGTTTAGCCCATCCAAGTGTAACACAATAGTTAGTTATAATATGTAAACACAAAAATTCGTTAGTTAGTTATTTGAATGCTCGGATGTTCTTGGAGGGACTTTTGGTGGTTGGATATTGAACGCTCAGTGTGTGCTGTGCTTGCTTTGGAGTAATTTATGCTGTACGGTTCTGGATTGAATACACTGCCCTTGGAAAAAACCCGCCTCCTGATCCTTTGGTTCATCTATTTATATGTAACATCCATGAACATAAATCGGGTGTTGTACAAGGGACGGCACACACATTGCTGAATCACCCGGGCTGTGAAACACCGGGATGACAGTTTATAGTTCGGCCGAGATTCAAACCCATGCTAGACATCTTCGAGGAGAGTGCGCATGCCTCTAGGCCAGGGTTTCTCAACCTTTTTGCCTCTGCGGCCCCCGTGTGTCCAATAAAAAATTCCAGGGACCCTCAGGGCTCGGCCTAGATAAGATACCCGTCCCCTATTTTGCTACAATGATATCAAAAGTGCTTGCTTTAAAAATATATATTTATTAAATGAAAATTGGTTGCTGTTTGCACTACTACACTGCTTGATAGCTATTAGTAAGTAATCCGACAAACATAACTGAACTATATAAACTTAACAGCTTTTGTTAATTTCAGTTTACTGAGAGTGCTGTTAGCCTGCTTGTTAGTCCTTTACCGGTGTACACCGGAGGGGACTATAGGTTTGCAGGCCGTCCCTCCGTCCGTCAGTCTGTCAGTCCGTCAGTCCCTCCGTCCTTCAGTCCGTCACGCAAAGAACAGTTTTCCAGACTTTTTTTTCTAAACGCTTAATGCTAATGATTTCAAACTTGGCACATGGTTTCCTCGTGATAGGTTACAGATCAAGTTCGAACTTCACGACGTTTCGATCATTTCTGACAAAGTTACGGCACTTTGAACTTTGGGAATTCTGATAATTCTGATGATCCTTAACTCAGTGCCATTTTAAGTTTTAATTTCCTTTAAAAAAGATTTTCTCTGAAATAATTGGACGGATTGAGAACAAATTTTCACCATATGAGGGACTCGGTCTGTATAATATTTTAATGGTAATTATGACGTCACAGGTCACGTGGTTCCGCCGCCATATTTTTTTTCATGAAAACACGAAAACCCCTTTTTCTCTGCAACGGCTGAACAGATCGAGGCCAAACTTTTCAGGCAGAATCGCATACCCATGGTGAACAAAAAAGTCAGCGAGCATGACGTCATGCATCACATGGTTTCAGAGTTATGACGTTTTAAAGCATGAACCTTTAAAACCGAGCTCCTCCATCATTTTTGTTCCAATCAAGGGGAAAGTCCACAGATCTGTTCAGCATGTCACTCTACTAAAACGTCTTTTTGGAATTTGCGATAGGGCGCGTCGTTTGGCAGATATCGTTAATTAAACGAAAATATTTTTAAAAAATGGATATCTCTTGTTTATTCTAGAGTTCTCCTCAAGCCGCACCGCGCGCCCTCAGCCTCGTCTCGCGAACGTCAACAGCGCGACACAGCGCGCGCTTTCCGGAGGGGAGGAGCCAAGCCGAGCAACATATTGTTGCGGTTTTGAGAACCCTCCACTTTGTAAATATTTGTAATAATCCCTTATAAATAATCCCCTGTAAATATCCCCATTTTCTAATGTTAAATGAGAGCACCCTAGTTAGTCCACAGCAACACGTAGGACACCATAGGACCTTCTATAGTTATTTCCTTAGTCTATGTTTCAGGTAAGGCTGTGTTCCCAATAGTTTGACTCTGCGTTGCATTAAATAAATAAGAGTAGGTCCCGTTCCATTGTGCCTCCACCCTCCAAATTCCACCTCGTTGTGCAGAATCCATCCCGCGCCCCATTTGACAACTCGAAGTTTGTTACTCTTGGGATGCTCGCAGTTTGGGATGCTCACAGTTTGGGATGCTCGCAGTTTGGGATGCTCGCAGTTTGTTACGCTTTGGCTGCCAGCAGCGTTTGCTGCGCTTGGTTTGCTGGAACTAGCCCAGCCACGAGGTAAGGCCCAAAAAGGGGATGGAGCGGCAGCGAGGCTGAGATCAGATCGGCAGCAGGGGGGGGGGGGCGGTAAGGGCCACCAGCCAATCAAGGCTGAGGCGACATCACCTGACAGGGTGTGGCTAGAGGTTCCAGAGGGTTCGCCGGGCATGGCAATAAAACCCTTTGCGCGAGGCCCCCACAAGAGAGGACGCGCTGTGACAAGTGGAGAGAAGCGAGAGGAGAGTGGGGGTGCTCGCATTGCTGCAATAGGCTGAGGCCCTCTAGACCGCTATTGAAGCCGAGGGTCGAGAGCAGAGAGAGAGATCGTGAGAAGGTCGGTCCGCCACCATGACAATACTGACCGCACTCCCTGCCGGGTTTCGCCACGAACCAAAGCGTGGACCGGAGTGGGGCGTGAACCTGGGGCCGGACCTCGAACGCCTACCATCTGCTTGGACCCTTCTCCTCCTTCCTTCCTACCATTACCAACTCCCATGTAAGTCTGTCTGTATTGTCCTGGGCATGATAATTAAGAGTGTATAAGGATTGCCCTGTGTATCTGCTTCTTCTTCTTCCCTGTACATTCTGCCCTTCCGTTTCTTCTCTTGTTTTGGTATTGTACATAGTTAATAAACCTGTGTTCTTCCTTCTTATTCTTTGGGTTTCCTCTCATCCGGTCATTTTAGTGATTTCTCCATTGAATACCTGTGGCACGATATAGGAAACGCTTAGAATCGGGATTAGACTGCCACTAATGGCTCAAGCTTCGGATTGCTAAAACCGCTCGGCAATATTCCATCTTGTCCGTGGCTCGGGCAGGAGTATCGCCCTGCTTCCGACCAGAAGGAGCGCGATATCTTCGAAAGGACTGGGGGGGTGGCCAGCTTAAAGGACAAGGGGATTAACCCCCCCCCTTTATAAAGGGAGCGCCGACCCCCAGATCCACAACAATTGGTGTCAGGAGTGGGATTTGGACACTAACCAAATTTTAAATATTCTGGAAAAATTTGGTCAAAAAAAATTATGAGCGGCCAAAATTTATTATTAACATCCAAATTTATATCGTGCCATGGATGGTCAAGGCGATCGGATGCTGGTGGGGGAGATAGAAGAGGAAGAGTTAGAGTCGACCCAGGACCCCAGGGAACAATTGGGGGTAATGGAAGAGGAGATTGAAGAAGGTGGGGTAGAGGGGGTTGCAGGCGCACAAAATGGCGGCGCCTCGCACATGGCCGCGGCAGCCGAACCCGAAATACCAGGGTACATGCGATTTTTTATGGACCAATTAATGGCAAAAATAGACGAACACGGGGACGAATCCACCAGGAACATAAAAAAAATGGGGGAGCAATTGGGAAATCTAATTGAAGGGTGTGGAAATGAAATGGGTGACCTCATACAAAATGTGGGGAGAACATAGACTGCATGGCAAGTGGGAGAGGCACATTGGTACGCGACGAGGTAGCGCGGTGTGAGGAGCACGGGAAAAGCGAGTTGGAACAAAGCATGGTCACGTGGACCGGTGTAGAGATCGCGACCCGGGGTATGGGGAAGCCGGCGACCGCTGAGGTAGAAAAGAAAATTTTATTAGAGCCAGCGGTCGTCGAGGAGAAAGAAATTAAAGAATTAATAATAGTGGAAATTGGAATTCAGGAGACCGCAGACGTAGAAAAGCACTCGCGGGGTGGGGAAATGGAATGCATGCAAAGTCTGTATTCGCATTGTGATGCCGTGCTTAACCCCAATAAAGATTTGCAGGTGGTGGAGAAGCGAAGAAGAAGAATCCCCAAAATGAGTCGGGTAGTATATGGGGCGAAGAGATTTTTCGGGAGAGTGTTTGGCGCGAGAGGGTTTTTCGCGCGGTTGGGATCGAGGCGGCACCCGGGCGTTGGTGGAAGGTCCTTGGTGTGCTGCGGTACGAATGGCGCGTGTGTGAGGAAAAGGTGTGTGAAGGTGAATGGCGGGCGTGTGCGGATGGCGCCGGAGCGCCAGTGTGTTACAGTGAGTGAGAATGAATGCACGACAGAGTGTGATTGTGACATGGAGAGTGAGATGGATGGAGAGAGTGTGCGGGGATGCACACCTGAGTTGGTTGTGGAGTGCGTTATTTGGTGTGCAACAGATTGCACACCCCTGGGTAGATGTGCACTGAGTGGGTGTATGCAGGAGTACACACCCGTGAGTGGTACGGAGTACGTACCGGGGGAGTGTGCGCAAGAGTGTGCACGGGGAGAGAGTGCGGTGACGGAATGTGCGGAGTGCGTGAGGATGACTTGGTGTGCGAATGAGAATGTAAAAAGGAACATGTGATGTGAGCATGCAAGTCGGGCATCGATGCTGACCGGGGCAGCATTTAGGCCGATGTATAGCCGACGCGAGCTCTCGGTGCGTGGTGTTCGTTGTTTGCTGCGGGAGCCGGCGGTGATCGGTGTCGCGTCGCCCATGCACGGGGCGCCGTGCACGATTCGGGCCGGGCCCCGCCCTGCACGGTCGAATCCGCGCTTTGCCAGGCAAAGTGACCGGCCCGGTTCGAGGGGAGGTAGGAGGGGTTGGAACGGCACCCCCTTTCGGTGGTGACGTTTCGGCCGGGCAAGGCCGGGCAACTTGGCAGCGCAAGGCGTTGCGCCAGGATGGTGCCTGGAGCCTTGGCCCGACCAAACCTCCTCCCCTGAATCCGAATGCCGGACGGACACAACCTGCAGGCGACAAACCACCCGTATTCATTGCTCGGCTTTGCGAAGCCAAGCTTTGAAAATGCATTGACGCACCGAGAGGCTCAGAGTAGTGGACGATTGATGGTAGTAGTGATGGTGATGGCAAATGGTAGTTTTACCATTCGCCTCACATCAATGGGGCACATGAGCAGTAGTTTTATGGGGATTGGCAGTACAAACTAGCCCGGGAGGGTTAGGTTATTGATTAGGGATCTAGATATGACCATAGGTAATGTTAGATCTAAGTAGCGACATGATACCTGTAGAGGGGACGTAGAGAGATTAGTATGGATGATAACGATGAGGGAGTGCTTAGTATAAGGGAAGACAGGGAGCACGAGTTATAGAAGGGCACTAGTTAGATCAGATGATGCAGTGGGTGAGTGTGCATTGTAATGAGTGAATGGTCCTGGAGGAAAGGAGGGTGCAAGTGCCACCAGGTGTGTGGGCACCAGGTGTGCAAGTGCAATACAGGTTTGTGGAGAATGGTTGTATGGAATAAATGGTCTGGAGTGAATGGAGCATGGAATAAATGGGGTATGGAATGGATGGTGTGGAGTGAGTGGAGTGTGGAATACGTGGAGTGGAGAGTTTGGTGGGAAAGTAGTGAATGGGGAAGGATGGACCCCTTCACGAATACCCGGGCAGGGTAGTTTAAAAGTAGGTAGAGGGAGTAGGTAAATTGTGGTTGGATATTGGCATCTGTGGTGCGAGAGTAGCAGAGTACTGCTTGAGGGGTGCATTAGTGGAGTAAATTGGCTGGGCATGTGGCCTGTTAGTGTGTGTGATTAAATTGGCACTCTGCCACTGTTAGTCTGTCGGCCAGGTGAGGCCACATGTAGGCTCTGGGAGCCAATAGTGTTCAATGGGGCCCGAGGTTCCTGAGGACGGACCCGGGTAGCCCGACGCCAGAGAGGGCGGTAGTGGGGTAAGGGAGCCAGAGGGCCTTCCCCAGGTAGGTTAGGGTGAGGAGCAGGTAAGCTCAGGAGGCAACTACCGTGGCGGAGGTGTGCAGGTGAGCGGACCTGCTGGGAGCGCCACACGACCCAGCCCGGAAATTGTGCGAGGGCATAGGGGGTAGAATCGGGGGAGTGAGACCCCAAATTGGTGAGCACCACAGTTTGGTCAATGGGAGTTCGGTCTTCGAACCACATAGAGTAAAAATGGCCAATGGTTTTACAGGGAAAGACCCCTGGTCATGTAAAGTGTGTTAAAGTCATTTAGAAGGTAGTTAGGATTGAAAGTCTCTTCGCACCATCCGCATCCACTCACCAAGGTGGCAGGACTCCACACCACCGGTTTGTGCAAATATCTGGGATGTAAGACGCATCATGACGTGGGGGTGACATTGTGCTTATGTTCCATCTCTTCCTCCTTAGGAGGGATTGATGATAAATTGATTAATGGCAAATTTGGGTTTGAGGGATTGTTGACGAATTTGGTATTAGGGGAGATATGGGGAAGACAGGACATAGCGACGGATTTGTAAATTGTGTAAATACGGGGTAGGGGCAGGGGTAGATGAGGTGACAGGGGGGGAACGTACGCTAGGGACGAGCTTTCTCCGCTCGTTCTCCAGCGCACCTCACCTTGCATTGCCTTGTTTTGCTCTACCCTTGCGATCTTGCCCCGCTGCTTGCTTGTCCTCCTTCCCCCACTCACGGATTTGTTCATTTTGGGCCCGGGGGGAGTGCGCAAGTGATCGCAGTTGTGTGCCCACACCCTTGCTGCTGCCTGCCTGGACCGGTACCCCACTTATGGACCACACGTCTTGCGGCCTAGCACCATATGGACCGCATGTCTGTGGCCGAGCACCACGTATGGACCCTATGTTTTGGGGCCTGGCACCTCTGCTGGGGACTGGCCATTGTGGCCAGTAAGATCTTGCTTGCGGACCACGGTTGAGGTGGCACCTAAGCCAAGCAGGTGGACCACCCTTAGTTGGCCCCTGCTGGCCATAATTAAAGAAGAAGTGGACGCGTTTTGTGCCCTTTTATTTTTAAATAGGCAGCAAGCAGGAAAACATCAAGAACCAGCGGCCCAGCAGAGAAGACATCGCAAGGCATCGTTATTATTATTTGAAATGTATGACTGTGCACTGGATGGTGCTTTTTGTGCATGGTGGTGTTTTGGTGCTTTTTGTGTTTTGGTGCTTTATTGTGCTTTTGGTGCTTATTTTGGTGATTGGTGCTGGTGGTACTGGTACAGTGCAGTGCATGGCATGATTTTCTCCTTTTCAAAAGTTCTTCTTTTGTCTCCCAAAAAGACAGGTCCTGGGTGTAGTTTTGTAAATACCAAATAGTGTTCTTGTAAATAATGCTCCCCACCGTCAATGTTTAGCTTGAAAATTAATTCTGTAATTCAGTTATTCTGTGGGCGTGAGTCTGATAGATAGAATGCAATGCAGCAGGCAGGACATACTTAATTGTTTTTAAAATGTCGCACTCAGGGTGAAGTTAAGAGTAGAGGGTTACCACACCTGAGTGTCACACTAAGTTAAAGTTATTTTGGGCCGGGACGGCCCTGGAGGAAATGAGGGTGCTGTGTTGTGGTTTGGAGAACCCTCCACTTTGTAAATATTTGTAATAATCCCTTATAAATAATCCCCTGTAAATATCCCCATTTTCTAATGTTAAACGAGAGCACCCTAGTTAGTCCACAGCAACACGTAGGACACCATAGGACCTTCTATAGTTATTTCCTTAGTCTATGTTTCAGGTAAGGCTGTGTTCCCAATAGTTTGACTCTGCGTTGCATTAAATAAATAAGAGTAGGTCCCGTTCCATTTAGCTTCCACCCTCCAAATTCCACCTCGTTGGGTGCCCCCATTTGACAACTCGCAATTTGTTACGCTTGGGATGCTCACAGTTTGGGATGCTCACAGTTTGGGATGCTCGCAGTTTGGTACGCTTTGGCTTCCAGCAGCATTTGCTGCTCTTGGTTTGCTGGAACTAGCCCAGCCACGAGGTAAGGCCCGAATAGGGGGTGGAGCGGCAGCGAGGCTGAGATCGGATCAGCAGCGGGGGGGGGGGGGGCGGGGGGCTTTAGGGCCACCGCCAATCAGGGCTGAGGCGACATCGCCTGACAGGGTGTGGCTAGAGGTTCCAGAGGGTTCGCCAGGCGTGGCAATAAAATCCTTTGCGTGAGGCCCCCACAGAGAGAGAAGGGAGGACGCACTGTGACAAGTGGAGAGAAGAGAGAGGAGAGTGGGGGTGCTCGCATTGCTGCAATAGGCTGAGGCCCTCTAGACCGCTATTGAAGCCGAGGGTCGAGAGCAGAGAGAGAGACGGTGAGAAGGTCAGTCCGCCACCGCGACAATAGTGACCGCACTGTCTGCCGGGTTTCGCCGCGAACCAAAGCGTGGACCAGCGTGGAGCGTGAACCTGGGGCCGGACCTCGACGCCTACCATCTGCTTGGACCCTTCTCCTCCTTCCTTCCTACCATTACCAACTCCCATGTGAGTCTGTCTGTATTGTCCTGGGCATGATAATTACGAGTGTATAAGGATTGCCCTGTGTATCTGCTTCTTCTTCTTCCCTGTACATTCTGCCCTTCCGTTTCTTCTCTTGTTTTGGTATTGTACATAGTTAATATACCTGTGTTCTTCCTTCTTATTCTTTGGGTTTCCTCTCATCCGGTCGTTTTAGTGATTTCTCCATTGAATACCTGTGGCACGATATAGGAACCGCTTAGAATCGGGATTAGACTGCCGCTAACGGCTCGAGCTTCGGATTGCTAAAACCGCTCGGCAATATTCCATCTTGTCCGTGGCTCGGGCAGGAGTATCGCCCTGCTTCCGACCGGAAGGAGCACGATATCTTCTAAAGGACTGGGGGGACGGCCAGCTTAAAGGACAAGGGGATTAACCCCCCCCCCTTTATAAGGGGAGCGCCGACCCCCAGATCCGCAACAATATATATACACATCGATCATTGATCGTGAACCGGAAAATATAATAAATTACTGATATTTAGCGACTCGAAAGGTTCTTTATCAAGAACTTATTTTCTCGTGCTTCTGCTGACCTGTCTGCAAGGTGTATAAATCGAAGTTCCAAGTGCGAATCACAGGTGAGCCCGTCCTGAGGTAATTAGCGATTGGGAACGATTCAGAACCTGTGGATAAATAACCCTTGGTAATTTCCCCAACAGTTTTCCGGATGACAGACTGCCGTTAGGGGACAGGTATTGCAGCGCAATACTCAGAATGCTTGTTAAACATGATACACATAAATTGGCACATCAGACCAATACAAAAAATAGGACCGCAGGTCCAGAAGCTCACCTGGATCAGGAGCAAGTCGTGCAACACCTTCCTCCCCCACAAACCCCCTCAGACCGTGATATTTTTAATACCGTGAACAAACTTTGGTACATCATGGGCGATGAAGGTTGTGATCAAGTTTCATTGAAATCGTGTGTGTAGTTTCAGAGAAGAGAGAAAATACGTATTTGGGGGGAGGTCAAATACCCCCACCCCTCACCCCTACCGTAATCCCCCTTAATGAGTGCAGATGTTGCTGCGGTCAATACACTGTCATTAGCCATCAGATATGAAGCTTGTGGCCAAGTTTCATCAAAATTGTGTGTGTAGTTTCAGAGAAGAGAGAAAAATCCTATTTTGAGGAGGTCAATCCCACTCCTCCCCCCCCCCCCCCCCCCCCAGGACCCCTGTAATAAGTGTCGGTTTTAATGCAGTCAGCACAACTTCATTAGGCATCAGATTTGAAGTTTGTGGCCAAGTTTCATCAAAATTGTGTGTGTAGTTTCAGAGAAGAGAGCAAATTACTATTTTGAGGAGGTCAATCCCACTACCCCCCCCCCCCTGGACCCCTTTAATGGGTGCAGATTTTGATTCGGTCAATACACTGTTATTAGGCATCAGATTTGAAGCTTGTGGCCAAGTTTCATCAAAATTGTGTGTGTAGTTTCAGAGAAGAGAGCAAATTCCTATTTTGAGGGCGGTCAATCCCACTCCTCCTCCCTCGACCCTCGACCCCCTCGACGAGTGCAGATTTTGATGTGGTCAACACACCTTCGTTAGGCATCACATTTGAAGCTTGTGGCCAAGTTTCATCAAAATCGTGTGTGTAGTTGAAACGATAATGACTGAAGTGTTTACAAACTCACTGACGGACTGACCCACGGACACTACTCGATCGCATAAGCTCACAGGACTAAAGTCCAGTTGAGCTAAAAATGGAATCAAAGGTTTACTTGCTCAATGACAAGCATGTTAAACTGCCTGTGAAACCTGATACATATCAAATGGCATTTCAAAACAAAAACAAATTCAAGCTTTCCTAATAATCACTGTGGACTTTTCTAATTGTAGCCTAAAAAAGTCAGGAGACGACGATGGTTCACGAGCGAGCGGTGTTCAATGACAATGCTCAATGAGCAATGTTATGAGGTTAGTTAGCTACACAATACCGAAAATTCGGTTCGATTCCGACAACTTTTGAAAATTTGACCTTTGCGACCTTCAAAGGTCAAAGGTCGAAGATTCTGAAATTTGTTGGAAAACTTGTATTTCATGATGTATGTGATAAATGATAATATAAGATCATGTACGACATTTCACCCTATCAGGAAGCGAACACTGTAATAAAACCATCAAAAATCGACTTTTCTAAATTTTGTGACCTTGTGACCTTGACCTTTTGGGCGAAAATGAAAAATCGAGCTCCGTGGGGCTAGACACATGACATTGGCCTAACCAAATATCGAAACCCTTGTCAGATTCCACCAACTCCCTCGGAGACACAACAGGCAGGACACAACTAGATCATGATATCAACCTCCCACCCAAGTTTCATCAAGATCGGATGATATCATCGGGTAGTTTTTTTTTTTTTTTTTTTTTTTTTTTTTTTTGTATACAACATCGAGGCTCGTGAAAGAGCGAAAATTAATCACACAGAAAGACAAACAGACACATAAAACAAATAACATCGGGAGCGGTAGACAAGATGGGGAGAGAGGGGGAAGGACACAAACACAACATTTGAGAGCAGGGACCGAGAGACATGGAGACATCGAGAGATCTGTGGGAGGGAGAGGGCTTTGGGGGGGAGGCATGTGAAGGGGGGAGGCATGTGAAGGGGGGGTAGCATGTGAAGGGGGGGGGTGGGAGAGGTATAAACATATGGACACTGCCAGGATTTCCAGGAAATAAGTTGGAATTTCAAACAAGGTGGATCTGGGGTGAATTAGTGGGGGTAGAAAAGATCAAGGTTATGGATGGGGGAAGATAAGAGATGGTGGTGAACAGCTGTTTTAAAGACCTGGAGGGAGGAGAGGGATTGAAGGGAGTGTGGGAGTTTGTTCCACATGCGGGAGAAAAGAGGAATGAAAGAGTGAAGGTGAGCAGAGAGCCGAGATTTCGGCAGTTTAACCATCAGAGGGTTGCTGGCAGATCTTGTGCGACCTGTAGGAATATTTGGGGGACAGAGCACGGAGAGAGCTGGGGGAGCAAGGCCGGAGAGGAGTCGGTAGAAGACAGAAAGACCACCTACCTGCCTGCGGTGAGTGAGTGAAAGGCCCTCAGAGATAGCTTCATCGCGGGAGATTCCAATGATTTTGAAAGCTTTGGATTCAACAGCGTGAAGCCGAGCCAGGTGTGAGGCAGGAGCACCAGCCCATAGGGGAGAACAGTATTCCATTGAGCTGCGGATGAAAGCCTTGTATGTGGTGAGGAGCTCAGGTGTGCCGAGGAAGGACTTCGCACGACGGAGGATGCCCAGTCGGCGACTGGCTTTGGAGGCCAGCTTGGAAATGTGGTTTTCCCAAGAAAGATCATGGCAGATAGTGAGACCCAAAAGCTTGAGTGACAGAACTTCTTGGAGAGGATTGTTGAGAAAGTAGATGGGAGGGTTGTCCAGTCGATCTTTTCGGAGAGACATAGTAAGAGAGTGAGATTTGGCAGGATTGAAAGACATGTTCCACTTGTTTGACCAGTCTGTGATTTTGTCCAGGTCTTCAGAGAGTGAGGAGGCTGCAGACTGCCTATCTGAGGGAAGAGGAATGGAGCGGCAGAGAGTGGAGTCATCGGCAAAGAGATAGAGAGGATTTTCCAGAGAGTCAGAGAGATCATTGATAAAGACCAGAAAAAGCACAGGGCCCAGCACACTTCCTTGGGGAACTCCAGCCTGAACAGGAAGGGGAGATGAGAGAAATCCATTCAGGGCCACACGTTGACTACGACCAGAGAGGAAGTCCGCAAGCCATGCATGGAGATTTCCATGGATACCATAGGAGGAGAGTTTGGTGAGCAGAGCTGGGTGCCAGACCGTATCAAAGGCCCTTGATATGTCAAGGGAGACAGCTCTGATTTCCTGTTTGGCATTCAGGACCTCCATCCATTGTTGAGACAGCAGAAGCAGCATGTCCAGAGTAGAGTGACCTGGTCTGAAACCAAATTGATGATCAGAGATCAAGCCATTGGAGAAGAGGAAAGATTTCATATCCGAAGCAATGATGGATTCCATGACTTTGCTGATAATTGGGAGCAGGCTGATTGGTCTGTAGTTGCAAGGATCTGTTTTTGCACCTTTTTTGTGTAAAGCGGTAATGTTAGCTGATTTCCAGGATGCTGGCAGATGACCTTGAGCAAAAGATAGGGTGAAAAGAACAGAGAGAGGGTGAGATAGAGTGGCAGAGCAGGATTTTAGGACCCGTGGGCTGATGCCGTCTGGTCCAGTTGCAGAATCAGAGTCGAGGTTTGACAAAAACTCCTCCACCTTGTCAGGAGAGAAGGACACAGAGTCCAGGAGCATTTGGGTTCGACTGGGAAAGGTGGGAACAGAGAGAGATGGGTTTGGGACTAAGGATTTCGAGGCGAACACAGAGTTGAGGCATTCGGCTTTGTCACGTGCGATGTCAACTGTGTGGCCATTTGAGGTAAGGGAGGGGATGGAGGGGGAACAAACACCAGAAACGGATTTGACCAGATGCCACCAGGATTTGGAGGAAGGAGACAGGTTTGAGAGTTCATTCTTGAGTGAGGAGAGATAGTGCTTCCTGGCACTCCTGAGGGTAGACACACACTTGTTCCGAGCTTGGTGGAAGGAACTGAGATTTCCTTCAGTTGGATTAGCCTTCCAAGAGGCAAAGGCAAGTTGTTTCAGGGCAACTGCCTCACCACAAGATTCAGTGTACCATGGACGGGAGGAAGGGTAAGACAATTGAAGGCGAGATGGGATAAATCTGTGCATGAGAGAGATCAGTTTGCTTTGGAAGAATTCCCAGGAAGAATTGATGTCAGAGGCAGTGGAGATGGGAGACCAATCCAGACGATTGATGGCTGCTTGAAGACCGTCCCAGTCGGCCTGAGTGAAATGCCAGACTCGTCGACGCTGAGGAGGCTCTCTGAGAATGGCCAGAGAGATGTCCACTTTGACAAGCACATGATCAGAAGAACCGATTGGAGCAGAAGAAGAGCAGCAGACATTAGCAGGGAAGTTTGTCATAACCAAGTCTAGAAGAGAAGATACTCCATTGGCTGAGATCCGGGTCGGGAAATTGACAGATTGTGTCAATCCCAGTGAGTCACAGAAGTCCTTTGCTGAGGTGCCATGACTAGTGAGAGAGGAACCCACACCCAACCAGGTGGCATGATGACAGTTGAAGTCACCACATATGAGGAAGAGAGAGTTGGGATGAGTGGATAGAAGTTGGTCCATGTTGTCAGACATTGAAATGTAGATGGAGTCATCACTGTTTGGGGGACGGTACAGAACACATATGAACAAAAGGTGGGAGCGGAGAGGAAGCCGTAACCAGAGGTACTCCTGCGGGTGCGGAGGAAAGAGAGCAGTGCAAGGAGAGTGAGGAAGAGAGTTTTTGACAAAGATAGCCACCCCACCACCAGGCCGAGGCTCAGGTCTATCATACCAGAGGAGGGAGTAACCAGGAAGAGATATTAAGGAATCAGAGACATCTTGAAGGAGGAAAGTCTCTGTTAAGCAGATCAAGTCTGGATTGTCAGAAGCAACCTGTATGGAGAGATCAGTCAGGTTTGAGCGAAGGCCCCGGATGTTTGAGGTCCATACCGTTAATGAAGAGAGAGGGGGAGCATCGGGTACAGGACAGGGGAGGGGAGGAGTAGGGTAAGATGAAGGATGAGAGGGGGAGGTAGGGAGAGCAGTTGATAGTGTTTCAGATGTTGCAGAAGAGTTCCAAGAAAGGGAAGGATGAGGAGGATGAAAGGTTTGCTGGTGAAGGGATGCGGCACAGTGAGGGGTTGTTTGAGGGGGGGCAGAGGAAAGTAGAAGGTTTGGGGGGGTGGAGGTATGAGATAGAAGGGAGACGAAGTGGGGAGGAGGCAGCTTGGAGGAGGAGGGGGGAGGAGAGAGAATTGGAGAGGAATGGTATGGGGGGAGAATTGAATGGGAGGGATTGGGGGGGAGTTTTGAAGGGGAGGAGTGAGGGGGGAGTTTAGGAGGGGAGGGGCAAGGGGGGAGTTTTGGAGGGAAGGGGAAAGGGGGGAGATCAGGAGTGGAGGGGCAAGGGGGGGATTAGGAGGGGAGGGGCAAAGGGGAAGTTTAGGAGGGGAAGGGCAAGGGGGGAGTTCAGGAGTGGAGGGGCAAGGGGGGAGTTTAAGAGTGGAGGGGCAAGGGGGAAGTTTCGGAGTGTAGGTGCAAGGGGGGGGATTTGGATGGGAGGGGCAAGAGGGGAGTTTAGAAAGTGGATGATTCATGAAAGACGAACATTCATAACAAATTGGGTTTGTTGTGATTTTCAAGTTAGCAATCCGGTTCACTATGATGGAGGAGGGATGGAATGAATGTGAATTTAGACCATGTAGTGAGGGAGACGTATAAGATATTGAATTTCTTTTTTTTGAAGTGGAATGAGTTGGAGAGGAAATTGAGAAAAGCCTTTTAAATAGGAAGAAAAACAGCGTGTTGTAATATACCACTGAATAAAAAACAGAAGGGGAAAGGTTAAACATATTTAAAAATATTTAAACAGAACTATGAACAATCTTATATGCACAAAAATACCAACGGGGGGAGAGCCGAGAGGGACCACCACGAGTCACGTGAACAGGGCAAACGGTGGATGGCAAGGAGATAATGGGGGTGGGGCGAACAGCACACCTGGACAGAAAATACAGGATGAGACAACAGTACACGTGGAGAAAAGAAAATAAATGTTTTTGTTTTTTTTTGTTTTTTTGGGGGGGGGGGTGGGGAATTAGAACGTTAGACAGTATTATGTTCGGGGTAGAAGGGAAAAAACCAAGAGCCAAGCAAAACACACTTAAGTTAACAAAACACCGACGGGGGTACAACTACAAGGCCACACACAAGGGCAGAAAACGATTAATTAATTACGAGTTACAGGAAATTCAAACCAAAACTAACAATAATCAAACAATATCACATGGACGATAAAATAACGAATTGAAATTTGACAATCTATCTGGGGAAATGGGGGAGAAACACGTGGTCGAAGAACGAACGAACGAATAAGAATGAATAAACGAATGAGCACAGAGAATGAGTTATGCTGCGGACAGACAGACAGACAGACAGACGCACATCCATGACGAATATAGTGGTCACTTGATAACTCGTGAACCAATACAAGCTTGACCTAATGCGAGGCCTGCTGCTGGTGACGAGCAATAATACTGTCAATGTGCAGGGAGATCTTTGATAAGCAGACACGTGTCGATCTTCAATCTTGACCTATATTTAGTTTTAAGTGTGGTCATGGCTGAAAGCCAGTCTCACACAGGTAGGTGCTGCCGAATGGTATTAACACCTTCATTGCTGCATCATGACTGACATACCTGGAACTAATCACCACACTGAGCATACAAACACATATATGAGTACCTTTTGAAACAGTCGCTAACGCTGTTTAACACTAGATTGAAATAAATTGGGAGGAATCTGGACATCCGTGAGGAAATCTATGCGAACTGAACGGAGTGTCGATGAACGGAACTGAGCGAAGATCTACTGTAGTCTATATACCTCACAAGGGTATACACGACCTTCCTGCTGTTAGCATGGCATTTTTCTAAGGCCGCTTCTTATAACAAAAGCACTAACAACACTATTGATAATAGCATTATATATTAATGTTATAATAAAATAAACGTGTCTCCCTCCCCTAAAACTTGGTAGTGCCTTGCTAAGTCTGTCTCTGGAGTATGCTCTCCTTCCATCCATTCACTCTCTTCAAATGGCGAAAACCGACTCTACTCGTGAGAAAGCTGAATGCCTCAATTCTGTTTGCTTCCAAATTTTGTGTCCCCCTTTCTTTCTCTCTTCAAGATTCAAGATTCAAGATTCAATACTTTATTACCACATCAACCTGACAGTTGTTAGGAATTTGAGGTAGTGTGTTCTTAAAGACAAAAAAAAACCATACATTAATGGGGCATGGTAAACCTCCAAACATACAGTGGTCATAGTATACATTATAAGGTGCGTAAAAGAGCATTTAAAATGGCCTGTAGCTAAAGTGCCGAGTGCATTATATGCTCATGAGTAGTTATAGGAGTGGTACTGTGCATTCAGAATGCGGATGGCAGTAGCATAGGTGCCGTTCCTGAACCTAGAGGTTCTGACCTTGTTCTCTCTCTTTCTCTCTTTCTTTCTCTTTCAATGCCTCTGTCCCTGTCTCTGACTCTGTCTCTGTCTCTCTCTCTCTCTGTCTGTGTGTGTGTGTCTCTCTCTCGCTCTCTCTCTCTCTCTCTCTCTCTCTCTTGCCTGTGTCTAACGAGAATGTCGGTTCTCAAATCGTTAATTTTTTACTTGCCGAGGCGAAACTCGCGATATATATTACACGGAAGAGTCGGGTCTCTGGGACAAGCTCACCGGAATGCAGTATTTTGTTAGCCTTTAAAGGCCTTGTGTCTGCCCGCCTTAAAATTGAATTTAATTTTTACCGAGAGACTTCTCGGCTTGATCACTTTGTTCAAAAATGGTGCAAAGCTGAAATCCTGTGTAAGGTGGAGGGAGATGAACTTTTTTTGCTGCTCGAATTATAATTAATGTCATGTTTTTAAATTCCTTGATTTAATTATTTTGTTGACTGCTATTGAATTACTTGGTTTGTTGTGCTTTTTTATACTTTTGTAATAAAAGCCCTTTAAAGTCAAGTCTCTCTCTCTCTCTCTCTCTCTCTCTCTCCCTCTCTCCCTCTCTCTCTATCTCTCTCTGTCTTTCTGTGTCTGTGTGTGTGTGTGTGTGTGTGTGTGTGTGTGTGTGTGTGTGTGTCTCTCTCTCTGTCGCCACCTGCTGGCTGGTGCGTTGGGTGCGGTGTCATGGCAGCTTCCCGCTTTGTGTCGTGAGTGCTCTGTCTTGGTTGTTTGTCCTACCACCCCCCTCCCCCCATTTCGCTCCTTCGTGTCCTTGTTTCTATTTGTAAAGCTTCCCTGTGTTTCCCTTCTATGTTGAGATGAGAGAGAGTGAGAGAGAGAGAGAGAGCCTTAGAGCACACTTATCGTGTAGGTTAAGGTAATCGTCGTTTTTGGGCGGTTCCCTGTTGTTTTTCCCCCCGACTTATTTTCTTCACTTCAAACCTTTTTTTCCCGCTTATATTTCCTTCGTTTGTTTATTTAACGCTCCCTTTCCCTAAGCTGGGAAAGTCGGAGTGCATTACTAACTTCCTCTTCCCGAGCTGGGAGGACGAGGTCGAGCCTCGTGTGTTCAAACATGGCGGCTGCTCACTCACAGCGATATACAGCGTTTGAGCAATTATCACGCGAGCATGGCATTGCGTGTTCTCCACCCGAGGGTGTTTCAGTAGAAGTTATTGTTCTCGTGATCGGGAACATGATCGGGTTTGATAAGGTACGTGCCGCGTCACATATGAACAAATGGGTTATTGTGTTTGTGTCCGATGTAGAGCACGTTGCTCTCATCGTACAACAAGGTTTGTCCCTCGACTCCGGACACTTTGTTATGGTTTATCCCTTGGATACTCCTGCTCAGAAAGTGGTTATTTCGAATGTACCACCATTCCTGGATAGCGATACCATCCTTGCAGCGCTGCAGCGATATGGTCAATGTGTGTCCCCATTAATAATGCTCCCTTTGAGCTGTAAGGATGAACATGTTAGTCACGTGATGAGTTTCCGTAGACAGGTATTTATGGTTCTCAAAAAGGAATATCCCTCCTTGAATGTTGCCTTAAAATTCACCGCCAATGGTCGCGATTATCAAGTATACATCACCACCGACACCCTAAAGTGCTTTGGTTGTGGTGCAGTGGGACACATGAAACGGTTTTGCCGCCTTCAGAAGGAACAGCCTAACATGGTCGAAACGGGTAACAATGACTCACAGATTAATTTTAACGTTTCCTGCTCGACAAATGTGCAGGATAAACCAGGTAAACAAGTGGACACCCCCCCCCTCCCATTGAACCAATGGACAGCGCAAATGAGGGGTTTGTTACCATTTTTAAAGTTAAAAAACGTAAATCGGCTGTAAGAAGTGCATCACCTTCTGGGAAAAGGCAAATCAGTGAAAACTCCATCACTGGAATTCAATGTGATAACAGGTTTGCCTTATTAGAGGAAAAGGATACCTCCACGAGTACAAACATTATCAAGGAAAAAGGGGATTCTAATTTTCGAATCCCAGTGAGTGTTCCTGATCCCTCAGACAGTGTCATCTCACACGAGGACGTTCATTGTGCAGCTTCCCCCTGTCAATCGCAAGAGGAGGAAAAGCACCTAAAATCTCCCCCTAAAAAAGGAATAAATGAGGAAAATAAGGGCACAGGGAGAATAAAAGAGGATAATTTAAATCCACTGAAGGAGAGTGACATCCATGGTCATGGTCATGTCATCGTGGTCATCGTGGTCATGTCACAAACAGGCTTGAAGTCCCCCACCTCACATCCCGAAGAAGCTTCAAATGTGACTCCGGCACAAAACATTACTGAAGAAGTTTCTTTTATTGAAACTGAGCAATCATGTGATGTGTGCTAGGAAGCTGAAACACCAATTGATTCCCCATATGAGGAATCTGATGGTGAGGGTCAAGAGGAGTCCTCTCAGATTCTAAAGGCTGTAAATAACCCTTCGGATGACGAGCTTCGGGACTTTTTGAGAGATTCCTATTGGAAAAGGAACATTTAACTGAAAGATCATTTCCCCGATCTTCAAGTGTTGATTTTTAAATTGAAGGAAATTGTGCGTAACCCTGACACTCTAAATTTCACTGATGCTCAGAAGCACAGGTTAAGAAAAATGATCCAGAAAGCTCGGCAGGAGCTTCGTAAATGAGGTCCCTATGGGTTGTTTGATCCATTTAATTATTTATCTTCTTTCTTTTTCCGAAAGATCAGGCAAATCCTCACGGATGTCCAGATTCCTCCCAAATAACCCCAACTAGCACCATTAACGGTGGTGCTAGTTTAGAACGCAAAGTTCAGGTAAAAGATCTGACCCGGCGTTTGCACCTGGATGTCTTGTTACTGCAAGAAACGCATGGAGATCTGAATGGCCAAGCCCAGTGGAGAAGGCCAATGAAGGGCCAGTGGTTCTTCAGTGATATCAATTGTCTCACTGCTGGAATTGCTTTCTTTGTCTCCTCCTCATTAACACTCTCACAAGTTCAATATAATTAAATAATTCCTGGACATCTGGCTTGTCTTCAATTCACTGCCAATAATCAAATCTTTGTTTTTGTAAACATTTATGCTCCCAGTAAGAATGTAAAAATGGAGTCTCTGCAATTTCGAATCAGAAAGTGCAGGTAATAATTCACCTGCACTTCACCCATATATCCTTTATAATTCTACAATCCCTCACTTTTTATTTTTGTTTATATTAAACAATTAATCTAAACACCAATTGCAAAATACTCAAATTACAAAAATTTGGAAATCCAATTTTCAATACCTAAGGCATACACCATCATCCTGGAAGAATTGGATCATAAAAACATTTCTTTGTTCGTTGACTCTTTCCATGTTGATAGTTCAGTTCATTTCATTTGCATCATCAATGTCTCTGCAAACAAACTTCACCTTTTACCAATGCACAACAATTTTCAGTTCACCATAAACATTTTCACAGTTATTTCTTTCCATTCATTTCACCATTTTCCAAATAATACTGTCTGGATAATTCCATATAAAACATCTGCAACATTTGGCAATTATTCTTCCAAAATGTGTTTTGCTGCAGAACAAATGCTGAACTTCTGTTTGAAAAGAAGAGGCTGATCGCTTGTGTTTGAAAATCAAGTATGAAACATTTTCTTCTGATGTCTTCATAGCACCAACACTATTTTGCATAGGGTTTCCACTGTTGTGGTAGCTGGGCACAATCATAAACTGACCCTGCTCTGCATGTAACATCCTTGCCACTCTTGCCGTAAGCCATAGTAGTCCTTGAATAAAGCCTTCGTCCAGTTGTAGTCGACTTGCCTCCTCACTGTGTCCATTACATCAATGTCATGCTCCAAAGGCGGAGCTGGTGGTTTAATAAAGGAGGCCTCATGTTCTGCTTCCAAAGTGGGAGGAGGAGTGGGAGCAGGAGGAGTGGGAGGAGGAGGGGGAGTGGGAGGAAGAAGAGGAGTGGGAGAAGGAAGAGGAGTGGGAGAAGGAAGAGGAGTGGGAAGGGGAAGAGGATTGGGAGGGGTGAGGGGAAGAGGGCTGATAGGAGGAGGAGGAGAGGGAGGATGAAGAGGAGGAAGGTGAGGAGGAGGTATATTAATGGGAGGAGCTTTGCAATCCACTTGTGCCAAACCTGGTATTTCACCATTTGAAGCTTTGCATATTGATTCAACCAGGTCCGGAGTTATTCGTGACTCAGAAATTGAACACACGTCACTCTCAGCAGGGAGGGGGGTAATAGTGGATTCGATGTTAATATCCATGTGGCTTGTGATGACGGGAGCGGTCACGTGTGCTTCCTGCTGCACAATACCAATTTCCTGCTCGTGTTCACGGGTCCCCACAAGTAGGAATGTCATCATTCTCCGGAGCAAGAACATCAAAACGATTTTGAGTTTTAAAAACAGCAAATGCAAATGAAGAGGAAGAGGAAGAGGCAGAGGAAGAGGAAGAGGAAGAGGAAGACGAAAAGGAAGAGAAAGAGAAAGAGAAAGAGAAAGAGAGAGAGAGATTTTTGCTCCTCTTTATTGAAAGGAATCGTTCAATATCATTCAATGTGATTCCAGACAATTATGTCCAAACAAAAGGGTTATGGCTTACTTCAAAATAAAAATGCATGCAACACATGCAGAGGAAGAGCATGGTGGATGGGGTAACATAGAGGCAAAATTCCAGATTATAAATTAATTACGAGAACACCATTGACCAAGCTACGTAAAGATTGTTTGGCACACCATCGTTTTTCAAAGACAGCAGAATCATGGGTTTCAAACTCAAAATGGACACGAGATGTAACCGACGCTTTAAAAATCTTTAAAACGCCATCAGCTAAAATATCAATGTTCTGCAATTTCCGTTTTCTTGATAGATAAATGGCAAGCTTTGCTTCGGAGCACAAGAAGTTCCCTAAAAAACATTCATTTTTACTTAAATGATAAATATTAAAATCATATATAAAAACACAATGTGTGAAAATCAAACCGAGCCCCTGAGTCACACGTAATAAAATATTAAAAAGGGAGGACAGTCTCGAACACTCAATGAAGGCATGAAAAATGATTTCAGGGGCATCGCAAAAGGGGCACAATTCTGAATTTTCGGAACATATGCGATGAGACAGAACATTGCAAGGCAAGATGTAGTGCGCCAGCCGCCATTGTAAATCCCCAGAGCGCTTGACGATTGGCTTCTTATACATCACGTGCCATTTGATTGTTGCGGAATGGCCAGCTTGAAGCAACGCTTTCCAATGACCTCGTGGCTCTGCAGGTCTATCAGGAATGAGAGTGTTAACACTTAGACTATACACCGAGGATTTCTCCATCGAGGTAAAGGAGATAAAACCCCGAAATGAAATTAAAAGATGAGGAAAAGGACATTGGGACAGAGGGAGGGCAGCCTCAATCTCTGGATCCCACTTTAGCCCAGTTAGTTTAAAAGCTCATGAAATCACAGAGAAAATCCTTCCAATAACTCTGATGGATCTCACACCAGTGGCCACGGCAACATTAATACCCGGCTTCCATCTATATGTAAAGGGATTCCTAAGGTGCTTGACCCTGGTAAAGTTGACATCAATTAACTTTTGCACAAAAGAACGGTCACTACAGACCCCTTTAAAAAAGGGATTAAAGAAAATTGGTTCATTTAAAAACATTTGGAGAGTATAGGCACTGGTGTCATGGCAAAACGCAACTGTCCGCCATGCTTCCAGCATACTTCTGTAAAACAAGGGGATCGATGTTATGTCCACCCTCGCTGCGTCAAGAAGAAAGATTTCGCCACCGAAGTCAAGTCTCCCTGCTTGCCTGAGCAAGCAGTGAGCGAAGGCTTTCCATGGTACATCAGAATACAGCAGCCTTCATAATGCAAGGAGGCGAAAAGCCATCACTTTACTTGTTACGTCTATCAATCCCTGTCCACCTTCAGCAATGGGCAGACTTATTACGCCGGGCCAGAGCCAGTGCTTCCCATCCCAAAATAAATTGATAAAAAATACTTTGGAGCTTTTTAAGAATAGAACCTGGGGCCCGTAGTGCCATAAACATATGCCACAGCATTGATGCCGCAAGGTTATTGAAGACCAGAGTACGACCCCGATAGGAAAGCTGTCTCAATAGTCCCCTCCATTTTTGCAACCGCTGTTCAGTCTTGGTAATCAGCGATTCCCAGTTTTTAGAAATGAAATCCTGAGTGCCGAGAAAGACCCCGAGGTAGCGTATCCCATCATGTGCCCACTCAAGCTGCATTGGCAGGGTCGGAGGGAGGATACCATTCTGTGGACCGAAGTAAAGAGCTTTGGTCTTCTGCTAGTTGACCTTTACAGACCTAGCCAAGGTAAACTCATTGGTGGACTCGACCAGGGCACAGATCTGAACAGATCTGTGAATTTTCCCCTCGATTGGATCCAAAAAAGTTAGAAGTTATAAGTTATAAGCGGACATCCAGACAGACACACACACACACACACACAGACACTCCTCCTTTATTTATAGATATTCTTTTTTTTTGTGATAATTAGGACGTCATTGGTTACGAAGTACTGGCGCCATAGATCTTATATAGCCTTATAGCCTTATATAGCCTTATATATAGCCTTATATATAGCCTTATATAGCCTTATAGATCCAGCTTCATCGGAATTAACAAACGCGCATAGGGCATCCGCATAAGCGATGGTCTTTACCGGGTTGGCCAGGGGCAGAGGACAAAAACCACGAAGCCATGTGCGCAACCGATTCAGAAGAGGCTCAACGGAGAGGGAATAAAGAAGGCCGGACAAAGGGCACCCTTGGCGAATACCCTGAGTCACAGAAAAAGCCTGACTTAAAATATTATTCACCTTAAGCAGGCTAAAAATATTATTATACAATAACTTGATGTGACCGATGAAAGTTTCCCAAAAACCAAACCCCCGTAAAACAGCAAAGAGGTAAAAATGATCAATGGCATCAAAAGCCTTTTCTTGATCTAAAAACACTAGACCAACATTTCTTTGTTCCGGGATACGAATGTCGATCGCGTCACGCACAATAAAAATACAATCATGTATTGTTCTTTTCGGGATACAATATGATTGATTGGGGTGTACAATATCCCCGATGACAGGCTTGAGGCGGTTTGCGAGAGTTTTTGAAATAATTTTATAGTCCGTGCAAAGGAGGGAAATTGGACGCCAATTCCGAAGTTGATGTAGGTCTCCCTTCTTGGGTATAAGGGCAAGTACAGCCCTACGGCAACTGAGTGGTAATAAGCCTGAATGCAGGCCCTCAATTAAGAGGCCGAGCAGTTCGGGTCCCAGTTGGTCCCAGAAGGCCTTATAGACCTCCGCAGGGATTCCATCCAGCCCCGAAGCCTTGCCCGTGGGCAAAGTTTGCAAAGCGACAAAGTGTTCCCCAAGGGTAACTTCTTCGTCCAGTTGCTGCCGTGCAGACTCAGACAGGGTTGGCAGAGAAGCAGTCATTGAAAGAATCACATTCTTCTTTGTGTTCCTAGCACAATACAAATCTGAAAAATTTGCTTTGGCCAAAGTTCTGATCTCGTTTTGGTCCTGAGTCGTTTGACCTCCTTGCGTGCACAGCGAAGTTATTTGCTGATTTCTCTTCGCTCGCAGTTCCAAACCGAAGAAGAATTTCGAAGAGGTATCAATGAAACGCAGGTTCTCCATTCGTAATCGTATTAGAGCCCCTCGAGCCCGCTTTGCACAGAGCTCAGCAAGGAGGGCTTTCTTCTTCACAATTAAAGAACAAGTCCTTTCAGCGCTCTGGGCCGGAAGGTTTGATTGCAGACACAAGATCTCTTTGGCGATGAGAGTTTGCATCGCTATTTCATTCTTCATACAAAAGGAGTTATATTGTTGGCAAAATGACCTAATCTGGGCCTTTGCGTTATCCCACCATTGCCCGAGGCAAGAGAAGGAAGGCTTTCGCAACTTTATAACTTCCCAAAAGGCCCGGAAAGCATCAAGAAACGCTTCATTTTGCAAGAGGCCGACGTTGAAAGTCCAGTAAGCAGCACCGCGATTCCGGGTTGGAGAAAGGATATGAAGAATAGCCATATGGTGGTCCGAAAAACCGCTCGGGGCTACATCAGAGTGGCCCACAACATTTAAGGAGTCACTGTTGACATATATTCTGTCCAGCCTCGCAAGAGACAGCCGGCCATTTGCACAGCGGCACCATGTATATTGACATGCGGATGGATTCTGGAGCCTCCACACATCCACAAAGGAAAACTTGAACAATGCTCCCCAAAGAGGGAAACTTTCTATCCCCTTAAAAGCCTAGACAGAGGGAAATCACCTGGCTTGGATGGTCTGATAGTGGAGTTCTTCGAGAAATTTTGGGACTTGATTGGACCTGAATTGCTTCTGGTTTTCCTGGAGAGCTTGAAGAAGGGTGAACTTCCACTGAGCTGCAGGAGAGCCGTGCTTACTTTGCTTCATAAAAAAGCAAATTCATTGCTCATATCACAGTGGAGGCCAGTGTCCTTATTGTGTACGGACTATAAAATTTTCTCAAAGGCTTTGGCCTTGCATCTCGCCCCTACTAGGAGACATTATTCACATGGACCAGACTTATTGTGTTCCTGGTCGCAATATTCAGGATAATATCAATGTTGTCCGAGATGTCATCCTGTGAAATTAATTATGAAAATTGTGGCTTGATCTTCCTCGACCAGGAGAAAGCTTTTGACTGTGTTTCTCATACATATCTTTTTGAAGTGCTAAAATGTTTTGGTTTTGGACCTCTCTTTCTATCCCATATACAGTTATGTTATTCAAACATATCGGCTATTTTAAAGATAAATAATGAACTAGTACCTCCCTTTTGTATTGGTAGAGGGGCAAGGCAGGGCTGCCCTCTGTCAGGAATTTTGTATGCTTTATCCCTTGAGCCCCTCTTAAATACCTTTCGGAAGTCCTTGTCTAATGTTACTATTGGAACCCACTCCTTAAAAAGCATTGCTTATGCAGATGACATCTGTGCCTGCATCAGACAGTCAGAAGACGTTGATTTGATGATGAGTGCAATGGATGGATCTCTTCAGCAGGGCATCATTGGCCAAGATAAATTGGACAAAAACAGAAGCACTGTGGCTTCAACCCTTTACCTATCCCATACCTGCCCCCCATTTCCTCTCCCTCCTCCTCTCTCTGCCAATCTTTCATGGAGAAGAGATGGGATTAAGTTCCTAGGGGTGTTTCTTGGCCCTGGAAATTTTGTGAGGCATAACTGGGAAGACTTGTTGGCACACATTGAAGTACTGTTACTAAAATGGAAGAACTTGCTCTGCCAACTGCCCTACCAAGGTAGGGTACTAGTCATCAACAGTCTGGTCACCTCTACGTTATGGTACAAGGTTCTTTCCCTGCACCCGCCCAAAACTCTGGTGGAAGACATACAAAAATGCATCACCCATTTCTTCTGGTCCGGAAAGCATTGGCTGAGACCAGAGATTCTAAACTTACCAACTGCAGAGGGTGGCCAAGGGCTTGTCAATGTCAAGTGCCACATCATGGCTTTCCGCCTACGAACAACATGGCACTTCTTGTTTGAACCTTGTTTGGCCTGGAGACGGCTTACCAGCTGCATCTTGCGTCAAGCGGGGAAGTTGGACCTTGCACAGGAGCTGTTCCTGATGGATTCGACCAAGATAGACCTATCGATGCTGCCTGCCTTTCACCAAAGCCTACTGAATGCGTGGCAAGCCTTTATCTGTCACCGTGACCCCTCGACTTATGTTCGATCCATGTCCTTCAACAAACCATTATTTCACAACTCTTTATTTGGTGAGTGTGTGAATGAAAGCACCTTCATTCAAAAGTTTATAAATGCCTCAGTAACAAAAGTGTGTCATTTGAGAAATGCCACCAATGACAGGTGGATCAGTACTACCGCTCTGACTTCGACGGTTGGCATTAGATCGTGTCGCAGAGTTGACAGCATTTTGAAAATGGTGCTTTGCATTTACTGTGCCTCAAATGGCTGGGCAAGCAACCCTCCTGTACCCACCTCTGAATCTTCTCCACCCTTCCCCAATCTTTGTCTATCTGGTTCTCTTAGTTTGGAACCGATTAGTTTTGGCCACTCTATCCTTTTCTGGGAACAATCGAAAGACCCTGTCCTGTATATGCAATGCTTAAAATCCATTTTCCATCATTGTCCTCCCCTGTACCCTGTAGATGGCCTGCAGTCCTGCCGAATACCCCTCCCCTTTACCCTATTTTGGGGTGGTACTATAAACAGCCTGTGCCGAAACGTGTTGGTGGTCTTCAATGGAGAATTGCTCATTGGATCCTACCTACAAATTCCATAATTCACCGCTTCTCGCAAGCGATAAGTGAGCAATGTCCATTTTGTGGACAAACTGAAACCTTGCCCCATGCATATGTACGCTGTGACTGGTTAACTCCTTTATTTGTTTTCTTTAAAATGTTACTTGCACGGTTTTCCTTTGTTTTTGATTTTCCTGCCTTTATTTTTGGCCCTAGAGGGCATTTCAATTCCGGCAAATGGACCTGACAGCATAAGCTCACAGTTCCGGTACTAAAAACCTGCTCTGCTACTCTTGCACTTCCTCTATCTGCCCTTTTTATACATGGTCTAAGGCTCGTATTGGAACTGCACCTCACCCCCCCCCCCCCTCTACACACACACACACACACACACACACACACACAAGATGACACAAAAATTTAACCCAGCCTTCACCTTGGGGGAAGTGCCGTCACTGCCCAAGATACAAAGATGTCATAACAAATGGTACGTCTTTTCTCACTGCACTGAGCAGGACATTTCCACAGGAAGCATTTCCTCCTACCAATGGATGCCAACCAATGGCTATTGTCCATGTTCTACCCTTAGGATGCTGATAATTAAGCAAGGAAGCAGCACACACCATTTTAAAAGTCCTTGGTATGACTCGGCCAGGGTTTGAACCGCCAACCTCTCAGACTCGGAGCAGATGCTCCAACCATTACACCACCGAGTCTAACTATTTTCGCCCTATCATTTGCCCTCAGACATCTTCCATCTGCTTGGAAGTCAGCCAACATCACACCATTACATAAAAAGTTGCAAAACGGATCCCTTTAGCTACAAACCAATTAGCTTATTTTCAATCATCAGCAAGGTACATGGAATATGGTGCCCATTAGCAGAGGTACCCAATTTTTACCCGCTCCTGGTGAGGGGTCTAAATAAAATCGAAAATCCGTATGAAAGAAATGGTCTATAGGGCTCGTGTAACAAAATAAAAAAGTGTAACTAGATCAATATGAGAATATTTTTGTAAAAACAGGGCATTTGATGCACCCTATCCCCCATCCAAAGCCATGATCTTCTCAACACCCATTAAACCACCCCAACCCCGACAGAAAGTTTGCTTCTGTATCCTTCTTGTCCACTCCTTGCATTCTCCCTCTCCATCATTTCCCGCATCCCTTGTTTGTCCTTCTCCGTCTATTTTCTGCCTCCGCCCTGCGGTTGGTATTTCCCATGTCTCCTGCTGTTCTTTTTGTTATGTGGTGTCCTGATCCGTTCTGTGTTCTAGCTCTTCCACGAGCCTTGACGACGTATATATATACATACATGCATACATACATACATACATACATACATGCATATACACACACATAACCCTCCGCCTATACTTTGCTGGTCTGTCTGTCCATACCTCTGTCTTCTGTTCAGGGCAGCGCTTAAAAATCAAATTGCCACTATTTTGTTCGCTCTGTGTTAGTTCTCTGGCTTCATCGGCCTCTGGTGTGCAGATGGCAAGTCGCCTGCATCAGTGCTGTGGTTATCTGAATAGGTCTACATGCAGATATTTGGAGAGACGAGCGTTTCCTTAGTAAAACAACATAAGTGGAGTGTTTGTGGGGTATTAGGTTTGATTTTTGAATGTTTCAAAATTTTGCGTCGTTTGAGTCCTGAAGGTCGCATAGGCCACGCCGGATTTTCACAAATAAATGGGTCTAAATTAATTTTTTCAACAAATGATTAATTTCATTATGTGCCTGACATTAAAAGCTCTAAGATTCTATAAATAATGAAAATGGAAGGTTTAAAAGTCATGGTTTTGAAATCGAGTCGTGGGGAGGGGAGAGGGGACGGTGGAGAGAGGGGGAGGGGGGGGAGGAGAGAGTGAAGGTGAGGGGGGAGGGAAGGTGAGGGAGAGGAGAGGATGTGTGTGGGGAGGTGGGAGTGAGGGGTGTTGGGGTGGGAGGAGGGGGGGGGGGGGGGAGAGATGAGAGAGATGGGTGGTGTAGAAAGAGAGAAAGGGAGGGGGAGAGAGAGGTCTTTGCATAATATTGTCGAAGTCACATTTCACATTGCGCGGATGTTCCATGGGTACAGCTACTCTATTATGTACATATTGTAAACCATGGTGTCTGTCCATGCATTCGTCTGTCGCCCGTTTACAGCAGCCATTTCGCAGACTTAATTTTAAAAGCACAACATTCATTTTTAAAATGATGGGAGATCAGGCATGAATAATGTTGATGCCAAATTTTGTTACGCAAGCAGGATATTCTGCTCTCTTTTGAGACAAATTGACCCTTCACCGCCCAACATTGCACCACTATTTCGCTGTGGGCGGTGTAAGTAGCTCAGAGCTTTGGCTCTGAGTGAAACCGAGAGTGCAAAAACAATTAACCTTTTCAAACTACGTGAAGTCATTCAAATTGATAGATTAACTTAAACTTTTCCCTTCACTCGGGACTGGTGCTCTTCCTGGTAATACGCATAACCACGTGTAATATGTGTATAGGCACATATCAATATGTGTGTAAGCCAAGACAGGACAACCTGCTCGTTTGTGGTTGCAATGTTTTTGATTTCAGGTTCTGGCAAGGTTTCTTGTGGTTATTCACTGTGGTGGTGGTGATCTCTGTGGTGGTGTTGGTTGTTATCTCCATAATGCGGATATCAGAAGGTGGAATGAAGCCTTCCCAGGTATCTATGTATCCTTGTGTGTGTGTGTATGTGTTTTGGTGGTAGAGGGGTGACGTACCTTCTATTAACATATATATTTATAGTTTACACACCTTTCTACTGTATATTTACTCGGAGGGGGGGTGGGGGCGGTTAGATACTTGCCACTTTGGTGGTATACAAAAATCCCAATTCATGCTGCATCAACTCAATTATATTAGATCAAAAAATAGATTTTCTGTCTCAGGTGGGCACATGGCCTGATGATGGACATATTGGAATGTACACAAGGGTGCAGTGCTCTTAATGTCTCAGCTGGTACTGCAGCTGTTTCTTACAAAGTCAGCGAGTGGAGGAGATGCAACAGATTGGTCAAAAACCATTCGTGAATGTAATTGCTCATTACATCATTAAGAGAAAGTAGTAACCGAGAAAGGCAGCTGTAGATGCCCACGTTATTGAACAGTAAAAAAAAAATGGAAAAGATGCTTAGAGAGAGTTTTCTACGACTGACAGTTTTTAAATCAAGGTTCAATTGAATGAAAAACATTCATTTCAGGATATCCGACATCAGTCTCCCTTTGTTGTTGTTTTTTAAAATAGCTTTACCAAGCATGAACTACCACATTCAAAAATCTTGTCAAGTAATAATTTCAGATTAAAAAAAAATTGGACTTTAGTTTGTGAATTGTAAAATGGTCGACAGATGGGAAAGCTCAAAAAGATGTGAAAATGAATGTTGATATCATCATCTCACCTCTTATATAAAGTTCAGGAAATCCAGAGAAACTGCTGGTGGCAGCGTTCTGGTTCAGGGAAAAACAATTCTTGTTCAGGATATTTCGATTATCCTGGAAAGAGAAATGATCACAGCATTTAAATTCAGCATTCAATTTTCCACTGTTGTCTACATCTTGGAAATTTGGCCATTCATGAAGGAAGGAATTAACATCATTCAGCTGGCACCTTCATCAGGAATTTACTGTTATTGAGACTGTTATTGGGAATTGCAGGAGGAAACGGACTGTTATTGAGAATTCTTGATCTACAGCAGGAACTGCAACATGTTGGATATATGCCACTTCCCCAAAGGCGAAATTCCAGAATGATTTACAACTCTGTTTCGGGACTCACTACTCAAATTCATAGCAATAAATTTTTCAACCTTCAGACTAACCGCTCAGATAATACAACGCCACGGCACCTACAGTCACGTGAAAAAGTAAGTACACCCCATGTAAAGTTTTGACTTTTTCAACATATTTCAACATACAGCTATTTGATCTTCATTTCAACAATATTGAAAGATAAAGGTGATATAACATAACAAATATCATGAAACATTTACATTTTGTAGTCCATTGTATAATTTAAATAAACATAAATGCAAATTTCGCATGTGGAAAAAGTAAGTACACCCCTACATTTATTACAACTTCAAATACCTAAAATTAGAATCAGGTGCACCAGCTCAGGTGCAAATGATTAGAACATCATTAGAGAGGATCTTGGAGGAACCTGTCTTATTTAAACCTCAGACATTCAGTTTGGTTTGCTCTTTGTTGTTGAAGTGTGCGGCGTCACCATGCCTAGATCAAAAGAGCTCTCTGAGGCCTTCAGAAAGAAGGTTATAGATGCCTACGAGTCTGGGAAGGGATTTAAAAAGATCTCCAAACAATTTTAAATCCATTATTCGACTGTCCGGAAGATCATCTACAAGTGGAGAAGATTCCAAACAACTGCAAACTTGTTCAGTCCAGGCTGCCCCAGCAGGTTCAGCCCGAGAGCAGACCGCAAGATGCTGAAAGAAGTCTCTAAGAGCCCCCAGAATGTCATCACGGGACCTACAGGTAGCTCTTGCCACTGTTGATGTCAAAGTGCACGAGTCTACCATTAGAAAGAGGCTGCACATATTTGATCTACATGGGAGGTGTGCCAGGAGGAAACCTTTACTGTCCAGAAAGAACATCAGGGCAAGACTCGAGTTTGCCAATGAACACCTCGGCAAAGACCAGCACTTCTGGAACAATGTGCTCTGGACAGATGAGTCAAAGGTAGAACTATTTGGCCACAGTAACAGAAGACATGTTTGACGAAAACCAAAGACAGTATTTGACCACAAGAACCTGATACCAACTGTAAAGCAGCATGGTGGTGGAAATATTATGGTTTGGGGCAGCTTTGCTGCATCAGGGCCGAGGCAGCTCACCATCATAGAATCCACTATGAATTCGTCATTGTACCAGAGGGTGCTTGAGGATAATGTGAGACCATCTGTCGGAGAGTTGAAGCTCAACCGAAGGTAGACCTTGCAACATGACAATGACCCTAAACATACCAGTAAATCCACCAAGGAATGGCTGAAAAGAAAGAAATGGAGGGTTCTGGAATGGCCAAGTCAAAGCCTGGATCTAAATCCCATCGAGATGTTGTGCGGGGATTTGAAACGAGCTGTGCATGCAAGAAACCCCTCAAACATCGCACAGCTGAAAGAATTCTGCATCGACGAGTGGGCAAAAATTTCTCCCAGTCGATGTCAGAGACTGGTCGACAGTTTTAAGAAACGCCTACTTGAGGTTGTTTCTGCCAAAGGGGGCAATACCACCTATTAGAGCAAAGGGTGTAGTTACTTTTTCCACATGCGAAATTTGCATTTATGTTTATTTAAATTATACAATGGACTACAAAATGTAAATGTTTCATGATATTTGTTATATTATATCACTTTTATCTATCAATATTGTTGAAATGAAGATCAAATAGCTCTATGTTGAAATATGTTGAAAAAGTCAAAACTTTACATGGGGTGTTCTTACTTTTTCACGTGACTGTACATATAATCATAGCAATTCTGATGTTTCTTGAATCTGACAATTACCTGCTCAAAATGAAGTCCATAAAACTAACAACACTAGAAGGGCACTCGGTAGAGCACATACCTCCACCAGGCTGAACAGTTTATCTTTTGCATCCCACTGAAATGTCATATCTGGCTGTTATTGAGATTGAGACTGTTATTGAGAATTGCAGTAGGAAACAGACTGTTATTGAGAATTCTTGATCTACAGCAGGAACTGCACCATGGTGGATATGTGCCACTTCCCCAAAGGCGAAATTCCAGAATGATTTCCAGCTCTGTGTAGGGACTCACCACTCAAATTCATAGCAATACATTTTTCAACCTTCAGGCTAACCGCTCACATAATACAACACCAGGGCACCTACATATAATCATAGCAATTCTGATGTTCCTTGAATCTGACAATTACCTGCTCAAAATGAAGTCCATAAAACTAACAACACACGAAGGGCACTCGGTAGAGCACATACCTCCACCAGGCTGAACAGTTTATCTTTTGCATCCCACTGAAATGTCATATCTGGCTGTTATTGAGATTGAGACTGTTATTGAGAATTGCAGTAGGAAACAGACTGTTATTGAGAATTCTTGATCTACAGCAGGAACTGCACCATGGTGGATATGTGCCACTTCCCCAAAGGCGAAATTCCAGAATGATTTCCAGCTCTGTGTAGGGACTCACCACTCAAATTCATAGCAATACATTTTTCAACCTTCAGGCTAACCGCTCACATAATACAACACCAGGGCACCTACATATAATCATAGCAATTCTGATGTTCCTTGAATCTGACAATTACCTGCTCAAAATGAAGTCCATAAAACTAACAACACACGAAGGGCACTCGGTAGCGCACATACCTCCACCAGGCTGAATAGTTTATCTTTTGCATCCCAATGATAGATCATATCTGCCTCCGGACGGAAATCAAAATCTAATCGTCTTGTTTTTGTAACTTACCCAACTCATCCACCAAGTTTTGTCATAAGTCGTCCATAACTTTGAAATATCATGCTACATATTGTCATGCTTTTGCCCCATCTCTCTATGGTGACGAATCACTTGAGGATGATCATGACCATTCCTTTTTTCACCGTGGCGATGCATCGGGCTGTCGAAGCAGTTGCCATGGCTATTGGGGTCAATCCTGGATGGGTCGCCACTCCAACACAGGATACCCGAATGGCTCATTCATCCTAGCAAGCTGGTACACGATTTGCCAACCTCGGAAGGATGAGCAGGCTGAGTCAACCCTGAGTCAACCCACCTGGCGTTCAACGATCAACCGGGATTCGAACTCGCGATCATAGGATCCCAAGTCAGCACCCTAACCGCTAAGCCAACATAAGGCTACAAATCACTTAAATAATTTTTTTTTTTGTATACAGAGTCGAGGCTCGTGAAAGAGCTAACATTTATCAAACAAACAAATCAAACAAACAAGCAAACAAAGTATATAAAAAGAGGAGCGGTCGACAAGATGGGGAGAGAAGGGGAGGAAGCACACAAACACAACATTTGAGAGCAGGGACATCGGGAGATGTTTTTGGAGGGAGAGGGCCTGGGGGGAGGCAGGATAGCAATAAAACGCAAGGACACCAAGGACTTCCAGGAAAGAAGTCAAAAGTCACCTCAAAAAAGTGGATTTGGGGTGAAATTAGCGGGGGTAGAAAAGATCAAGGTTTTGGATTGGGAAAGATAAGAGATGGTGGTGAACAGCCGCTTTAAAGACCTGGAGGGAGGAATGGGATTGAAGAGAGTGAGGGAGTTTGTTCCAGACGTGGGAGAAAAGAGGAATGAAGGAGTGAAGATGAGCAGAGAGTCTTGATTTTGGCACTTTAACCATAAGAGGGTTGCAGGCAGATCTTGTGCGACCTGCAGGAATATTTGGGGGACAGAGCCCAGAGAGAGCTGGTGGAGCAAAGCCGGAGAGGAGTCGGTAGAAGACGGAAAGACCACCAACCTGCCTGCGGTGATTAAGTGAAAGGCCCTCGGAGATAGCGTCATCGCGGGAGATTCCAATGATTCTGAACGCTTTGGTTTCAACAGCGTGAAGACGAGCTAGGTGTGAGGCAGGAGCACCAGCCCAGAGTGGAGAGCAGTACTCCATTGAGCTGTGGATGAAAGCCTTGTATGTGGTGAGGAGCTCAGGTGTGCCAAGGAAGGACTTCGCACGATGGAAGATGCCCAGTCGGCGACTGGCTTTGGAGGCCAGCTTGGAAATGTGGTTTTCCCAGGAAAGATCATGGCAGATAGTGAGACCCAAAAGCTTGAGTGACAGAACTTCTTGGAGAGGATTATTCAGAAAGTAGATGGGAGGGTTGTCCAGTCGGTCTTTTCGGAGAGACATCGTAAGAATGTGAGATTTGTCAGGATTGAAAGACATGTTCCACTTGTTTGCCCAGTCTGTGATTTTGTCCAGGTCTGCAGAGAGTGAGGAGGCTGCAGACTGCCGATCTGAGGGATGAGGAATGGAGCGGCAGAGAGTGGAGTCATCAGCAAAGAGATAGAGAGGATTTTCAAGAGAGTCAGAGAGATCATTGATGAAGACCAGAAAAAGCACAGGGCCCAGAACACTGCCTTGGGGAACTCCAGCCTGAACAGGAAGGGGAGATGAGAGAAACCCATTCAGGGCCACACGTTGACTACGACTAGAGAGGAAGTCCGCCAGCCATGCGTGGAGATTTCCATGGATACCAAAGGAGGAGAGTTTGGTGAGCAGAGCGGGGTGCCAGACCGTATCGAAGGCACGTGATATGTCGAGGGAGACAGCTCTAATTTCCTGTTTGGCATTGAGGACCTCCATCCATTGTTGAGACAGCAGAAGCAGCATGTCCAGAGTAGAGTGACCTGGTCTAAAACCAAATTGATGATCAGAGATCAAGCCATTGGAGAAGAGGAAAGATTTCATATCCGAAGCAATGATGGATCCATGACTTTGCTGATAATTGGGAGAAGGCTGATTGGTCTGTAGTTGCTAGGATCTGATTTTGCGCCTTTTTTGTGCAAAGCGGTGATGTTGGCTGATTTCCAAGCAGATGGCAGTTGACCTTGAGCAAAAGAGAGGGTGAAGAGAACAGAGAGAGGGAGTGAAAGAGCGGAAGAACAGGATTTTAGGACCCGTGGGCTGATGCCCTCAGGTCCAGTTGCAGAATCAGAGTCGAGGGTTGACAGAAACTTTTCCACCTTGTCAGGAGGAAAGGACACGGAGTCCAGGAGCAGCTGGGTACGACTGGGTATGGTGGGTACAGAGAGGGATGGGTTTGGGACACAATATTTAGAGGGAAACACAGAGTTGAGGCATTCAGCTTTTTCACGTGCGGAGTCAGCTGTGTAGCCATTTGAGGTAAGGGAGGGGATGGATCGGGAACAAACACCAGAAACAGATTTGACCAGATGCCACCAGGATTTGCAAGAGGGAGGCAGATAAGAGAGTTCGGTCTTGAGAACGGAGAGATATTGTTTCCTGGCTCTCCTGAGGGTGGACACACACTTGTTTTGGGCTTTGTGAAAGGAAATGAGATTTCCTTCCGTTGGATTTGCTTTCCAGGAGACGAAGGCAAGTTGTTTCTGGGCAACAGCCTCACCACAAGATTCCGTGTACCATGGACGGGAGGAAGGGTATGACAACTGAAGACGAGATGGGATAAATCTGTGCATGAGAGAGAGCAATTTACTTTGGAAGAATTCCCAGGATGAGTTGATGTCAGAGGTGGTCGAGATGGGAGACCAGTCCAGATGATTGATGGCTGCTTGAAGACCGTACCAGTTGGCCTGAGTGAAATGCCAGACTCGTCGACGCTGAGCAGGCTCCCTGAGAATGGTCAGAGAGATGTCCACTTTAACAAGCACATGATCAGATGATCCTATTGGAGCAGAAGAAGAGCAGCAGACATTTTCAGGGAAGTTAGTCATAACCAAGTCCAGAAGAGAAGATGCTCCGTTGACTGAGATCCGGGTTGGGAAATTGACAGATTGTGTCAGTCCCAGTGAGTCGCAGAAGTCCTTTGCTGAGGAGCCATGGCTGGTGAGAGAGGTACCTACACCCAACCAACTGGCATGGTGACAATTGAAATCACCACATATGAGGAAGAGAGAGTTGGGATGAGTAGATAGAAGTTGGTCCATATTATCAGACAGCGAGATGTAGATGGAGTCATCACTGTTTGGTGGACGGTACAACACATATGAACAAGAGGTGGGAGCGAAGGGGATGCCATAGCCAGAGGTATTCTTGGGGGTGAGGTGGAGAGAGTGCAGTGCAGGGCGAGTGAGGAAGAGAGTTTTTGATAAAGATAGCAACCCCGCCTCCAGGACGAGGCTCAGGTCTATCATACCGGAGGAGGGAGTAACCCGGGAGAGATACTAAGGAATCAGAGACATCATGAAGGAGGAAAGTTTCTGTTAAGCAGATCATGTCTGGTTTGACAGAAGCAACCTGTATGGAGAGATCAGTTAAGTTTGAACGAAGGCCCCGGATGTTTGAGGTCCATACCGTTAATGAAGAGGAAGGGGGAGCATCGGATACAGAACAGAGGGGAGGAGGGGTCGGGTAAGATGTGGAAGAGGTGGAAGAGGTAAGGAGAGCTTTTGAAGGTGTGTCAGAGATTTCAGAATAGCTCGGAGAAAGGGAAGGATGCGGCGGACAAAAGGTTTGATGGTGATTGGGTGAGGCACAATGAGGTCTTATTTGAGGAGGGGGAAGAGCGAGGCAGAAGGTTGGGGGAGATGGAGGTGAGAGTTGGAAGGGGGAAAAAGCGGGGAGGACGCTTTGAGGAGGGGGAGTGAGAGGGAGGAAATTGAGCAGAAATGAGGGTGGGGAGATTTGAAGGGGAGGGGCGAGGGGGGAGTTTAGGAGGGAAGGGACAAGGGGAGGGATTTGAAAGGGATGGGATATGGGGGAGATTTGGAGGGGAGGGGTGAGGGGGAGTCTTGGAGGGGAGGGGTGAGGGGGTAGTTTAGGAGGGAGGGGCAAGGGGGGAGATTTGAACGGGATGGGTGATGGGGAGGATTAGGAGGGGAGGGGAAAGGGGGAAGATTTGAAAGGGATGGGTGATGGGGAATATTTGGAGGAGAGGGGTGATGGGGAAGATTTGGAGGGGATGGGTTATGGGGAAGATTTGGAGGGGAGGGGTGAGATTGGATTTTAGAAAGTGTATGATTAATGGGAAACGAACATTTATTGCAAAATGAGTTTCTTGTGACCTTCGAGTCAAAAATACGTTTGAGGACGCTGGATGGAGGATGGAGTGCAGGAGAGTTTAGGGAATGTAGAAAAAAGGCACTATAAGAGATGGAATTTTTTTTTGGAATGAATAGATTTGGTGAGCAAGTCGAAAGCAGCCTTTTAAAGAAGAAGAAGAAGAAAAAGGTGTTATAATATACGACGGAGTACAGAACTTGAGGGGAAAGTGTAAACATTGTAAGGTTAATAACAGTGAAAACTATCTGGGGAAATGGGGGAGAAACACGTGGTCGAAGAACGAGCGAACGAATATGAACGAATAAATGAATGAGAACAAAGAATAAGAACAGAGAAGGAAATGTTTTTCTTTGTTTTTTTGTTTTTTTTTTAGTTGAAATTTATAAAAGGAATTAGGGTATGGGGTGAAAAGACTGGGAAAATCAGAGAACGAAAGTTATTGGAGAACAAACGACGGACCGCTGAGAGAAAAACAAAGCCTCAAGGTTGTACACTGTACAAGGCCTCAAGACACGACACAAATTAACACGATTTTCAATACAGGTATGAAAGATTTGCACCGAAAATCTTCCTCGGGACACAATATACGTACACACACCATAAAATAAATACAGTTATAACGAAAATACAAATGGGAACAATTACTTAACTTCGATTTCGATGGAGAGCTGCGAATAAACGAAACCTCGCCGGCAAGACCGGAAGCGGCGGTCAAGTAAAAATTGAAAATTTTGTTGTATCCAGATCCGTATTCAGATCTTCACCAAAATTGAATCGATTTGTCCTTGTCACACACCCTCGTTGTCACAGGATAATAACATGACCCTTCCTGCCGCTCCTGTGCGGAGACTGGAGTGGGTGAACTAGTTGCCTAAACACAGACCCAGCTGTCCATCAGACCCACAATTGATATTCAACCAAATCTGGAAAACCCTCAGAGATGACACACATATAATACCTTCAACACCAAGGATCAGGGATTTGAGTGGACAGAGGAGGCAGTATGTATGTATGTATGTATGTATGTATGTATGTATGTATGTATGTATGTATGTATGTATATATATATATATATATATACAGACTTGGCATTTAATATGGAATATTTTTTTTGTGGGGGTGAACATACTTTTCAAGATGTCTTAGAACCAAAAGTTCATTGGAATTATGTTGAAATTATTCTAGATTTTGTTAATGTGACCTTTAAAAGAAACAAAAACCACATTTGACATTTCGAAGCAAATAAATTGATCCTTGAAAGTGATGCAAACTGATATCGAACTCAATTCACGGACAGTACTGTGTTAAACTTCTGTACGTTTTCCAGACGTATCTCTTTATTTTGCACATTAGCCAAATTCTTTCTCAACAAAAACAAAAGCTAAATTATGACTGGGATTACGGACAGTAAAATTACAGTTCAGTACTTCGTGTAACCCCCACGAGCATTCAGGAGAGCACGTACACGTCGAGGCATGCTGTTCACGAGATTTGCCAAGGTTTGGACAGGAATCGCTTGCCATGCAATGACAATAGCCTGCTGCAATTCACGCACAGAGGTAGGCTGCTGGTCCAAGTTGTCGATTTGACGCGTTAATTCTGCCCACAAGTTCTCTATCGGATTCATATCCGGGGACATGGCAGGCCACTCCATATGCTCTACACCACGGTCAGAAAGAAAGTGTTGGATCATGCGAGCACGATGAGGCTGTGCATTGTCATCTTGGAAGACAAAGTTTCCTCGAAAGGCTGCACGAGCAAATGGAAGCAATGTCTCTTCCAGAATGACCCTGTTCTTGAACTGGTTCAGGTTTCTATTCAGAACAACCAGGTCAGTTTTGCCCCCTGCATGAAAAGCAGCCCAAACGGTCACCCCACCACCTCCAGCTTGGACTCTTGGCACTATACAATCTTCGTTGTGGGCTTCATGCACTTGCCTGCACACTCGGACGCGGCCTTCTTGACGATAGACCAGAAATCTAGACTCGTCACTGAAGGTCACGTGATTCCAGTGTCCTGGCTGCCATTGACGGTGCTCTCTGGCCCACTGCAATCGGCGCTGGCTGTGTTGTCTGGTCAGGCGTGGCTTTCTCAGGGGACGCGTGGCACGATAGCCTGCTTGAACCAGTCGTTGGTTGACTAGCCTTCTGGATACAGGCACATTTGTCAGTTGCTGCCACTCAGCCCAAAGCCGATTAGCTGACTTGGTACGGCCATTGCAGACTAACCGGTGCAGCTGGCGATCATCTCTCCTTGTGGTTCTGTGTGGATGGCCTGGCCTCGGTATTGGAGTAGGGACACCCCTCTGAGCATTCCGTTTCAGGATCTTTGACACCTGACCTTGAGTGATGCCATACTTCCGAGCAATAGCACGCTGTTTCATGCCAGAATTTCGTAAAGCCACCACTCCATGACAAACAGCATTGTCAAGTTGACAGACCATCTCCAGAGGAAGCGGCAATAACTTTTGTAGACATGCAGCAGTTGTTTTCCACTAATACAGAACGCAACAACCCTTATATACCCGATTGTGAAGCCAATCGTCAAATGTACCTGTCCTTACATTTTGTCACGCCACCTGTGATATAATCCTGTTATTGACTTCTTGCTGCCAAAGACAATCAGTGACATGGTTCTTTCAACAAAGACATCACCGAAGGGTAAAATAAACTCACCAGATTGATATACTGAGTTCAGAAGGTAAACCCGTCAAGAAAAAACAATTATTCCATATTAAATGCCAAGTCTGTATATATATATATATATATATATATATATATATATATATATATATATATATATATATATATATATATATATATGTATGTATATATATATATATATATATATATATATATATATATATATATATATATGTATGTATATATATATATATATATATATATATATATATATATATATATATATATATATATATATATATATATATATATATATATATATATATATATAAATGCATTTATGTATATATATATATATGTACATATATATGTATATATATATATATATATGTATATATATATATATATATATATATATATATATATATGTATATATATATATATATATATGTATATATATATATATGTATATATATGCATATGTATATATATATATATATATATATATATATATATATATATATATATATATAAGTAGGGTAATAATGTTGTTTCTGGGACACCTCGTTTAACATGGGAAATCCCTATCTAATGTCGTTTACCCCTATTTGGGAAAACACCCTATTAATCCAAAAGACTCTATGGGCCTTTTGACCTTATGAACCATGAGTCAATTAATCTACTTGGGCTAATACATAATGAATATATTTTAATTGGGTTGGGGGCTGTATATTATTATGACTCACACATACACAAAAGTTTAGCCTCAACTTTAGTTGAGGTTTAACTTATGTGTATGTGTGAGGGATAGGGGTTCACAGATCTCTAGTGTGAACCTGTGATCCTTTTGGACCATGAGTCAATTAATCTACTTGGGCTAATACATAATGAATATATTTTAATTGAGCTAGGGGTTCACACATACTGGAAAGTTGTGGGATCCTTCTGACCTTATGAACCTTTTACCCACTCAAACATCGATCCGACAAATATTTGTTTATGTGTGGGAAATAATTTAATTCTCCTACAACTCTCCTCACCGTCTCATCCAACTCACCGGTATTTAAATTAATTCTCTTATTTGTTTTGTGAACTTTTTTACCAGTTGCCTTTTCAATTATACTTATTTGATATTTTTTACATTCATTTTGTTTTCCATTTATATACCACTCGAACCTTTTCTAATTAATAGCTCACTGTTGAGAAATGACGTTGTTTCACTTGGATAACTTCCAAGGAATTCTCTTTGTCTTGTTTCCTGTTTTTCACAAACACACGCCCTCAGTTTCCAAAAGCTGACAAGCACTTCAGTTCCCCGAAATACATTTTGTTCATTATAAAAAGAGAGGTCTCCGAATGGGACATTTAAACATTGTGAACGAAGATGAGCTTGTCTTATTCCAGTCTTTCCTCTGATGAAGAATACTCGCCAGGACATTGGTAAGTTCATTTGGTATTAAACACTGTTAATGAGAGCTTTGTATGTGATTAATTATACAACTAATAATTTTTTTTCCTATTCATTGCAGCAATTCAAATATTGTAAATATCCTGGCAGAATTTCAAGTTGTTTCTCAAGAGTTCCACAACGAACTGAATACGGGTTTGAATAACCTACCTCCGAGATGGTGGGCTCAGAATGAATTCAATGTTTCACCGTTCTTAGAAAATTCACGTGAAAGGTATGATAGAAAATAAAAAACGAGAGGTGTGTGCATGTGTGTGTGCATGTGTGTGTGTGTATGTGTATGTGTGTGCATGTGTGTCTGTGATTAAAATAGAGAGATCGAATTGTGAGGAACAGAAATGAAAAAATGAGATTGTGTGTGTGTGTGTGTGTGTGTGTGTGTGTGTATGTGTGTGTGTGTGTGTATGTGTGTGTGTATGTGTGTGTGTGTGTGTGTGTGTGTATGTATCTGTGAATGTGTGTGTGTGTGTGTGTGTGTGCGTGTGTGTGATGTTTTGTCAGGCTTACTTCAGCATATAATAGTAATTTCTCCTTATTTTGTTTGCAGTATTAACCTCGAAGACCAAAATTTTGAGTGGGATGATTTTGATCCCCCAAGGAGTGGTTATTTCCTACCAACCTGTGAACCTCTACATTTTCAACTCAACGATCTTGACGCTAAGCTGGATTTTTTCGAGGTAAGCATGTGTGTACGTGTGTGTGGTTCACCGTTTATAATAGGTACACCATATCCCTGCGCATCGTAAGAGGTGATTCAGGGTTGGTGTCAGGAAGGGCATCCGACCCTATATTAATAATAATAATAATAATACATTTATTTTGTATAGCGCTTTTCAAGACGCTTTGACATGGAACATAAATATGAAATAAATATCTCTCCCCTCTTGTCTTTAATAGAAAGAGATTCAAAACCTGAAGACATCTGCTGAACCAACCTTTGACTTGTGCTGGGAAGAAATTGATGACTTATGCTGGGGAGAAGTTGAATGTATACCTCAAGAAAAATGTTTTAATAATATAAAGATTTTAATGTTTTCAATATTTATATATATTTGTTTTGTTTACAATTATTTAATTCTTAATTACAAAAAGAGAATAAAGGAAAAGGGACAGGAAGGTGCGTCCCCCTCCCTTGGCCCCCCCTCATCCCACCCCTCCCCTCCCCTTGTGTGTGTGGGGAAGGTGGGGGTGGGATGAGGGGGGATCAAGGGTGGGGGACGCACTGGGGGTGGGGGATGATGGGTGTGGTCTGTGTGGGCGGGGTCTGTGTGGGCGGGGTCTGTGTGGGTGGGGTCTGTGTGGGCGTGGTCTGTGTGGGTGTGGCTTATGATTTTTGTTTATTTAATATTTTTTTTATTACCACTAATTAAATTAGCTAATCTGGGTGGGGTGAATAGAAATGTTGTTTAATGAATTATTAGCTTTGTTTTTTGTAATTCTTGCGAGTAAAATGAACCCAAGATTTCTTCTCCATTTAAATCATTTAATTTGTAAGTCCAAGGGACTGTATCCATTACATCAATGATTTTAAATAATTCACGAGTCCATTTTTGTGTATAACCTTTCTCAAAATGGCTTTTCCATTTGTATATCCTTACCATATCACCAACTTTGAACTTGGGCTTTCTCAAATTAATCTCCTTTTCATATTCTAATTTTGTAAATGTTTCTGATGGTTTTGATTTTGTTGATGAATGAACTGTATTATTGTAATTATCTACAATATCCTGAATTAAATACACCCATTTTTGAGAACCGAGTTGTGTGAATTTTTTATATAATTTCTCTTTCAAAGTACGATTAAAACGCTCAATAACAACTGCCTTTCCTTCATTAAAGGTGCTGTATAATTTAATACCCTTCCCCTTAAGAAATTTCATGAATATTTTGTTATAGAACTCTGTTCCCTCATCAGTCCATAACTTCTTTGGTTTCCTTTTATCCCGATCAAATATTAGCTTAAAGGCTAACATTAAAGTATCACCCCTTTTATTTTTTAAAGGGACAACCCAGGCAAATCTACTCCTCAAATCAATAACGGTTAAAGCATACCTGTATCCCCTGTCATTATTCAATTCAATTAAATCAGCGGACCATATGTGGTCGGTGTATTTAGAATAAACCTTCCTTCTTTTAAACTTTGTGATTATAGGTTTGTGTAATTCTTCAGCCAAAAGCTCCTCAGTCTTGATAACATCATTAGAGCCTAATCGTTTTTTGAGGAATAACCAAGACCAAGTTTCAATTTAGCATTTATCAAATTTCTCACAATAAACCTATCAACTTTCTCTCTCAACGTTGGATTTTGTATCAAAGACAAATTATACAACATTTCGCTGTCGGCTTTATGTTTTTCAGTCAACGTAGTGGTTTTCCCATAAGCAATATCATGCTTCATACACACTTCGTCAACCCTATTTGTAGGTTTAGACCAAGGTTTAGGATTGTCAGCCTCATCTAATCTTTTATCCAAGTTTGTTCCTGGACCACAGAAAGAATACCCTGGAAGGTGTAATTCCCCTGGAATTCCAGTTGTTGTAAATTTACTTCCTGACAGAAACTTTTGTATGTCTCCTCCTCTTTTAGGAGAGATGAATTGGCACTTTTTAGAGCCACATACTTGACATATTCCTTTTTGATAAACTCTATTATTTTTAGCTTTAACATAAGAGATATTTTGATTTAGTTTTCTTTTTACATTTGAGACAATAACTCATATTTATTTATCAGAAAAATTCCGACAGAGTATCAAAACCTTTTTGGTTTTCAACATATACATTTCAATCTTTATTTTTAAAACATAAAGAATCCTAAGGAATGCCTTCACTCTCTCCTCCATTTATTTACAAATAAAAACTAACTAAAGTCAATGACACCAACATCATCAATCACATAATCTTTTCCTTCTTCTTCTTCTTCTTCTTCTTCACCACTTTCTCGTTTAAATCTCCTCCCTGAAATTGAAGACATTGACGTTCTTATTTTTGAAACCATTATCTTCATAAGAGTTGTTAATTCTTTAATTTCCTCTTCGGTGCGTTGAGATTGATTTATTTGCTTTAATACACTCAATCTTTTATGAATCTCAGTGATTTCCATCTTTTTATATTTTTCCTCCCTCTCTCTTTGCTCCCTCTCCTCCTCCTCCATTTTCTCCCTCTCCTCCTTCTCCTTTTTCTCCCTTTTCTCCCTTTCCTCCTTCTCCCTTTTCTCCCTTTCCTCCTTCTCCTTTTTCTCCCTCTCCTCCTTCTCCTCCTTTTTCTCCCTCTCCTCCTTCTCCTCCCTCTCCCTTTCCTCCTTCTCCTTTTTCTCTCTTTCCTCCTTCTCTTCTTCAACTCCTTCCTCATCCCTTGCTACCCTTGAGTTTGAACCCCAAAGAATATTATACATATACTCATCTGGATTTTGAGATATTCTTGTATCTATAATTATTTTTCTCATAATAGGATACCAATAAGATTTGTTGACGATTTCTAAAAGAGTTTTATATTTCATAACTTTGAGAAGTTCATTTTTATTTAATATTTTAAACAAGTCTCTATTTGTGGGTTTAACAATATCAGTATAAGGCCAGTTTTTTATGACAAAATTCCCATGTATATGCTCCAAATCATAAGGTATGTAATACCGAGCACCCTTTTCTTGTAGGTATCCTTGAATACAAAAATTATAATTCTCTTGTAGTCTTCTTCCTGCCATTTATGTATCAGAAATATATGTGAGATTAATATTATGACAGGTAATACCACCCCATCTTCCCACTACCAAATCGGTTTGTATTCCTCGGCTTTCTATCCTTATCTCATTACCTTCCTTCTTTGTCATGCGAACCATCGCTATACTATCATATATTTTTATTTTCTTAAAATCACGTATTTGTTGTTTACTAATTGTACTTCCACATAAATCCTTATCTTCACCAAGTGGATAATATTCTTCTTTACGAGACTGATTTAAATCATGTAGGTCTTCTATGTTTATTGAAAAAGACCAATTATACCCTAAATCAGGCATATCATACCCCCATTTATTAATTCGCATATTAACTAAATGTCCTTCTTTATAAAATTTAATTGTGAGCAGGTAGTTAAATTCAATGAGGAAAGGTGTATGGTCAGTATAACCAGGTGTTGTGGTTGTAAATTTTACTTGTTTCACAAAACGTGCTGTTTTCTTTAAAGATATATATTGTGATAAATCACTGAATCTAATCAAGTCATTCGCATCTGTAGGGTTTGGATAATTGATTAATTTATAAGTATTCTTCATATTAATATTTTTACTTACACTATATTTTTGTCGTTCAGCCTGTGCCTTTGTATAATAATTTGATAAATCAATATCCTGAGAGGATTTTCCAAAGATAGAACCATCTTTTCCAACATAGGTCATTTATATTAGATAAAAAATGATATCATAAAAATTTTCATTATTGTTGAGTTGAAATAATACATATAAACATAATTGGCCACAACATTTAGAATTAATTTCTTGAACTTGGAATGTTTGATAAACACCATTCTGTAAGAATTGTATTACTTCAACAGGTGGTGGCATACCATAACTATCAAAATAATATTTATCCTGACTATTATGAATACAAACCCAATGAGAACCATTCTGTGTGTCTAAATTCATAATAATATTCTTTGTATTCTTATTTATATGTGTTAATTCATCTCTCATACAAATAACCACATTATCAATTTTTAGTGTTTTACAATACTTAGCTAGTTCTATATTTGACGTTGTATTCTTTCCAAATTGTTTAAACCATTTATCCATTTATTTATGAGAAAGATACAATCCATTACCCCGTTTAGTTAGTTTAACACCCGCTTGAGCGATAGAGGAAAGCATATCTCCAACCAACAATCTAGCTTTATCAGGTAGACTTTCAAGTTTTTGAGCAAAATCTACAATTACACCACTTCCACTAATTTGTTTCTCCAACTCCTTGTTATGTCTTTCCAATTCTTTTTGAGCTTTTAGTTGTGCCTTCCTTTCGTTAGCAGTTTTTACCGCTGCTGAAATACCACCAGTCAATGCTCCCGCCGCACTTAAACCAGCAAATAAAGGAATTAGAAACGGGAGAAATCCTCCTCTTGACTCGTCTATTGAATATTTCTTTAACATAGGTTTCGTCATTTTAATTTTAAGTGATCCAACATCATTTAGTGTTTTTGCTTGTGTGTGAGTGAGTAAAACATCAATTCTTACAGCTCCTTTTCTTTGAATTGTATTAACATTAATAATACAAGGCTTTTGATTTTGAATACAAGATGTTAATTTATTAAGATTGATTTGATTAACATATACCCCAACCATTTATTTATGAGAAAAAACCTATGTGATATTAATCATAACACCATTATCTGTATTAATCTGTAATTCTGTTTCCTCCAAAAGCAAACAATATGCATTAACCTCTTCACTCTCCCCTCTTTCAATGTATAGAGAAGTATCCACTCGATTAGACTTTATAGTTTCCTTTTGAGAACTCAGGTCAATTGCGTAGATTGTATAAAGTTTTTGAAACGCAACCATATCCAAAATAGGATCATTATTACCATTACTTTCACACACCTTTTGGTAGGACTTGTAGGCTTCCGCATAATCATTTTTTTCCCAATCAATTTCCAATCTATCTCGCGGATAAAATGTGCCATCAAGAGAAACCCGAAGTTGTTTCACCTTTGCATTATCACTCAGGGCATTATTCTTATTAGTACCGTCCTCTCCATCTGGTTTTTTAAAAATGAGCCAGAGGTATCGTGGCTTTCCTTGAAGAACACCTAAATTCCAAGTGTAGGTAGTGTGTTCCAGTTTAACGTGTTGACATCTTCTTTTAAGGTATGATACATTTAGCGGTTTCTTTGAGTTAAGTCTTCTATTTAACATCTCTTCCGTTTTAAGATTAGGAGTATATTCACTGATATACCAACACAAATCATTAATAACAAATTTATTATTTTCTCCAAAAGCATTTTCATCCCCAAAAAGCAATCTATTTACATTATCATTCCTTTGTAGTTGAAATCTAATTTTAAGCCCATACAAAACTTTATCATAATCACAAAATCCAAATATACCTTTCAGAGGTACTGCTACGGTAAAACTATTCTCAGCTTTTGCGTCATCATTATACATTGACTTCCTTTGACTATAACCAGGGTCTGCGTTTGTACCCGTTGACATATCAGGAATAAAACCCTCAACAGCTCCCTTACCCATTCTATCACTAAACGAATATAGTGTAAATTTCATCATTTCAGATGTAGCAGAGACATAATCAACCGCTTCAACCTCTTGTGTTCCAATATACAGGCGGACACTGTCAAACATTTTCCAGAAGAAATCATTTACGAGTGTAGCATTAGTATTATTCGCAGCCTTAGTGAATTTAAATTTACACAGCAAGAAACTATCAGCTATATTCAAGTAAGTTTGTTGATTATTTATTTCAAAACTTTTTGTTCCGTTTGAATTCCAGTCTGTTCCTGTTATAGCATTTACCTTAAAATAGTCTTCCTTTTTAGTGGAGTTTGAAATGATAATCGTATCATCCAAATCATAGATACTATCAATCGCTTCCATACTTGTATTTATATAGCATTAAAATTGTTGAAACCCTGACCCAAGTATTTTAATGATTTTTTGTCGTTCTTGTGAAGATAGTTGAGTTTTACCTTTTTTTATTTCTTTGATTGCTTGTAATTTATGAGACTCCTTTTGAGCATCTTTTATACTCTTTATAGCACCCGCAACGGAGCCCACGGCAGAAGCAGTTGAACCAATTAGGTCTTTATGTTTAAGGATGGTTGAACCAATACCCATTAGAGTATCAATTATCCCATCTCCTTTATTTCGAAATTGATGACCTACACCTCGTTGTCTCTTAGGTTTATAGTATCCTCTACCCACATACCTTGTATAGTCTGGTGAAAGGAACATGCCCTCCCCTGTAATTATTTTATATTTTCCCAACTCGTGTTTTCTCACAATAACCATTATTTATTTATTGAAAAACTTCACGTAGGTGAATTCTGATGGATATAATTTCATCATTAAAGGATATCATACGATTATCTTGGTCGGTTATCCTAAAATTTACTCTGTATATGGTTTTTCCTGACACAGGTAAATAGACAAGATTTTTTGGTTCCATATTAAATTTATAACCAATCGGGGTTGAGTATGCACTGAATGAAAATATTGTATTTGTTCTTATTCCATCGTTATAAGCACCATCAATCAAATCACAATGAATTAATACTGAATTTATACCGGAGGATATTTGGATAACATTATCACTGTAAAACGTCCCGTTATTTTCAATCTTTTTTGAAGAGAAACCCAATAGCTCTCTAAACGAATTTTCAATCGTGAAATCAACTTTATAATTATTTTTAAGTTTAATAGTTGATTTTGAAGTGTGTTTTTGAATATCTATTACAATATTTTTTGGTTCATCACCTTTTTCTTTCATAAGGCGAGAGACTTCTGAAGATATTTGAGAAATCTCGTAAGCTCCAGGTGAAACGGTTATAGTTTTATATCCACTTCCTGGATTATAACTAAACTTGTTGTTTTTCTCTGTGATATTAAAAAGGGTATTGTAAGTTTCCATTGACAACAAAGATGCCTCATATGAGGTAAGGGGGTCAAGTTGTAGTGGGTAAGGGAATGAAGCTGTGTAATCGCTCGTTGTGAAATTAAAACTAAGAATTGTGCTTCTCATCTTATTTAATATCTAATAAAATATCTTTGTATTGACATTTATTAATTATTTTCATGTTCATCAACTGATCTAAAATGGCTGAGGATTCATTAAAACAATTGTTGTTTCCAGCCTTCTTACTACCTAACAACAATAATAGCCTATTAACTAATTGTGATGGGTCATTTGGAAGAAAACTAACACCCGAACCAAGCTTACTTAAAGCATCAATAATATGTTTCTCCTTCTCATTCTTCTTACTTTTACCAGCAACAGAAACTCCATAATCAAGTGCATTTAGCAACTCAATATATACCCTATCTTCCTCTCTTTCCATATCAAGTGGTTCCTCAAAATATTTTGAACCGCTGAATCCGGGGTTTGTTAGAAGAAACATTAATCTTGGAGTTAATTTAACATTTGGTTGAGTAGAACTCAAGAACATCAATTCATCATTAAATATCAATACCTTTTCTTCCACAAGATGAAACACTGCTGGTTCTTCTGTTGGAATGAGACCTGCTCTGGTTTTTGAACCCGCCGAATATTCATTGTTTTGAAGAGCTTCCACAACATAATTAGGGGGTTGATTTACCTCCTCAAGTTTCCGAAATAATCCCTCGTCATCATATTCTAATTCACCAAGTTCTTGTTTTGTTATCTGACTAAAATCTTTGAGCATTTGAAGTTTTTTCGGAGTAAATTCTACCGTGGGTACTGTAGGTGAGTGTTGAGTTTTCAAAAGTGGTTTAAAGAATTTCTCTTGTTTTCTTTCAAAGGCTTCTTCACCAGTTAGTTTCTGTCTCCGTTTCTTCTTTATCTCTTCCTGTTGTTTAACAACTTTTGAAACTAATTGTTGATGTTCCTTAAACTTTCTTTCTCTTTCTTCAGTATTCATTTTCTGTATTTATTTATTGAAAAATATCATTTAGTATCTCATCTTGTTTCACAACAATATATTTATATTTTCCAATCGTGTGTTTCATATAATTTTCAAATTCTTTTTTACTACATAACGTAGAGCAATTATCTCTCCAAAAATTATTTACATCTATTGAATTTAACTTAAATAAAATAAAAGTATTGGCATTGTTTCTTATTGAGCGTCGAGGGAGTTGAAAATATGATTGACTAAGATATATACAATTACAAGAAGAATGTCTCCCTCTTGTATAGTAGCTATCCATTACTGTTTGGTTTCTCTCATTAACACAATCATCAAAGATGACGAGGTTCTTTTTTGATTTATCTAAATCTTGAGGTGAAGGTATATCATCCGTATTATCACTGAGAATACAAGTTATGGGTTTCGATTTTGATTTCTGTGTATCACAAAATAATTGTATTATATCATCAATATTATAATCATTTAGTTTGTTTTGAAGTTTAAATAAACCGATAATGTCTTCCTTTTTAAGACCCGCATTAAAACCCTGTGAGAGTAGTTGATACTCGGGTTGAAAACTTGACTTTGTAAAAATTATTAAATTATCATAATCTAAAAAATTAGGACCAAGGAGCATCTTTAAAAGTAAACAGGTTTTCCCACATCCGCTTGAACCAACTATTAGACATCTCAATGAATTTGGAATGTTTTTATGGTTATTAAATTTTATCTTATTTTCCCAAACGGGTAAAAAATCATTCATTTATATATTTGGAAAACAAGTTATCCAACTTTTTTTGAGCTATTTGAGAAACTCTATATTTTATCCTGAGTTCGGGTTTAATTTCAAAATAATTCATTATTTTATTTATATAGTATCTTGTATTAACATTTCCATTAAAATTATTTTGAATAATAAATATCATTAAACCCTTATACATTTCCTCAATACAATTAGTCTCTTCCCTTGAAAGAAATGGTGTATTATCATTACAATACTTAACATTCATCTCTCTTATTAATCTTGTAAAGTAATTCATTTTTGGTTCTAATTTAAAAGAGTTATATATTTTTTTATATTTTTTATTATCATTAATTAAAATTAAATCACAGAAAATACATTGTTTATATGAATCCTCATCATTAAGCCCCACTCTATCACAAGCCGGACAATTCTCTAATTTATCATATGGAGAGTCTGGAAATTCTAAATATCCTTCAGAACTTATCATATTTATATAGTAAATTTTTACTTAAACTAAACGCAAGTTTATTCACTAATAAATACAATGTTTCACAACACAAAAGACCAGTTTCAATCTATTACCGAAGGTTCTATTGATTGTGTCAAAGATGTAAAGTTGAACAAAGATAAATATGGTAATTTTTGGGTTTATCCCGAATTAAATGATAATATTAGTCCATCAATTATGTTTAAAGGCCGCGGATTTTCTATTCCAGCTAAAAAATCGATAAAAGTCCATTTGGATCATGTCTCCCCCCTTCTAATGGCTATTTATGAAAAGATTGGTGAAAAATTGGACGCCACTTCTTTGGAACTTAATGATAAGACCATCAACTCAAGTAAAGGAGATGTATGTATATTTTTTAATAAAACAGATATTGATGTTAATAATAAAATCATAACCGGAGAGATGACATTTAGGTCAATGATAATTAAAGATTATTTGAAGATAACTTTTAATGTTAAAAATATTATTATCCAAAAGGATATTGAAAGAAAAATTATTGGGCTCGATGGAAATGTAATTTAGTTTAAGTAAAGTTTTCATATATAAATGGTGCGAACAATCCAAGACACAATTGAATCTCTTAGCGGAGTTCTTTGTAATCATGGAAAAACTGACTCCCTACTTGATTACCGCATTGAAGATGAATCAATAGATTCGTTTAGTTGGAATAATGGTAGAATTAAATTTAGGATGAGGAATAATAAATTAATCAGTGTTGATTCAATAATTATTGATCAGCTTAAAAAGGCTTATGATTTGCTTGAAGATGAAGAAAAAGAATATAGTGAAACAACATTCTATGAAAAATTTGCTCCCGAGTTTTATAGAGGAGATATTGAGAATGCTGTTGATTTTGAAAAAATACTCCCATATGTTAACTTGAATACTATGGAAATTTGTTGTGATTTTGAGGGTGAAATGAAAATAGATTATCTTTGCAAAAGACATAATGGAAGAAGAGTTATCTTTGGGTTTAAATTATTAAGTGTTTTAAAAAAATATGACTCTGAAGAAGAATGCCCATCAATAGTTGAAGATTCATCTGACTCAGAGGATTCATCTGACTCTGAAGATTCGGATGACTCTGAAGATTCGGATGACTCTGAAGATTCTGATCATAATCGAGATGGAATGCCACCAAGATATACTAAGCTCGATAATGATCTTTTTAAATTAACAATGGAAATATTAAATCCAGATCAATTAACAGTTCTTAATGAAAAAATAAATAAACTAATTTTGGACACAATAAACTCTTTGTTGACCTATAAATATGAGTCAATACAGCAGTGAAGATTTTACTATTTCATTGAACTTGGATGATGGTGATGATAGTATTTCATTGAACACAGATGATAGTTATAATACTAATAGTTTGTGCTCAAATGATAGTTATGAGAGTAGCTTTATTGATGACTCTGAGTATGATTCTGATAGCTTGTGCTCAAATGATGAATATGAGTCAAGCTTTATTGATGATGACACAACGAGTGATTTCTCGAGCTTCCTTGAATCTCAAAGTTCTGAGTCAGATTAAAAGTTGGCTTGGTGCCAAATGTGCGTGGCTTTAAGGAAAGATTCATAGTTAAATGAGTGTCAAAATCTCACAAGATTGTTCACCTATAAATATGGTTTATTGTGATACTTGCGAGAAGGAAGTAAAATATTATAAACAACATATTCTCACCGCAAAACATACATACAACATTCTAAATCAATTATCACCATTTCCTAAGAACAAAAAAAATTGTATTCACTGTAATAGAGATATCCTAAAGAAGGGGTTCAAAGCCCATCTTAAAACAAACAAACACTTGTCAAATTTAATCACTATTAAAAATACTGATGGAGCATTCAAAGGACATATCAGGATTCGAATCTTTAAATTCAAATCTCCTACACCAGAGTCTATAGTTGAAGCTGTAGAAATAGTTAAACCTGCTGTTCAAACGTTGATTGAAAAAACACTAAAAGAAATGAAACCACTTAAATTTTATATGGGAATAAAATTTGAAATGACAAGGGATACAGGAGAAATATTTAAACCATACATGAGAACAGAGCCACACTTTATTTCTTCATATCAAGATTTTAAAACATCAGGAGTCTATGGTGAACTTATTAAACAAGAGGAAAGTGTGGGTAATTCACTCGTAGGAAGTGGATTCACTATAGGAGAAATTATTTACATAGACATTCATATTCTTAAATCAGATCCTCTAAAAGCTTCTTCTTACATTGATTTACCCAGTGTTATCAAAAATAGAAAAGCAGTTATCAATATCAAAAATAAAGACAATAAATGTTTTCTCTGGTCTATTTTAGCACACTTACATCCTCCACATTTTCATGATGAAAGAGTATCTCATTATAAAAAATATGAGAATACATTAAATACGAAAGATCTAAAGTTTCCGATGACTTTAAATGATATTCCTAAATTTGAAAAGATGAATAATTTATCAGTTAATGTTTATGGTCTAACAGAAACAAACAACATTCAGGTTTTAAAGCTTTCTGACAATTGTAAACAAACTCATATTAATCTTCTATATTTTAATTCAGACGAAAATTCACATTATACATACATCAAAGATATTGCTAAATTAATAAAACCACAAGTCTGTAAGAGAACAAATAAAATATATATTTGTTTGCGTTGTCTTAACTTCTTCCATACACAAGAAAGATTAGATAAACATTCAAATTATTGTGGCGAACATAAATCAACGGTAATCAACATGCCTAAAAAAGGCTCAAAGATCACATTCAAAGATGCAAAGAAAAAGATCAAACATCCATTTGTTATATATGCTGATTTTGAAAGTATTTTAGAAAAAATTGATACTGCTTCTCCAGATCCAAAAGAATCATACACAAATAAATATCAAAAACATACTCCTTGCGGTTTTTGTTATTATATCAAATCATCCGTTGGTGATAAATATAACAAGTTAGAGATGTATAGAGGCTCAAATACCCCAGAGGAGTTTGTGAAACGACTAGAAAAAGACTGTGTTCGATTAACCAAGATAATGAGAGAAACCAATAAACCAATGTCCTTGACGAGTAAAGAAAAAAGAGAATTTAGACAACCAAAGGCTGCCTGTCATATTTGTGAGGAAAAAATTGGTGAAGGTCTAAAGGTTAGAGATCATTGTCATCTCACTGGTAAATATAGAGGTCCGGCTCATCAAAGTTGTAATATTAATTATCAACTCCCCTCTTTCATTCCTGTCTTTCTTCATAACAACGCCCATTATGATACACATCTATTTATCAAGGAACTCTCAAAGACTTCTGGAAATATCTCAGCAATTCCAAACACGGATCAGAAATACATTTCATTCACAAAAACAATTCACACATCTCCTATTACTCATATCAGATTTCTTGATACATTTAAATTCATGGCAAGTCCATTGGTTAACTTGGTTCAAAATCTAAAAGAGTTTCCATGTCTTTCAGAGTATTTTTTAGATAAAGATTTTCTAACACAAAAGGGAATTTATCCCTATGACTATATGGACTCATTTGAGAGATTCAATGAAACACAACTTCCTTCAAAAGAAAATTTCTATAACAAATTAAACAACAGTAATATATCTGATAAAGATTATGTACACGCACAAAATGTTTGGAAAAAATATAACATCAAGAATCTTGGCGAGTATCATGATTTGTATCTCAAAACTGATGTCCTTTTATTGGCCGATGTATTTGAAGCCTTTAGATCTGTTTGTCGCACTGGATATGGATTGGATCCTGCTCACTACTACACAGCACCTGGATTGGCCTGGAGTGCGATGTTGAAAATGACAAAACAAGATTTGGATTTGATAACCGATGTTGATATGCTTTTGATGATTGAAAAGGCAAAGAGAGGAGGAATTTCACAAGTCTGTTCAAAGAGATACGCAAAAGCAAATAACAAATATCTTCCAAATTATGATTCAACGAAAGAGAGTTCTTACTTGATGTACTATGACGCAAACAACCTGTATGGCTGGGCAATGTCTCAGGCTCTTCCTTATGGAAAACTTAGATGGGTAAAGGAAAAAGATTACAAAAAGGTTTTACAAGATGTATGTATCTCTACACAAAAAGAATTGGATGATTCAAAGGTTGGTTATTATTTTGAAATTGATTTAAAATATCCAGAGGAACTCCATAACCTACACAAAGATCTCCCATTTGCTTGTGAGAAAGAAAGTCCAAAGAAGGAGTGGTTAAGTGATTATCAGCGATCATTTAATATAGGTGAATCAACAGAAAAATTACTTACTACATTATATAACAAGAAAAATTATGTTCTACACCAAAGAAATTTGCGACAATATTTATCAAAAGGTCTAAGAGTAGAGAAGATCCATAGGGTTCTAAAGTTCAATCAAAGTCATTGGTTAAGGGGGTACATTGATTTTAATACACAAAGAAGAACAGTCAAAAACCGATTTTGAGAAAGACTTTTATAAATTGATGAATAATGCGGTCTTTGGTAAGACCATGGAGAATGTGAGGAAAAGACAAAATATCAGACTATCAACATCTTGGGAACAAGCATCAAAATTAATTAATAGACCGAGTTTTACTAGAGCTGAGGTCTTTACTGAGAACTTTTGTGCGATCCATTTGGTTAAAGAGAGTATTGAAATGAACAAACCTATTTATATTGGAACAACAATTCTTGATTTATCAAAGTCATTAATGTATGATTACTTTTATAATAACTTGAGGAAGAAATATCAAAATGATGTTAATCTACTTTATATGGATACAGATAGTTTTATTTTGCAAATTAATACTGATGATGTTTATTCAGACATGAAAAAGGACATTAATATCTATGACACTAGTAATTACAGCCTAGAGAGTGAGTTGTTCTCCTCCAAAAATAAAAAGGTGATTGGAAAGTTTAAGGATGAATTAGGAGGAAATGTCATGAGTGAATTTGTGGGATTGAGGTCTAAGGCTTATGCTTATAAATATATTGTGAATAACGTTGAAAAAACTGATAAGAAGTTAAAAGGCATAAAGAAAAATGTCATAAAAGAAACAATAAACTTTAAGGATTATTATAACTGTTTAACAACAAAGAAAGAAGAGTTTAGAAAGATTAATGGAATAAGAAGTTATAAACATCAATTATATTCAGAAGAGATAAATAAGAAAGCATTGGGGGCTTTTGATGATAAGAGGTTTATTTTAGAAAATGGAATTGATAGTCTCCCTTATGGATATATAAGTATATAAGTGATAAGTTAATGGGGTTAGGGATTTTAAGGGCTACCGCCGCCTTTTTTACTATTATATAAATGATAGAACCAAGTATTAACCAGACTAAAGAGTGGAGGTGTAATCAACCTTGGTATATAAATGGAAAACATAACGAATGTGAAAAATATCAAATAGGTATAATTGAAAAGGCAACTGGTAAAAAAGTTCACAAAACAAATAAGAGAATTAATTTAAATACCGGTGAATTGGGTAAAAAAGATGGAAATATTTTTGAGTGGTCAGAAAACTTTGATGGTTGCCAGGAAAATATATACTTTAATTTAAAAATGGTATGTGGCACTGGAGGCGCTCAAACAAGAACATTGAGGGAGGTTTACCATTTTATCTTAGCTCAGTTAAAATATCTTAATAAAGAACCAAACTCAAACATATTTTTTGTTAATATATTAGACGGTGAGGAGAGTTGTAGGAGAATTAAATTATTTCCCACACATAAACAAATATTTGTCGGATCGATGTTTGAGTGGGTAAAAGGTTCATAAGGTCAGAAGGATCCCACAACTTTCCAGTATGTGTGAACCCCTAGCTCAATTAAAATATATTCATTATGTATTAGCCCAAGTAGATTAATTGACTCATGGTCCAAAAGGATCACAGGTTCACACTAGAGATCTGTGAACCCCTATCCCTCACACATACACATAAGTTAAACCTCAACTAAAGTTGAGGCTAAACTTTTGTGTATGTGTGAGTCATAATAATATACAGCCCCCAACCCAATTAAAATATATTCATTATGTATTAGCCCAAGTAGATTAATTGACTCATGGTTCATAAGGTCAAAAGGCCCATAGAGTCTTTTGGATTAATAGGGTGTTTTCCCAAATAGGGGTAAACGACATTAGATAGGGATTTCCCATGTTAAACGAGGTGTCCCAGAAACAACATTATTACCCTACTTATATATATATATATATATATATATATATATATATATATATATATATATATATATATATATATATATATATATATATATATATATATATTGTTACGGCCCGCGGATAAGGATGTTGGTTTGCCGAGCGGATGGCACCGCGGCCTAACAGTTACCCCGACTAACCCGATTCCCGAACGTTGGCCGGATCGCGCCACAGATATTCAATAGGGAAAAGACAAAAGCGACACGGATGTGAAGAAGAAAAAGAAGACGAAAAAAAAGGTTGAAAATACTCCTAAATTTATTCCTACTATATACAGGCTCAAAATAACCAAGGAAGAAGGAAAGATAATAAAATAATTTACAGAAGATTTTAGACACAGTGCAACCTAGCTTATACAAACTTAATTAAATACCCAGGGACAAAACAAACAGAACAAACTCACGTACACAAGAAGGATGGAAAGGCAGGCGGTGGATGGCTGGAGGGATAGGAAAGTCCAAGGGGTCCTGCAGCACGATCGGCGCGTTTGGCAGCCACCGTTCCTTCGCGGCCCTGCTCAAAACCGCCGTCCAGGCCCCAAGCGGCTGTTGAGTGTTGTTGCTGCTGTGGCCGCCGCTGCTGCTGCTGCTGTGGACGTCGCGTGCTTTGCCAGGACTGCAACAGGCTTTGTGCTTCCCTGGATGATGATCTCCTTAATGTTCTCTATGTTCTTTTGCTCACATGCCAGCCTTGTACTCTGTTCGGAAAGCACCAGCTCAGGAACAAACATCGGTCCACTTGATCAGCCGTTGCTGTGTACAAAGCTTCCTTGGGTGATCTCAATGTACTCTCGCAGTTGGTTCTCTTACAGTTGGTTCTCTCTGGATGATCTTTTTACACAACTCAGCAACTACTCCACTCTACAACGTCCTTGTGCGCGCGCTTTTATAGCGCCTCCGGCGATCAAGCCGCCGGCCTTCAGGACACGCCCATCGGTGTGCTCACCTCGGCCCTGGTTGGTCGCGCGACCCTCTGGCTCCGCCCTTGATGACGACGGGCGGGCACGCCTTTCTTCCCCGACCCGAGCACATGTTCAATGGTGGTTTTGGAGGGGATGTAATTGGCAATCGAGGCTTGGCAATGAAAGTTTTGGGAGTGGGAATGGGGGATGAAAGGAATCTATCTATTTCACTTGGTGCAATGGAGTGTCATCTTAATGGGAGACAAGGCCTTACCCTAATACACATAATAAAGATCTAACTATCAACCAGGGGGAAATCTATGATTGGCTAACGTGTATGCTTTATGGAATTAACTACGGGAACGCCCTTTGACCTTTATACAACACTGGGGGCAGGAGGGTCCAGACTTAAGCAATAATTCACAACAATTTACTACAATACAACACAATAAAAAAATACAATCCTCATATCCGCAACACTGCACCCTCCTCCTCTTAGGCACGGCCCGGGCCTATAACTTTAGCTTAGTGTGACACGTAGGTGTAGTTCCCTCTACTTTTAACCTGCCCCTGAGTGCGACAGTTTTAAAACATAAATAAATATGTCCCGCTGCTCCATTGTACCCTACCTAACAGACGCACGCCCACAGCTAACCGAATTGCGGAATGGTCTTCAAACTATACATTTACGGTGGGGAGCATTATTTACAATGATGTTACTTTATTTACAAAACTAACCCAGGACCTGTGATTGTTCTTTTGGGGGGGAGAGACAGTCTGCTCTGCATCAATGCACCATGAAAGCACCCAAAACGCACCAACACACCCTCAAGCACCAATCGGTGCACAGTCATCACTGTTCATGAAAATAAAAACAACAACCCCTAACCCTGCAGGTGGTCTCTTGCTCTTCGGCTCCCTCTGCTGGCTATTATTATTTCTTCCTGATGTCATCTTCTTTGCTGGCGGCCTATTTGTATCAAAATAAAATGCACCCAACGTGTCCATTTCTTTTTATTTATGGCCCACAGGGGCCGACTATGTATGGTTCACCTGTGGGGCATCGGTGCCCTGTGGCCAAGGTCCGCCAGCAAGATTTCGGGCCCTCATGGCCGGTTCCAGCAGAGGGGCCATGCCCCAACCCATGGGGTCCATCAGTGGTGCTCAGCCACAGACATGTGGTCCATAATGTGGTGCATCGATGCAGACAGCTGGTTCTGGGAGTTCCGGGCGCACAATGGCGGACTCACGCATGCTCCCCTCGGCGCCCAGTGGCGCACAGGTCCTCATGTGGGAGACAAAGGGGGGGGGGGGAGAGACAGATGGGCGAGGGGTAAGGTCACAAGGGTACACATCAAACAAGGCAATGCAAGGCGAAATGCGTACGGAGAGCGAAGTGAGAAAGCTCGTCCCTACCGTACGTCACCCCCCCTGTCACCTACACTACCCTTGCCCTTACCCCATATGTACAAAATCTACACATTTACAAATTCGTCACTACTGTCACATCTCCCCATATCTCTTCTATACCAAAATTGTCACCACAATCCCTCTATCCAAAATTTGCCATCACCCAATTCATCATCAATCCTCATAAGGAGGAAGAGATGGAACATCAGCACAATGTCACACCCACGTCATGATGCGTCTCACAATCCAAACATTTGCATCAAAATAATAAAAACATGGCATGGTGCGGAGTTACGTCACCTCAGGTGAGTGGATGCAGATGGTGCGAGGAGATCTTCATCCTAACTATCCTCTGAATGACTTTAACACACTTTACACTACCCGGGGTCTTTCCCTGCCAAACCATTGGCAATCTTACTCGATGTGGTTTTAAAAACCAAATTCCCATTGACCAAACTGTGGTGCTTCTCAATTTTGGGTCTCACTCCCCGGATTCATCTCCCGGTGCCCTTGCACAATTTCCGGGCTGAGACGTGTAGCTCTCCCAGCAGGTCTACCCACCTGCACACCTCCACCACTGCAGTTGCCACCCGAGCTTACCTAGCTCTTCACCCTAACCTATCTAACTGGGGAAGGCCCCTCCTGGCTCTGTCACCCCTTGGTGCCCTCTGGCACTGGGCTACCCGGGTCCGTCCTCCGGATCCTCGGGCCCCATCCACAACAACTCTACTGGCTCCCAGAGCCCACCTGCGGCCTCACCTGGCCGACATCCTCACAGTGGTGGAGTGCCCAAACCAACTACACACACTAACAGGCTACACGCCCAGCCATTTCCACAACACTAATGCACCCATCACAACACTCCTGTGCAACTACCCGCACCACAAATGCCAATATCCAACCACAATTTACCTATACCCTCTACCTAACGCTTACACTACCCTCCCCGGGTATTCGTGATGGGGGTCCACTCTTCCCCCATTCACACCTTCGCACCATCCACTCCACTCCACAATTTCCACCATACTCACTCCACGACCATCCATTCCAATACTCCATATATTCCACACTACCATTTATTCCACACAACCATTCTCCATACACCTGTTGTTGCACACCTGTGCAATCACACCTGGTGCCACCTGCATCCTCCTTCCTTCCTGGACCATTCGGTCAATACAACTCACATCACTATCACTCACTCATACACTGCTCCATTCACCTGTCCAGTTGCACACCTGTGCAATCACACCTGTTCACCATACATACGGCATCATCTAATCTACCTGGTGCCCTGCTAACTTAGTGCATCCCGTCTTCCCTTTAAACTAAGCACATACCACGTCATTATCTTCCACTCTAATCTACCTGCGTCCCCACTACAGGTATCAGTCACTAACTAATCTTAACGTTACCTAAGGTCATCTTCTAGGTCCCTACACATTATCCAAACCCTCCCGGGATAGTTTTCACTGCCATAAACCCCATAAAACTAGTGCTCCTTTGCCCCCGCTGTGAGAGATGGCAAAGTTGCCATCCCATCACATCGGGTATCTCTCACTATAAATTTTGCTCGTCCAAATTCCAGCCAATTAAAAATTTGCCAATCACTACCCATCATCTGCCAATCATCACTCTGCCAATCCTTTGCCAATCATCAAATTTTGCTTTTTCTAATTTCCGGGCCAAAACACTATTCTCGTCACATAGTCTACTCACTAGTGCCTCTCGGTGCGCCAATTCACTAATAAAGCTCGGCTTTGCAATGAATGCGGGTTGTTTGGTGCTGGCGGCTGGATGCGTCCGGTGAAGGGAAGGACGCTTACCCGGGCCGAGATCCCACGCACCATCTCGGCACAGAGCCGTCCAATGGCCCGATCTCGACCTGCCGGAACGCCTCAACAAAAAGGGGTCGCCATGACGACCCTTCCTATCGGGCTGCCCGCTCCGCCTAGTGGAGCACGGACGCGGCCGTTCAAAGCGCGGCCCGGCGTGGATCTCGCACGGCGGTCCTTTCGAAACCGCCGTGGATCCCCGCGGCACGCAAAGCTGCCCGGTTCGCACCGAAGGCCCGATTCGGCTATACGTCGCTCTAACCGCTAACCCGGTCACCGTCGATGCTTCACCTGCATGCTCACATGCATACGCTACCCCTTTCACCCTCACCGAGCTCGGTGCTCCAATGCCGCCCGTACACCCCACGTACTTCGCTATTGCACTCGTTCTTTCGCTCACAGACTTGGTCACACACCTGACCACCGCACACCTTTGCACACACTCGTCGTTCGCACACCTCACCAACACACCTCTTCGCGCCCCCTCCTCGGTCACCTCCTCTGTGACCATCACAGGTGCGCTCTCACTTGCACACCCAACCACGTGCCTCACGACCAATTCAAGTGTGCACTCCCACACACGCTCTACCATTCCAGGTGTGCATCCTTCCATTCCAGGTGTACATCCTCTCTCACCTGCCACAACCAACTCACGCTCCGTGTCACTCTTACCACTTTCACCACCACTCTTGACAGCGCACTCACCCTTACTCTCGACAGCGCACTCTTTCCTCATGCACTCGTCCGTTACACACCTTTCTCGCGCATCCTCTTGCGCACACTCTCTCGTTACTTCCTCCGTAACACTCACCACAGGTGTGCACTCTTTCTTACTCTTGACAGCGCACTCTTCCCTCATGCACCCGTCTGTTACACACCTTTCTCGCGCATCCTCTTGCGCACACTCTCCCGTTACTTCCTCCGTAACACTCACCACAGGTGTGCACTCTCTCGTTACATCCTCTGTAACACTCCCCACTACGCGCTTCCATGTGCTCCCTCGCACACGCGCTACGACCGACTCACTCTCGACAGCACACTCACTCCTCGGCGTGCACTTTTTCCTCACACACCCCAGAGTCGGACATTCTCGCACACCTCCTCCTTCGCACACCGTACCTGTCACACACTTCACCAACGGCCTCTCCCGAACACCCGGATCCAAATCAACCCCCAAGCCGACTGAAGCTCCCCTCACATCATATACATTTCCGTATATATCGCCACTCACCTTGGTACCTTGCCTCCGCACCTCCTTCACCACCTGCAAACTCTTTACTTGGTTAGCGAGCACATCATCATGATTTGAGCACCGACCTTGTCCATATTCCATCACCTCCTCCTGTATTTCTCTCTTAGTTTCTGTCCGTCTCTTCTTAATTTCACTCACCCCCTCTTCCACCTCCTTTAACCTTTGCTTCACCTCTTTTATCTCCCGGTGCGTCTCCTCAATCTCGTCCTCGAAGGCTACCTTGACCGTCTCTATGTGCGTCCTCACCTCCCGGTCCTTCGTCTCCATTACTTCTGTCACCTCGTCCAACCTCGTTGTCAGTCCCTCACGTACCATCTGACATTGCCTCTGTGTCGCTATGAAGTCATTTTTAATGTCGTTTTGTGTCGCTTTTAACCCTCCTAGTACCGCAGTGTTCCTTTGAACCTGCTCCACTAACTCCGTCTGTCCCACCGTCAGCTGTTCCACCTCCTCCGTCAGGTCCTCTATGCCCCCTTGTAACTTTGCCGTCCCATTTCTCGCCTCTTTTTCCATACGCTTCTCGCCTCGCTTTACCTCCTCGCGTACCCCCGAGACCTCCTCACTTACACCTCGTCGTATCTCCTCCTTCATCTCCTCCCTCTCTTTTGTAGATGCCACCCTCATCTGTCCCAATTCATCCCTCTGAGCATCCAATTTGGTTTCTACCCCGATTTTCACCTCCTCTATCTGCTCTCCCATTTGTTTAATTTCTCGGGCGGACTGCTCCCCTATTTCCCGCAATTTGTTTTCCATCTTGTTTTCTAACCCCTCTAACCCATTTTTCACCCCCTCTATCTGATTCTCCTGGGCAGCCATTCTATTTTCCACCCCCGGTAACCCATGTTTCACCCCTTCTATCCCATTGTCTAACCCCTCAAATTTCTTGTCTAACCCCTCAAATTTCTTGTCTAACCCCTCAAATTTCTTGTCTAACCCCTTTAGATTGTTGTCTAACCCCTCAAATTTCTTGTCTAACTTCCCAATTCGGGCATTGGTACCCCTCGCTTCGTCCCTCATTTGGCCCCTCAATTGCTCACCCTGAGCATCCATCTGGTTCCCCATCCTATCCATTTTTGCATTCAGTTGGGTCAAGAATAATCTGAGGTCAAATCCGGTTTGCCCAGCGTCCCCAGCCGCCACCGCGGGCTCGCCCTCCGCGTCCCCGCTATTTTGGGATCCTTCAACCACGTGCGCGAGAGCGCCATTTTGCGCACCTGAAGCCTCCTCAACCACCTCCTCATTGCTCCCCTCCATTTGATCCTGGGTTACTCCTAACCCCTCTCCTAGTTCACCCACCTGCATCCGATCGCCTTGACTATCCATGGCGCGATTTCAAAATTCGGGTTTTTTTTTTTTTTTAAACAAAACAAATTTCGGCAGCTTGTAATTTTGAGTGCGTTAAGCACGCTTCGGGTCCGATCCCACTCCTGACACCAATTGTTACGGCCCGCGGATAAGGATGTTGGTTTGCCGAGCGGATGGCACCGCGGCCTAACAGTTACCCCGACTAACCCGATTCCCGAACGTTGGCCAGATCGCGCCACAGATATTCAATAGGGAAAAGACAAAAGCGACACGGACGTGAAGAAGAAGAAGAAGAAGACGAAAAAAAAGGTTGAAAATACTCCTAAATTTATTCCTACTATATACAGGCTCAAAATAACCAAGGAAGAAGGAAAGATAATAAAATAATTTACAGAAGATTTTAGACACAGTGCAACCTAGCTTATACAAACTTAATTAAATACCCAGGGACAAAACAAACAGAACAAACTCACATACACAAGAAGGATGGAAAGGCAGGCGGTGGACGGCTGGAGGGAGAGGAAAGTCCAAGGGGTCCTGCAGCACGATCGGCGCGTTTGGCAGCCACCGTTCCTTCGCGGCCCTGCTCAAAACTGCCGTCCAGGCCCCAAGCGGCTGTTGAGTGTTGTTGCTGCTGTGGCCGCCGCTGCTGCTGCTGCTGTGGACGTCGCGTGCTTTGCCAGGACTGCAACAGGCTTTGTGCTTCCCTGGATGATGATCTCCTTAATGTTCTCTATGTTCTTTTGCTCACATGCCAGTCTCGGACTCTGTTCGGAAAAGCACCAGCTCAGGAACAAACATCGGTCCACTTGATCAGCCGTTGCTGTGTACAAAGCTTCCTTGGGTGATCTCAATGTACTCTCGCAGTTGGTTCTCTTACAGTTGGTTCTCTCTGGATGATCTTTTTACACAACTTAGCAACTACTCCACTCTACAACGTCCTTGCGCGCGCTTTTATAGCGCCTCCGGCGATCAAGCCGCCGGCCTTGAGGACACGCCCATCGGTGTGCTCACCTCGGCCCTGGTTGGTCGCGCGACCCTCTGGCTCCGCCCTTGATGACGACAGGCGGGCACGCCTTTCTTCCCCGACCCGAGCACATGTTCAATGGTGGTTTTGGAGGGGATGTAATTGGCAATCGAGGCTTGGCAATGAAAGTTTTGGGAGTGGGAATGTGGGATGAAAGGAATCTATCTATTTCACCTGGTGCAATGGAGTGTCATCTTAATGGGAGACAAGGCCTTACCCTAATACACATAATAAAGATCTAACTATCAACCAGGGGGAAATCTATGATTGGCTAACGTGTATGCTTTATGGAATTAACTACGGGAACGCCCTTTGACCTTTATACAACACTGGAGGCAGGAGGGTCCTGACTTAAGCAATAATTCACAACAATTTACTACAATACAACACAATAAAAAAATACAATCCTCATATCCACAACAATATATATATATATATATATATATATATATATATATATATATATATATATATATATATATATATATATATATATATATATATATATATATATATATTGTTGTGTGACTATCCTGTGTGGTGAACACCGCAAGGTGACACGGAGGACCAAACAAGCATTAACACTCCAAGGTGTTCAGTTCAATGGCGGAGTTAATACTCGTGGGGAGCAAACGGGGGAGAAACCAGAGAGCTTTCCTTCACGGGTCCAAACACAGTCTTCAACCTGTAATAAATAAACTCTAACAACACGAAAATGTACTGTACAAAAATACGGGCTTTATTAAAGAAATACCAGTCATCAAATAATGCACGATAAAATAAAACTAAATTCCTAAATGGAGCGCTCTCACAACAGACCCAAACACAGGCAAAGGTAAAAAAATAACTGGAAAATAATTATGTGTGATTTATGTGGTGGACTTAACTCAAATCGGCTGGGGGATCTCGTCAAGAATCGTCCAGGCCCCGCGAGCGCAATCCGGACGCAGCTTCTGCCCTGGCGGGAAGGAGGCCTCAGTCGCCCTTGTTCACTTGGCTGCACTCGTTGGTGCGGGGTCGGCCTTCCACGCTAAGCGAACGGCAGGTTTGCAGCCCGCTCTTCCACGCCGTGCTTGTCCACCCGTCCTCTGCACGGAAACCCGCAGTTCTCAGGCCGCAGCTCTTCCTCCTTACAACCACCAGCAAGATGTCCCAACACGGCCGCTCACGATGAAGCGTCCCCGTGCAGAGAGAAAAGCACAACCGTCCACCACTATTGCTTTTTGGAATGAGAAGGCCCAAGAGGGAACGTTCACTCTCAAACCCCAAACACCAGAAGAAGAGGGGAACGAGGAGAAGTTTCCGGTACACAACCGTTCACTGCCAGACCCAAACCGAGAAGGGAAAATGTCCGCCGCTCCAAGTCTTTTTGTATGCACCACTCTCTCCTCATCTCCCGCCGCCCCTATCTCATCCAACCAGTCCATGCCACTTCTACCAGTGCTTGTCAATCAAGACCCTGACCAATCACGGCTCTTCGAGACGTGGCCTTACGGAGCTGCCTGTCCTGTGCGATTTTCAAGTCAGGGTAATCAGCAGCAGTGCTCGATCTGGGTTTCCGGTTAGTTTTATTATTTATTAGTGTAGTTATTGGGCGATTTTGGCTCGTGTCTAGTGCGGTGTCATATGGAATAAAGGAATAAACTAGCTGGTATTCATAGAATACCTACCCTGCGCAGTCAACTTGGTACGAGGCAACTCTTCTGTTTTTGAACGTTTCTTTTTTTCTTTGATCCAATATGGCTGCCAGACCACGTAAGCGATGACATCATAAATTTCTATTCTCTAATATAATTGTTGCATAGATCAAGCTGCAATTGTTGCATAGATCAAGGTCCATGTTTCAATTTTTTTCCATTAAGAGGTTTGGGAGATATAGAAGTGTAACGTTTTTCCAAGATGGCGTCCGCACCACGTGACCTATGACATCTAATTATCGGCAAAAAAATCTACAGGTAGAGTCGCTCGTACGGTAAAATTTAATATCAATCGGACCAACGGTTGCCGAGAAAATGAACTTTTAAAATGCAGACACGGCACATGTACGGCACACATACGGCACACGTACGCACCCGATTGCTTAACACTGCTTTTCGCTTCGCGAGTGCTGGGTGATTACATAGGTAACGACACACTGGGAATTAATTTATCCATAATCGCTAAGCTAATTAACAAGCCCCACCCCTCGTGATGGGGATGAAGGTACAAGCTTAACCCGACAGTCCGGTCCAATACAAATTCCCTACTTATAACATGGGGTGTTTCCTCTTCTTCACGCCAGCCAGAGCACATTAATCTATACATCTACCTGGTTCTAAGGTAATCATTGTCTACCCCCTACAAAGGTAACAATATATATATGCATACATATATATACAGTCACGTGAAAAGGTAAGTACACCCCATGTAAAGTTTTGACTTTTTCAACATATTTCAACATACAGCTATTTGAACTTCCTTTCAACAATATTGATAGATAAAGGTGATATAATATAACAAATATCATGAAACATTTACATTTTGTAGTCCATTGTATAATTTAAATAAACATAAATGCAAATTTCGCATGTGGAAAAGTAAGTACACCCCTACATTTATCATTACTTCAAATACCTAAAATTAGAATCAGGTGCACCAGCTCAGGTGCAAATGATTAGAACATCGTCAGAGAGGATCTTGGAGGAACCTGTCTTATTTAAACCTCAGACATTTCGTTTGGTTTGCTCTTTGTTGTTGAAGTGTGCGGCGTCACTATGCCTCGATCAAAAGAGCTCTCTGAGGCCTTCAGAAAAAGGTTATAGATGCCTACGAGTCTGGGAAGGGATTTAAAAAGATCTCCAAACAATGTGAAATCAATCATTCGACTGTCCGGAATATCATCTACAAGGGGAGAAGATTCCAAATAACTGCCAACTTGTTCAGGCCAAGCTTCCCCATCAAGTCCAGCCCGAGAGCATACCGCAAGATGCTGAAAGAAGTCTCTAAGAACCCCAGAATGTCATCACGGGACCTACAGGTAGCTCTTGCCACTGTTGATGTCAAAGTGCACGAGTCTAACATTAGAAAGAGGCTGCACAAAATTGATCTACATGGGAGATGTGCCAGGAGGAAACCTTTGCTGTCCAGAAAGAACATCAGGGCAAGACTAAAGTTTGCCAATGAATACCGAGGCAAAGCCCAGAACTTCTGCAAAAATGTGCTCTGGACAGATGAGTCAAAGGTAGAGCTATTTGGCCACAGTACCAGAAGACATGTTTGGCAAAAACCTAAGACAGCATTTGACCACAAGATCCTGATACCAACTGTAAAGCATGGTGGTGGAAATATTATGGTTTGGGGCAGCTTTGCTGCATCAGGGCCTGGGCAACTCACCATCATAGAATCCACTATGAATTCTTCATTGTACCAGAGTGTGCTTGAAGATAATGTGAGGCCATCTGTCGGAAAGTTGAAGCTCAACCGAAGGTGGACCTTGCAACATGACAATGACCCTAAACATACCAGTAAATCCACCAAGGAATGGCTGAAAAGAAAGAAATGGAGGGTTCTGGAATGGCCAAGTCAAAGTCCGGATCTAAATCCCATCGAGATGTTGTGGGGGGATTTGAAACGAGCTGTGCATGCAAGAAACCCCTCAAACATCGCACAGCTGAAAGAATTCTGCATGGAGGAGTGGGAAAAAATTTCTCCTCGTCGGTGTCAGAGACTGGTAGACAGTTATACGAAACGCCTACTTGAGGTTGTTTCTGCCAAAGGGGGCAATACCACCTATTAGTGTCAAGGGTGTACTTACTTTTTCCACATGTGAAATTTGCATTTATGTTTATTTAAATTATACAATGGACTACAAAATGTAAATGTTTCATGATATTTGTTATATTATATCACCTTTATCTATCAATATTGTTGAAATGAAGATCAAATAGCTGTATGTTGAAATATGTTGAAAAAGTCAAAACTTTACATGGGGTGTTCTTACTTTTTCACGTGACTGTATATATATATATATATATATATATATATATATATATATATATATATATATATATATATATATTTATATATATATATATTTATATATATATATATATAATATAATATTGTGTTGCAAGTTGTGACCACAGTGTGGTCATGTTAGGACACACGAGCTGATGCCGTCCATCCATTTGCAGACTCGAGCGTTGCCAGAAACTTCTCTACCTTCTCAGGTGTAAGACTGTACCCACCAAAAGGGTGGCTGCAGAGAGCAGTGGCTGGGGACACAATATTTGGAAGTAAACACAGAATTGAAGCACACAACCCTGTCACGGGCGAAGTCAGCTATGGTGTCATTCAAAGTGAGGAAAGGGATGGAGGGGGAGACCAGTGATGGATTTAGCCAGGCACCACCAGGTTTTAGAAGACGGAGACGAGTTTGAAAGTTAATTCTTGAGATTGGACAGATGTTGTTTTCTAGCTCTCCTGACAATAGACGCACTTGTTGCAGACTTTGTGGAATGATCTGAAGTTCCGTTCGGTCAGATTTATCTTCAAGGAAGAGAATGCAAGTTGTTTCAAGTCAACCTTCCTACTACAGTCTTCAGTTGGTATACTTTAAGCATGAGTATTGGGAGGGTACTCGAACACAAGATGGGATGAATCTGTGCATAAAGGAGAGCAGGTTTCTGTGGAAGAATTTCCAGGCTGAGTTAATATCAGGGGCAATTGATATGGGAGACAAGTCTTGAAGAGAGATGGCTGATTGCTGTCCCTGTCATTTGCCTCAGTGAACTGCCAGATATGCCGGCACGAAGACCGTTTTCTGAGAATGGGTAGAGAGATTTGACCTTCACAAGCATATTATGTTAAGATGAACCAATTTGAGTAGTGGAAGAGCATCAGACATTGGCGAGGAAAGTTGGTCATAACAAAATCCAAAAGGGAGGATTTCCCATTGATGGAAACCTGGGTTGTGAAGTTCACAGATTAAATGAGTCCCATGGAGTCACAGAAATCCTTTGCTGAAGTGCCATGGCTGGTGAGAGAGGTACCATCACCTGGCGAAGTTGCATTGTGACAACTGAAATCACCACATGTGAGGAAATGAAAGTTGGGATGAGTGGTTTAAAGTTGCTCCATGTTGTTGAATAAAAAATTCCATGTTAAAAGTTGGTAAAAGAGACAGATGTAGATGGAGTCGTCACTGATTGGAGAAAGGTACAACACAGCAAACATGAGGTGGAAATGGAAGGGAAGTCGCAGCCAGAGGTACTCCTGGGGTTTGGGAGGTATTAGAGCAGTACATGGAGTAAAAATTGGAGTTCTTGATGTGGAGTGTGACTTCACCACCAGATCGGGGCTCAGGTCGATCAGACGGAAGGAGACAATAGGCAGGTAGAGACATTAAGGAGTGAGGGATGTCCTATGGGAGGAATAATTATGTCCAACAGAAGATGTCCAGTTTATCGACCGTAGCCTGAATTGAGAGAGCTGTCAGATTGGAGCAGAGTAATGGACAGGGGAGGAGATGTTGGGATGGTGCAGGATTGGTACGTGGCTTGGAGGGTAAGGGATGGGGGATTGGTTGGGAGGTTCGGGGATAGAGGTTGGAAGAAGGGATGGTAGGGGTGGGATGAGAGGGAAGCTGAAAGGATTGCAGGGCTGGGGCGAAGATGAGAGGGTGCATATCTAGGGCAAAGGTGTGGGGGGGGGGGGGGTGAGGGTGGGGAGAAGGGGAAAGGGCAGGGAAGAAACCGAAGAGGGAATGGGCCGGGGAGAAACTGTGAGAGGGAGGGCTAGGGGGAAACCGAGAGGAGGCAGGATGAGGGGATGCTGAGAAGATGCGAGGATGGGGCGAAGCTGGGAGGGTTTTGGGCTGGGGTGAACCTGGGAAGGTGTGTGGCTGGGGTGAACTTGTGGGGGCCGGGGGGAGGGGGGAGATGGAAGCTGGGAGGGTGTGAGGAGGTGTGAAAGCCGTAAGAGGGAGTGGCAGGTGAGAAACCGTGATAGTAAAGGGGCGGGGAAAGCTGAGAGGGGCGGGCCAAGAGGAAACTGAGAATGGGTGTGGCTGTGGTGGTGTGTGGGGCTGGGGTGAAATTGGGGGAGGGGATGCGGTGTGGAGGGGAGGTTCGGAGGGTGTGGGGTGGGGGGAAGTTAAGAGGGGTGGGATGAGGAGGGTGCTGAGAGAGTGTGGGATGATGGGGGAAGAGGGGAGAAAGGGATGGTAATTAAACAAGCTAACTCAAATTGTCAATGGAATATCTATTAAATCCTTACAATGTGGTATAATTGATGAAATGTAAACAAAATTGTCAGCATAATTAACTTTCATGTCGCAACAAATGAGGTACCGGTATTGTAAGCAATAAAGTCTTACAACATTGCCTCTGACAAGGATTAATTGCATTCAAACTTTTATCAGCTAATAATGAGCTCTATTTATCATTCCCCAGTGTATCCTTACAAAGGTGGATAAAATCACAACATGCTTCAGGTAACATTGGCACAGTGGCATTTTCAAAGTGCTTAGTATTTTTCACATCAACACACCTCTAATTTTGCCATTGTTTGTGTTTCTTATAACAACTGGGTTGAAGTTTGACTGTGTCACACCTTGCCTTGCCCAGACACAGTGCCTGTTACTCTCAAATCGCACTGTATTATTACACCTCCTCTTTGGTCTTGCACCCACCGCCCTCTCTTGATTCTGTTCCTCGCAGGCTAATGCAAGGTGCACACGGGCTGCTACTAACCCTGACTCCCTCTCTAAAATCCTGGCTCACTGCTCACTTCCACTCATCTGTTATTCTTTTGTCTCGCCTGCAGAATCAACTTCCTCAGCATGTTCAGACCCATTGTCTTCCAGGGCTTCAAGAGCGCTCTTCACCACTAACTGAGTCAGCCCCATCCATATTCAAGATATCTTTTACCCCAAATAACCCCATTCCCAAGGGCTCCATTTTTCAAGGTTATTGAGGTTTTACCCTGTCTCCCTCACCTCTTTTTGTTTGTTAATTGGTTTGTTCCTTTTCTGTTTCATCCCTACATTACCCTTCAGCCTCTTCTTGCTGAGTTTCATTCAGCTTGTGTGCAGCTAGTTCACCTCCAAATATCCTTCTCTCCATCCCCTTGATCTTACACTCTCTCTTCAACTCTGCTCGTAGTTTTTCCCCCTTTCCATTTAGTTCCTTTCCCCTCTGCTCCAGCTATTCCACAAGCCTTGATCTATACTATAAGAGAGCCATTTCTGTGTCTGTCTGTGTGTGTGTCGCCAGTTTTCTCAGAGATGGCTTAACGGATCTTCATCAAACTTTCAGAGGTTCGTCAGTGAGTGCCGGGGAGTATTTTAGGCAAATTTAAAAAAAGAAAAAATTTGAAAAAAAAGAGTTGGATGTTTTTTGAATTTTTGTTTTTTTCATCGCTCTGCCTTTGTTGTGCCTAAGCCTTTGTTGCTATGTGAAAGGTAATATTAAATGATCGCCATCCCCATTCATTAGTAGGTTTATGGAAATGTTTAAGGCACCCACAAAACATAGCATATAAAATAAATCGATTGCTTAAAAATGCCAATAAGATTAGAACAGCACCAGGCAACGCCAGCACCGGTATCATTCATTTATAATGTTACATTTGTGGGGGTAGGGATGACATACCATAGAGGAGGTAGAATTGTGTAGTATTAGCATGAACCGTGGACGCGTAGGAGACATTTCGATACACATAAGCAGGGAAACTGTGAGCTTAAGTGTTTACGTGCCACCACATGGAGGGTGGTTTTGTGTTAGTTAAATAGGGCTTAAGGATAATTCCCAGTGTGTAATTGCTTCCTGTGATTTTCCCTTATGTTTTTTTTACATTCACTCGGCCAGCCATGCAATCAGCAACATTGACCACAACAGCCAACATAGTGCCGAACATTCCCGATCGGACAATTAAACCCCGCCTCTAAAGGTTCGTAACTGACAGGCAACGAACTCCATCCGACCAAAATACTAAGGAACAATGTCACACCTCCAGAGTGGGATGAGGGGCGTTGAAACTATCGTGGCAGGCAGACCACGCCCTGAACTTCGTGGTTTGTCGAGCCCGATCTGGAGCAATTGGGTTGAAATTGACGATTGGTCGGCATGACGTCAGTGTGATGTCAGAGCGCAGGTTCGAGAGAAGAAGAAGGATCAGTCTATCTCTCTCTCTCTCTCTCTCTCTCTCTCTCTGGTGCTGGCGGTTGGATCAGGCGGTCACGCTTTGTCCTTTGTCTCTCGGGTGGCTCATGAGGAGAACTCTGCAGAGCTTTGGGAACTCTCTCATCATGAAGGAAGGGGGTGTTGGTGAACTGTGGTGTTTCTCGTGGGAGCTAGAGCTGTGTTGCGTTTCGGAGGGAGTGGAAAGTGAGGCAGGACCATCCGCACGAATTGCCTCACGTTTGTGGTGCAGTGAGGAGGAACTACGCACCATCTTGTGCGTTTCCCGCGCGCGCAGCTATGGGCCACATCGCACTGCCGACGTTATTCAACGACTTCGTTGAGACCAGAGCTGAGTGCCGGCAAATAAAAGGGGGGGGGGGGGGGGGAAGGATTTTCTTTTTATTTGATTTAATCATTCCCCTGTCTGTTTTCGTGTCTGAGTGGAGGTGTCTCAAGTTAGGATTATAGATTTACCTCACCGTTCATTATACAGACGAGGCATTTAATATGGAATTTTTTTTTCTTCTAGACTTGGGTTTACTTTCTTAACTCAGTATATCAATCTGGTGAGTTTCTTTTACACTTTGGTGATTTATTTGTTAAAAGAACCATGTCACTGATTGTCTGTTGCAGCAAGAGGTCAACAACAGGATTATATCACAGGTGGCGTGGCAAAATGTACGGACAGGTGCATTTGATGATTGGCTTCACAGTCGGGTATACAAGGGTTGTTGTGTTCTGTATTAGTGGAAAACAACTGCTGCACATCTCCAAAAGTTATTGCCGCTTCCTCTGGAGATGGTCCGTCAACTCGACAATGCTGTTTGTCATGGAGTGGTGGCTTTACGAAATTACGGCATGAAACAGCGTGCTATTGCTCGGCAGTATGGCATCACTCAAGGTCAGGTGTCAAAGATCCTGAAACGAAATGCTCAGAGGGGTGTCCCGACTCCAATACCGAGGCCAGGACGTCCCCGCAGAACCACAAGGAGGGATGATCGCCAGCTGCACTGGTTAGTCCGCAATGGCCGTACCAAGTCAGCTAATCGGCTTAGGGCTGAGTGGCAGCAACTGACAAATGTGTCTGTATTCAGAAGGCTAATCAACCAACGACTGGTTTAAGCAGGCTATCGTGCCAGGCATCCCCTGAGAAAGCCACGCCTGACCAGACAACACCGCCAGCGCCGATTGCAGTGGGCCAGAGAGCACCATCAATGGCAGCCAGGACACTGGAATCACGTGATCTTCAGTGACGAGTCTAGATTTCTGGTCTATCTTCAAGATGGCCACGTCCGAGTGCGCAGACAAGTGCAGGAAGCCTACAACAAAGATTATATAGTGCCAAGAGTCCAAGCTGGAGATGGTGGGGAGACCGTTTGGGCTGCTTTTCATGCAGGGGGCAAAACTGAGCTGGTTGTTCTGAATGGAAACCTGAATCAGTTCAAGTACAGGGCCATTCTGGAAGAAACATTGCTTCCATTTGCTTGTGCAGCCTTTCGAGGAAACTTTGTCTTCCAAGATGACAATGCATGGCCTCATCGTGCTCGCATGATCCAACACTTTCTTGCTGACCGTGGTGTAGAGCATATGGAGTGGCCTGCCATGTCCCCGGATATGAATCCGATAGAGAACTTGTGGGCAGAATTAACGCGTCAAATCGACCACTTGGACCAGCACCCGACCTCTGTGCGTGAATTGCAGCAGGCTATTGTCACTGCATGGCAAGCGATTCCTGTCCAAACCTTGGCAAATCTCGTGAACAGCATGCCTCGATGTGTACGTGCTGTCTGAATGCTCGTGGGGGTTACACGGAGTACTGAACTGTAATTTTACTGTCCGTAATCCCAGTCGTAATTTAACTTTTGTTTTTGTTTTAAAAAATTTTTGGCGAATTTGCAAAACAAAGAGATACTTCTGGAAAACGTACAGAAGTTTAACACAGTACTGTCCATGAATTGAGTTCGATATCAGTCTACATCACTTTCAAGGATCAATTTATTTGTTTCGAAATGTCAAATGTGGTTTTTGTTTCTTTTAAAGGTCACATTAACAAAATCTAGAATAATTTCAACATAATTCCAATGAACTTTTGGTTCTAAGACATCTTGAAAAGTAAGTTCACCCCCACAAAAAAAAAAATCCATATTAAATGCCAAGTCTGTATTTCTGTGCTTTATTTCATTAAACCATTTTTTTTTTTTTTTTTTTTTTTTTTGTATACAAGATCGAGGCTCGTGAAAGAGCGAACATTAATCACACAGAAAGACAAACAGACACATAAAACAAATAACATCGGGAGCGGTAGACAAGATGGGGAGAGAGGGGGAAGGACACAAACACAACATTTGAGAGCAGGGACCGAGAGACATGGAGACATCGAGAGATCTGTGGGAGGGAGAGGGCTTTGGGGGGGAGGCATGTGAAGGGGGGGAGGCATGTGAAGGGGGGGAGGCATGTGAAGGGGGGGGGGGGATTATTTATTGCATTCAATTTGTTGTGCTGTTGATTTTCCTTGTCTTGTTCCTGTGTTGTGGGTTCGAGGAATAAACCCGTGTGGCGGCCATCCGCCACCAAGGTAAGAACTTTGGTCCCCTCACAAACGCGCAACAGACCATCCACCAGTTTCGACTACGCATCGCGGAACTCAAGCATACTGTTCGGCTATCTGCCACCCGTGATCTTAATCACCGGCGACACGACAGTAATATATACAGTCACGTGAAAAAGTAAGTACACCCCATGTAAATTTTTGACTTTTTCAACATATTTCAACATACAGCTATTTGATCTTCATTTCAACAATATTGATAGATAAAGGTGATATAATATAACAAATATCATGAAACATTTACATTTTGTAGTCCATTGTATAATTTAAATAAACATAAATGCAAATTTCGCATGTGGAAAAAGTAAGTACACCCCGACATTTATCACTACTTCAAATACCTAAAATTAGAATCAGGTGCACCAGCTCAGGTGCAAATGATTAGAACATCGTTAGAGAGGATCTTGGAGGAACCTGTCTTATTTAAACCTCAGACATTTAGTTTGGTTTGCTCTTTGTTGTTGAAGTGTGCGGCGTCACCATGCCGAGATCAAAAGAGCTCTCTGAGGCCTTCAGAAAGAAGGTTATAGATGCCCACGAGTCTGGCAACGGATTTAAAAAGATCTCCAAACAATTTGAAATCGATCATTCGACTGTCCGGAAGATCATCTACAAGTGGAGAAGATTCCAAACAACTGCCAACTTGTTCAGGCCAGGCCGCCCCAGCAAGTTCAGCCCGAGAGTAGACCGCAAGATGCTGAAAGAAGTCTCTAAGAACCCCAGAATGTCATCACGGGACCTACAGGTAGCTCTTGCTACTGTTGATGTCAAAGTGCACGAGTTAACCATTAGAAAGAGGCTGCACAAATTTGATCTACATGGGAGGTGTGCCAGGAGGAAACCATTGCTGTCCAGAAAGAACATCAGGGCAAGACGAAAGGTTGCCAATGAACACCTAGGCAAAGACCAGCTCTTCTGGAACAATGTGCTCTGGACAGATGAGTCAAAGGTGGAGATATTTGGCCACAGTACCTGAAGACATGTTGGACGAAAACCAAAGACAGCATTTGACCACAAGAACCAGATACCAACTGTAAAGCATGGTGGTGGAAATATTATGGTTTGGGACAGCTTTGCTGCATCAGGGCCTGGGCAGCTCACCATCATAGAAATCCACTATGAATTCTTCATTGTACCAGAGGGTGCTTGAGGATAATGTGAGGCCATCTTTCGGAAAGTTGAAGCTCAACCGAGGTGGACCTTGCAACATCACAATGACCCTAAACATACCAGTAAATCCAACAAGGAATGGCTGAAAAGAAAGAAATGGAGGGTTCTGGAATGGCCAAGTCAAAGCCCGGATCTAAATCCCATCCAGATGTTGTGGGGGGATTTGAAACGAGCTGTGCATGCAAGAAACCCCTCAAACATCACACACCTGAAAGAATTCTGCATGGAGGAGTGGGCAAAAATTTCTCCCAGTCGATGTCAGAGACTGGTAGACAGTTATAAGAAATGCCTACTTGAGGTTGTTTCTGCCAAAGGGGGCAATACCACCTATTGGAGCCAAGGGTGTACTTACTTTTTCCACATGCGAAATTTGCATTTATGTTTATTTAAATTATAAAATGGACTACAAAATGTAAGTGTTTCATGATATTTGTTATATTATATCACCTTTATCTATCAATATTGTTGAAATGAAGATCAAATAGCTGTATGTTGAAATATGTTGAAAAAGTCAAAACTTTACATGGGGTGTACTTACCTTTTCACATGACTGTATATATATATATATATATATATATATATATATATATATATATATATATATATATATATATATATATATATATATATATATAAACTACCGGTCAAAAGTTTTAGAACACCTCAATTTTTCCAGTTTTTATTGAAATTTATGCAGTTTAATGTCCAGTAAATAACCTGAAATTGTACAAAGGTAAGCAGTAAACTGCTCGAGGTTAAAAAAAAAGTTTAGGTTAGCAAAAACGGGAAAATTATGTAAATTGCACAGTTAAATTGTAAAAAAAAAAGAAAAAAAAAAAGGCCTTCTTCAGAGAACAAGTAATGGGTTAACAACTTACAGCTATTCTGCAGTAATGTAAGTAAATTAAGCCTTGAAAGTTGATGCAAACATTTCCTGCAGGTGTCCCAACCTCTGTTGATTACATGATTACAAACCTCCTGTCTGTATAAAATGAATCAAACCGGTCTTAGGACCGATGAATCAAAATTTGAAATCTTTGGTTCATTACGCAGGGTTTTTGTACACCGTCGAGTAGGCGAAAGGATGGTTCCTCAGTGTGTGACACCAATTGTCAAACATGGAGGAGGAAGCCTGATGGTCTGGGGCTCTTTTGCTGGATCCAGAGTCGGCGACTTGCACATAGTGACTGGCACCCTGAACCAAAAGGGCTACCACAGCATTTTGCAGCGCCATGCTGGTATATGCCTAGTTGGTCAGGGGTTCATCCTACAGCAAGATAATGACCCTAAACACCGCTCCAGGCTATGTCAAAACTTCCTTCGGGAGGAAAATAACAAGACGGGAGGCTTCAAATCATGGAATGGCCAGCACAGTCTCCAGACTTAAACCCCCATCGAGCTGGTTTGGGATGAACTGGACAGGAGGGTGAAAGCAAAGCAACCTACAAGTGCAACACATTTGTGGGAACTTCTGCAACAGTGTTGGGAAGAACTTCCCGAACAATATTTGATTTCCATTGTAGAAGGAATGCCACGAGTGTGTTCGGGGGTTATATCTGCAAAAGGTGGCTACTTTGCTGAGTCAAAAATTCAAATTAAATTTTGTTCAACAAAATGATTCTATGATTTCTTTTTTTAAATCTCCAATTGTTTATTTGTTCTATGCTTAATTTCAGAGGACATTGAGACATTAAACTGCGTAAATTTCAATAAAAACTGGAAAAATTGAGGCGTTCTCAAACTTTTGACCAGTAGTGCACACACATATATATATTGTTACAGATACGACTTTGATGGTATGGTGGGCCGAGCGGGATGGCCGCCGTATCCGTACAAGTTACCCCGATTGCACCCGGGGTTGACTAATCGCGCTATGCTGGCTCAATAAGAAAAAGAAGACACCCGGCTGGATTACAATCACACAATACGACACCAGGGATACGGTTCTCAAAGGTTGTTATTACAATTGCGGAAGGTTTAGATTACAGGGACAAGAGGGAAACATAGGAAGGTGGGCACTTAAACACACTTATATTATCCCCGGACAGACGACAGGTAAACGCGGGACAAGGCTCACTCACACGGGGTTTGATGGCCAGGAAAGCGGGTAGCGATCGCTCCAGGTGCACCTGTGCTCAGGGCAGGATCACGTACGGTGGTGTCCAGAGATGCGTGAAGGTATCACAGCGCTTGTGGGTCGCGACTTTGGTCTCAAGCTGGGGAGGTCGCTCAGCGCTCGGGAGGGTGGCGTCTTTTCCTTCCAAGCTCGGGGCGCATCTGACGTCACGTCCGGCGCGGGGCCGCGTATATCCGGCGGGGAGTGACACGCCCTCGGCTCGTTAGCGCCGCCCCAGATGGCATCGGCCCATGGCTTCTCATTGGGTGCGGGGGTTACCGGCTCCGCCCTTGACGAGGGGCCGACAGGGAGCCCCTTCGTGGTAACCCCGTGGAGCGCGTGGTCAATGGTGGCTAACCGAGCCGGAAGGAGGACGCCCACTCCCCATGCCGTCACCGCGCCGCCCCCCTCTTTTGTTGTTGTTGTTGTAGTTGGCGCTTCTTCATGGGGAAGAGATGCGGAGAGGTATGGGGAGGTCCTAAACTTCCTAACAGGTGCCATATAATCACATTCTGGTGCAACGAAGAGTCATAATTAATGGAAACAAGTCCTTAACTGACATAGATTAAGAATAACTAGCAAGATGGCCTATAATTGTCTACGTGTGGTGCGGGGGACCTGGGCACGACATTTAATGGGGGGATGAAGGGGAAGATCGGCTCTAATGGGTGTTGTTTACAGACAATGGGACTAGGGAATGGGGTAAGGGAGAGTTGGGGAGTATCGGAGAAAATAGGGGAATATTTACAAGCGGATATGGAGGCCAAATTCCATATTCGCAACATTGCACCCTTCTCTACCCTCGGGGCGTCCCGACCCGATAAATTTTTACCTACTTTAGTGTGGCACGCAATGTAGTTCCCTCTACTATTAACTCTACCCTGAGTGCGACAGTTTTACAGATATTCACAAATGAGTAAATATGTCCCCCTGCGACGTTGCACCCTTCTCCTCACAGAAACACACCCACAGGATAACCGAATCCGGAAAGAATTCTCAAACTAAACATACAGCCGGTAGGGAGCATTATTTACAAGACTACGCTGCTATTTACACTACGATCCAGGACCTGTTTTTGGAGGAACACATGCAGATGTTATGCATAGAGAGAGCGCGCTTGCCAACATCGATACACCAACCCACGAGTGCTCTGTGGCCGACGGCCTTTAATAACGTGCAGAGCACCCTTCCCCAGCATCAAAAGCACCACCCCACCACCAATCGGTGCAGTCACCATTGTTCATTGGAATAAAAATAAATTCGACAACCCCTAACCCTGCAGGTGTCTCTTGCTCTTCTTGTGGTGCACTTGGTGTTTAACTAAAAGTGGTTCACCTGTATGGCATAGGTGCCACGTTGACCCATAGGTCCATCCCCGGGTGGTGCTTGGCCGCAACCGAACTGCGGTCCATTGTGGGTGGCCACAAACATTGCGGTCCATATGGTGTACCGATCCAGGCAGCGAACAGCGAAAGTGCAGGCCCACAACTGCGTCGCCAGCACCTCTCTCTCCTCTCTCTCTACCCCAAAGCCAGATCCTCGGAGGTGGGAGACAACAGAAGAAACAAGTGAGTAAGGTGGTAAGGGCGCAAAAGTGCACGCAATGTAAGGTGATGCACACTGGGGGCACATGGGAACCAGGTGAGACAGGTACGTTCCTATCGTACGCCCCCCCCCCCACCAGGTAACCTACATGGCCCCTCCCTTACCCCTTACTGTATCCACACAACACAACACTACCCATAAACATCTACTTTACAAATCAACAAACATCCCTACTGTCTTCCCCGTTCCTCCCATAAACCAAATTCGTCTTCTCTCCCTCCTAACCAATCAAATTTGCCATTTTCAACTCTCATCAAAATTTGCCATCTCCAACTCAACATCATAATTTGCCATTACCAATTCATCATCAGTCCCTCCTAGGGAGGGAGAGATGGAATCACCCCAATGTCTCATCCACGTCGTGATGCGTCTCACAAATCCTCACAGCAATCTCATTTCCTGCAACAAACAAAGAAAACACAGGTGTGGAGTCATCATCATCACCACAGGCAAGTGGCTGCGTATGGTGCGACAGGTTCATCAATCCTAACTATCTCCTAAATGACTTTAACAACTTTACACTACCCGGGGGCTTTCTCCGGCCAAACCATTGGCCCTCTTACACTATGGGTTCTAAAAACCAATTCCCATTGGCCAAACTGTGGTGCTCTTCAATTTGGGGTCTCACTCCCCCGATTCATCTCCCGGTGCCCTCGCACAATTTCTGGGCTGCGGCGTGTACCTCTCCCAGTGGGTCTACCCACCTGCACACCTCCACCACTGCAGTTGCCTCCGAGCTTACCTGCTCCTCACCCTAACCTAACTACCTGGGGAAGGCCCTCTGGCTCTCTCCCCACTCCGTGCCCTCTCTGGCACTGGGCTGCCCGATCCACACCCGGGACCCTCAGGCACCCACTCACAACTACCGGCTCCCAGAGCCCACCTGCGGCCTCACCTGGCCGACATCCTCACAGTGGTGGAGTGCCCAACCAACTACACACACTAACAGGCTACACGCCCAGCCATTTCCACAACACTAATGCACCCATTCACAACACCATTCTGCAACCGCACCACAAATGCCAATATCCAACCACAATTTACCTGCACCCTCTACCTAACACTTACACTACCCGCCCCGGGTGCTCGTGAAAGGGGTCCACTCTTCCCCCATCCACACCTTCGCACCATGCACACCACTCCGTACCACTCACTCCAACTCTCTCCACACACCTGTACCTGCACACCTGTGCTCTCACACCTGGTGCCACCTGCACCCTTCTCTCCCCAAGCGCATTCGCGCTGATCCACACACTCACTACTCATACACTGCTCCACACACCTGTCCAGTTGCACACCTGTGCAATCACACCTGTTCAATTCTCACACACACAGCATCATCTCAGCTAACTACTCCCTTCTGAAACTTGCGCTTCCCAGTCGTCCCTTTAAACTATTGCGCTCCCACGTCATTATCATCCACACTAATCTACCTGCGTCCCCACTACAGGTATCAGTCACTAACTAAACTTAACATCACCTACTGTCATCTTCGCTAGATCCCTATCAATATAACCTAACCCACCCGGGCTAGTTTTCACTGCCATACACCCCATAAGCTATTGCTCCTTTGCCCCCCACACATGGGAAGGATGGTGGATTTGCCATCCCACCACATCGGGGGTCTCTCACTACCAATTTTGCACATCAAATTTCAATAAATCAAAAATTTGCCAATCACTACTCATCATCTGCCAATCACTACTGCCAATCCCTTGCCAATCATCAAATTTTGTTTTTCTCCAATTTTGGGTCCAAAACACTAACCTCATCACCCAGTCGACTCACTAATACCTCTCGGTGCGCCAATTCCTGTCCAAAGCCCGGCTTCGTAAAGCCAAGCAATGGATACGGGTTGTTTTGTGCCGGCGGCTGGATGCGTCCGGCATTCGGTGCAGGGACGGGGGCTTACCCGGGCCGAGATCCCACGCATCACCTCGGCGTGGAGCCATCCAATGTCCCGATCTCGACCTGCCGGATTGCCTCAACAAAAGGTGGTCGCCATGACGACCCTTTCTATCGGGCTGCCAGCTCCGCCTAGTGGAGCCTGGACGCGGCCGTTCAAAGCGAGGCCCGGCACGCACCGAGGGCCTGCTTCGGCTAAAAGTCGCTCTAACCTCTAACCCGTGTAACGTCGATGCTTCACCTGCATGCTTACACCCCGCAGCCCGTTCCTTGCTCACACATCCAGCCGTGCCCATGCTCCTCGTACCTTTCCTTACACACCCAGGTACTCTCATTCCACTCACAGCCTTGGTCACACACCTGACCACCGAACACTTTGGCACACATTCGTTGGTCGCACACCTCACCAAAACACCTCTTCGCGCCCCCTCCTCAGTCACCTCCTCTGTGACAATCACAGGTGTGCTCTCATTCGCACACCCAACCACGTGCCTCACCACCAACTCCAGCGTGCATTCCCACTCACGCTCTACCATTCCAGGTGTGCATCCTTCCATCCCAGGTGTACATCCTCCCTCACCTGTCACAACTAACTCACGCTCCATGTCACTCTCACTACTTCCACCTCCATTCCTGACAGCGCACTCACCCTTACTCTTGACAGCGCACTCTTTCCTCGTGCACCTGTCCGTCACACACCTTTCTCGCGCACACTCTCCCGTTACACCCTCTGTAACACTCACCACAGGTGGACACTCTTCCTTACTTCTGACCGCGCACTCTTTCCTCATGCACCTGTCCGTCACACACCTTTCTCGCGCACACTCCTGCGCACACTCTCCCGTCACACCCTCTGTAACACTCACCACACCACGCTTCCATGTGCTCCCTCGCACACGCGCTACGACCGACTCACTCTCGCCAGCACACTCACTCCTTGGCACGCACTTTTTCCTCACACACCCCAGAGTCGGACTTTCTTGCACACCTCCATTTTCGCACACCAGACCTGTCGCACACTTCACCAACGGCCTCTCACGAACACCCGGGTCTATCTCGACCCCCAAGCTTCTTAAATCCCCTGGCGCATCATACGCACGACCATATTGGTCACCACTTACACCGGGTCCTCTTCCTCTTCGCTTCTCCTCCATCACCTGCGAATCCCTCATCCGGTTAACGAGCACATCACGATCCAAACACAGACTTTGGACCAATTCTTTTATCTCCTCTTTTATCTCTTTGTTATCCCCTCTCCGTCGCTTCTTAATTTCGCTCACCCCTTCTTCCACTTCTTCTAATTTGTGCCTCACCTCTTTTATTCCCCGGTACGTCTCCTCAAGCTCGTCCTCCAAGGCTACCTTGACCGTTTCCATGTGCGTCCTCACCTGCCGGTCCTTCGTCTCCATTACCTCTACCACCTCGTCCAACCTCGTTGTCAGTCCCTCACGTACCATCTGACATTCCCTCTTCGTCGCTATCAAGTCGTCTTTTAGTTCTTTCTGTGTCACTTTTAACCCTCCTAATACCGCAGTGTTCCTTTGAACCTGCTCCGTTAGTTCTTTTTGTCCCTCCGTCAGCTGTTCCACCTCCTGCGTCAGGACCTCTATGCCCCCCTGTAACTTTACAGTCCCCTTTCTCACCTCCTTCTCCATGTGCTCCCTACAGTGCCTCACCTCCTCGCGCACTCCTCCGACCTCCTCACTCACTCCTCTTCTGATCTGCTCTCCCATCACTTGCATCTCCTGCCCAGATGCCACCCTCATCTGCTCCATTTCCTCCCTGTGAGCATCCAGTTTGGTTTCTACCCCCATTCTGACCCCCTCTATCTGCTGCTCCATTTGTTTAACTTCCCTTTCCGCTTGGTCCCTCATGTCCCTCAATTTGCCTTCCATACTGTTTTCTAACCCCTCTAACCCTTTTTGCATCCCTTCCATTTGATTCTCTTGAGCGGCCATTCTGTTTTCTACCCCCGTTAACCCATTCTTTACTTCTTTTATCCCGTTGTCTAACTCCTCAAAATTATTGTCTAACTTCCCAATTTTCTTGTCTAACTCCTCAAAATTATTGTCTAACTTCTCAATTTTCTTGTCTAACTCCTCAAAATTATTGTCTAACTTCTCACTGGTACCCCTCGCTTCGTCCCTCATTACCCCCAATTGCTCACTCCGAGCCCTCGCTTCGTCCCTCATTACCCCCATTTGGCCCTCCAATCGCTCACCCTGAGCATCCATCCGGTTTCCCAACCGCTCACTATCAGCCCTCGTTTCCTCCCTCATTTTCTCGCTATTCTGGGCCATAAGGGCCTTCATTTGTATGAAAAAAAGGCCCCAATCCATCGGGGGCGCTGCCACGGTCGCTGGCGCGGTGATCAGCGAGGCGCCATTTTGCGCGCCCGCTTCTTCGTGCGTGACGGCGCTATTTTGCGAACCTGCCGCCCTCACTGCTTCGCTCTCCTCCTGTCCCTCATTTTGGTCCTGGATCGACCCTACCTCACTCTCCCCTACCGGACCCCAGCCGTCTTGATCCGCCATAGCGCGACTTGCAAAATTCGAGTTTCGTAAAACAAAACAAATTTCGGCCGCTCCAAATTTTGACCAAATTTTTTTTTTTTCCTCTATTCGTTTTTTTTTTTTCTTCAAAATTTGGTCGGGCCTCGAATCCCACTCCTGACACCAATTGTTACAGATACGACTTTGATGGTATGGTGGGCCGAGCGGGATGGCCGCCGTATCCGTACAAGTTACCCCGATTGCACCCGGGGTTGACTAATCGCGCTATGCTGGCTCAATAAGAAAAAGAAGACACCCGGCTGGATTACAATCACACAATACGACACCAGGGATACGGTTCTCAAAGGTTGTTATTACAATTGCGGAAGGTTTAGATTACAGGGACAAGAGGGAAACATAGGAAGGTGGGCACTTAAACACACTTATATTATCCCCGGACAGACGACAGGTAAACGCGGGACAAGGCTCACTCACACGGGGTTTGATGGCCAGGAAAGCGGGTAGCGATCGCTCCAGGTGCACCTGTGCTCAGGGCAGGATCACGTACGGTGGTGTCCAGAGATGCGTGAAGGTATCACAGCGCTTGTGGGTCGCGACTTTGGTCTCAAGCTGGGGAGGTCGCTCAGCGCTCGGGAGGGTGGCGTCTTTTCCTTCCAAGCTCGGGGCGCATCTGACGTCACGTCCGGCGCGGGGCCGCGTATATCCGGCGGGGAGTGACACGCCCTCGGCTCGTTAGCGCCGCCCCAGATGGCATCGGCCCATGGCTTCTCATTGGGTGCGGGGGTTACCGGCTCCGCCCTTGACGAGGGGCCGACAGGGAGCCCCTTCGTGGTAACCCCGTGGAGCGCGTGGTCAATGGTGGCTAACCGAGCCGGAAGGAGGACGCCCACTCCCCATGCCGTCACCGCGCCGCCCCCCTCTTTTGTTGTTGTTGTTGTAGTTGGCGCTTCTTCATGGGGAAGAGATGCGGAGAGGTATGGGGAGGTCCTAAACTTCCTAACAGGTGCCATATAATCACATTCTGGTGCAACGAAGAGTCATAATTAATGGAAACAAGTCCTTAACTGACATAGATTAAGAATAACTAGCAAGATGGCCTATAATTGTCTACGTGTGGTGCGGGGGACCTGGGCACGACATTTAATGGGGGGATGAAGGGGAAGATCGGCTCTAATGGGTGTTGTTTACAGACAATGGGACTAGGGAATGGGGTAAGGGAGAGTTGGGGAGTATCGGAGAAAATAGGGGAATATTTACAAGCGGATATGGAGGCCAAATTCCATATTCGCAACAATATATATATATTCATTATATACACAAAAAAATCAATAAACCTGTAATCACTAAGAAGTGGCACATTTCTGAGTGTTCATATTAATGAGAGTCGGCTGTTCGCACAATGATTATGATTTACCTGCCATTTTTATGCCTCCGGCATTATGTTTTCGGGGTGTCCGTCCTTCCGTCTGCCCGTCCGTACATCCGTACGTCCGTCCGGGCTAAACCTCGTTTTTCTCAGCAACCACATGTCTGATTGAGACATAACTTTCAGGGTAGGAGTGACACCCATGCAGAATATTTTTATGATAAATGTGATGTCATATGTCACGTGGTATGGCGGCCATCTTGGATTAAATGCATATAATGAAAAAATATTTCTTGGAAACCGCTGAATGGAAAAATTTGAAATTTGAAACTTCGCACATTGTCAAGTACTCCCAATGGTGAACAAAAACATGATAATGATGACATCATAGGTGAAGTGGTATACCAGCCAAAAATGTTTTAATCGAACTCCTTATCCTAAAAATCTGAAATTGCATGCACATTATCTATGACCCATTTGTATAGAAATATTAAATTTATGACATTATAGGTCACATGGTTTCACAGCCATTTTGGATTGAAGGAAAATATAAAATAATTATATTTCTGAAACCGCTCACCCTATTGATGCAAATTTTACAAATATCATCTAACATCACTGTTGCATATAGTTTGAAAATGATGATGTCATAGATCATGTGGTTTGGCAGCCATTTTGGATAGAAAAACGAACCTTATCCGATCAACACGAAACTTCACAAACGTAATCCACTACCCATACATATGCAGAGTGATGGCATCTACCTGTTGTGGGACTATGCGGAGGCTTATTGGCGACACAGTCGCATTGTTCTAGTTTATTATGTTCGTTTTCATGATTTCATAACCTCGATGACCTGAGAGGAAAATGTAAAATTTACAGACATATGATGTCATTGTCTGGGAGACATTTTTCCAGAATATTAAAATGTCTTCAAGTTCTACAATGGGGAAATCTCGCCTTGTGAAACATAATTTGACCAAAGATTGCACTTATATTGGAGAATTTATTTTCGTATGGATTCCGATGGAAAAAAGCACGACGTGGGGAACAAATGGATGTTGTAAATCCGCTGCAATGCACTTTTCGATCTTCCTTCAATATTTGGAGGTAAATTAAGGGGCGGAAGAGTGTGGCGGGGAGGAGGGGGAATTTAACTGAAATGAAAAACACTTTAATGTACTTGAACTTCATTTCTTCCAATCCGTGTCTGTGCAACATGGAAATTTCATTTCTGTTTTAGAATTGCAACGCAATCATGCTTGCATGCAGACAATCATTACATTCGTTATTTTCTCGCGTTCATTGCCATGTAACAAGAGGGTTAATAAACATGAAGATTTTGGAGTAAAATAAGTCCGTTCTTTATGTGGAAGCGAAATATATATAGCGTATCATAGACTAGATTGCCAAACGTTTCTATCATACATTTTTAATATGCTTCTGCATAAGAAATTACTTGACTGAATAAGATAAAATTATCCTGCTGCTCTATATGATGTGTTTTCACATTCCATCTGGAAATGAGAAGACTTTATTGTTTGGAAATAACTGGATCTATATTAATTGTTATATATTGTTGCGGTTTTGAGTCTGTCAAGTGAGCCTAATAAAGGTTAAAATTTGCCCCCCATAGTTAGTCACATAAGCAACATGTAGCCTCGCGATAGTATAGTTATGTCTTAGTATTTGTAAGCTTAGTCCTTTTCCTTTATTAGTGCTGCGTTGAATAGAGCCAGGAGAATAGGCCCTACTTCTACCGATCATTCTACATCCATAGGCTCGATCCATTTTGCTAAGCATTGGTTGATTAATTGGGCGAGTTAACACGAGGCAGGCCTAGGAAGGTCGGGGCGGAGTCGAGGGCGGAGCGGCAGAAGCGATGACGGTAAGTACGAGCCGCCAATCAGAGCTTGGAGGTGGTGACGGCGGCGTGGCGTCAGAGGGCGTGGTGAGAAGGTTCGAGTGAGTTCCAGAAGGTTCGGGGGGCGTAGCTATAAAACCGGCTGCGCGAAAGCCCTCGAGAGACTCACAGAGGAACACAGGACTCGCAGAGGAACACGGAACTTACAGTAGAGGACTTGCAGCAAAAGGATTGGCGAAAGAACCTGTGGAAGAATTTCGTGTATGACTCACAGGACTCCAATGACCGGACTCAGGTTTACAAAAGGTCTGGTTTATTATTCACTTCATTCCATTTACCAAATAATACCGCATTATTCAATGGCTGAGATTAACTCTTTTCCATGGTCCTTTTCGTTCGGCTGATGTTCTTCCGCAGCGCCGTACTCGTTCATTCCATCGTTCCGTCGGGCAGGGCTTCTGAGGACAAGTCTACTTTACTCAACGTTTTCTCTCGTTTATATCGCCAAACTGGACTTAATCTCCTCTCCGCTAATGTCCCGAGGTCATGCATCGCACCGAGTCCTGGCATCAGCTCGCTCCCCTCCTGCTGTGATTTCCATTTACACAGCAGGGGGGGGTGCTCTAGCCTGGGGCCTTGACCAGGTGTTTCAAGAGATTACATTGTTCATACACATTCTGACACTCATTTACAAACTCGTCTTTAACAGAGTTTGCATGTAAAATGTATCTGCTTTGTTACCAGGTTAATTAATAAGTTACCAGGGCCAATCAATATGTTACACTGAGTTACACTTCCACAATTCCCTCATCTTTTTGTTTTTGTTTATATTAACCATTAATCTAAACATCAATATAAGTAAACAATCAATCACTACTAGTAAACATCATTACAAGTATAAGTAAATAATCAATCACTTTGGTAATCAAATTCCCTTAGGCATACACCGTCATCCTGCAAGAATCACAAAACATTTCGTTGGTCATTGACTTCTTCCATATCGTTCAATCTATTGCATTTGCATCACAAATATATTTTCAAAACAACACTTCACCATCACCAAGATACAACAATTTCACTTCATTTTCAAGTTTTGTAAAGCATCTGCACCATCTGGCAAAAAACGTTTGCCTCCACACAAATGTTGACTTTGTTTGAAAGGAAGGGCTGATCACTTGTGTTTGAATCCAGGTATGAAACATTTTCTCCTAATGTCTTCATAGCTCCTGCACTACTTCGTGTAGGATTTCGCTGTTGTGGTAACACTGCGGAGTCATAGACTGACCCTTCTCTCCATGTAGCATTCTTGCCACTTTTTGCTGTGAACCATAATGATTCCTTGAACAAGGCCTTCACCCAGTTGTAGTCGACTTGCCTCCTCCCTCATTGTGAGTGGGCAGCAAGTATTGGTGTGACGTTGATTGGCCAGCAAGATGTGGAACAGGGATGCCGGATGCATCCACACTGATGTTGGGACCATGGTGTTCAGGTCATTCATGGTCCTTACCAGGAGCAACCAGCAGAATCGTGCACAGCTGTTGTGACAAGGGCACAGCCGTTTTTGCAGCTCCATGCTGGTTCCCCGGACGTTGGTGAAGTAATAACATATGTCCCCGCATTTCACAGAGGTTGCAGGTAAAATGTCGTTGTCCTGCAACTTCTGATGTGGTGAATGTTCGAAGTCTTCGAACAAGAGTAAGTGATCGCCTTTCTTTCATATGTTGCAGTGTGATCCAGGCAAATGGTCACATAAATTTCCTTGGTGAAGGTAAGCATTCATCTCCAAGTTACACGGGAGAATGTCTTCATCATTCTTTGAGAAAGAGGGTGTATGCCACGATTAACTTCATTTTTTAGCCACAAATTTTCTTTCTCGAACTTCTTCCCAATTCCGTTAGCAATCCCTCCAAAATGTGATCTCGTCTTATCTTTATGCTCAGTCATATCTGAATCTGCTTTCCGCACACACTGAATCAGATAGGGTACATCTTACCATGAAATCAGCATAATCATGTATATCTTCCGACAGTTTCACATTCAACAATTTGTTGTTTTTCCTTAACTCAAAAAGTTATATTCATTTATATGCGTCACACAAATAATATTCAATCAGGTATGTATTTTATTACTAAACTAAGAATAGCATTGTATATGATTACAATCACAAACGGGAATACCTAATTCCCAACAACAATTTTCCCAAACCAACAAATTAAGCATAATGTATTATTACCATAATTCCTCTCCACTTTTTCTTTTCCCTCTTTTTTTTTTAACAGTGTGTCACTCGTGGTGATATGAGTTCATTGATATTGTAATTGACACAACTCATAACATTGTCGTTATGCCATTATCTTAATTCTACTGTTTATGTTGCCATAAAAGTCTTCCTTTTCTGGTTCCACATTTCTTTCCTCATTTGTCACTTCATGCGTTATCATCGTGTTGTTGGTTACCTTATTCAAACACACCGTCACTAAGGCTTTCAAGCAAGCCACCACTAAAACAATTGCCAATATAACTACTAAACCAACAAACAAGTCTGCTACTCCTTGTATATGTTCATACCTATGACATAGTTATATGTCGATGACATTTAACATTATATACCAAACTAACAAGCTTCCTAAAAGGTAAATAAAGAAAATCCCTTAATATGTAACATAATCAGATTATTTGTCTTACCCTGATCCCCCTATCTCCCGGGGTTGAACTCAATCCCCTGATCATGAGTGTAGTTGTGATACATTTTTTTCACTCATGCTGTATTAATATCAGTAGATAATTGTATGTCATGTAGGCAAATAAATGTCACTATTCCAAGTAGGAATATCACATGTTGAAAATGTAATGTTTATCAATGCAAGGGGTGTTAAAATGTAATTCAAATGACTGTAAATCACGACTATCATTTTTCTACCACTGAATGTTCTGCTGGGCTGCTAGGTGCAGCCTCATTTTCTGTGGGATCGTCCACCTTAGCCCCATGTGCTTGCTTGCAATGAGAGGCATGAATCCAACTTTCTATTTTGGGTCCATATTTGTTTCTATTCTTATCAATCTCCTATGGTTTATCAATTCGTTCCAAGATACCGCAACCAAAGGTTTTAACCAAAGCTCTACCAAACTATTTCCAATTTGAACAAAAATGCCAGTGAAACAATGATTCGAAGGATTAACTTCAAGGGGTCAATAAATTTATTCTATAGCCAGATCTAATTTTCCCATCCAATAGTTTGCCTTGCCACATGTCATATTATAACACCTTAATAAACCTTCGAAAAAATGTTTCCCATCTCAACAAATTTCCTTTTTTTACAAATAGCCATGTGTAACTTACGTATTTAACTACAATTTCCTCTCAATTTGTTTGGCCTAACTGGCCGCAAAAGTGGCTGCCAGCATGCAGTACCGTTTTTTATCTACCAAGGAAGTGTTCCACACAAGACCTCTACCAAAATGTTGTTTGTAAAAACAAATCTGGGATTTCTGATTACATGGATGCACACTCTCAGGACATTTTCAGGCTGCTGTTAACAATCCACTACGATGACTTAATTCCTTTACCCACAATCAAATAATTAGTACAAATTGAGGATATTATCCCTATCACATTCTTTTATAGATTCATTATGTTGGATCTAATTTTTTCCAATAATTTTCCACTGCTGTAAGGCGGAACAATAGCTCTCATAAGTCTTAGTAATATCGTACTTAATTTGCCCAGCAGAGAATAATTTATTTACTATCCTTTCTCATCTGTTAACCAGTGACTTTGTTTAAACTCCAGAACTGAAAACCCACAATAGTTCAAACCAGCAAAATTTTCTTTACTCTTTTCCCATATCATCTATGCCTAAAACACATCCATACATACAGCACAATTTATATGCTGATAAAATTCAAGTTTATATATATAAAATCCATGAGCAGAGTATTCTGGGAAGTCAGTGTAAGACCTCTCCCAAATTTGGATGATTTTGTACTTCCTCATTTCCTTTTATGAAGCTCATATCCATAAATAGATGTTATTCTCATATACATTCTATCAAAAATGGAATCCCAAAATTACTCACAATTTTACTATTAATTAATGGCTGCTCATAACCCAGCACATCAAATTTTTTATATTCCATTTCCCTTGACAAAAGAGATAATGTTCATAATCAAATTATATTTCTATTTTATTTTATGGATTCTCTGGATATTCAATCCCATCCACATTTCCCAATCCCATCCACATATAACTATCCATTTCCAGACAGGCACACTGTCGGTGTCAACAATCTTGTAAGATTGATACACAAAAACACACACACACATGCATTATGCATATTTGTTTGCGTTGGAACCATTATTTACAGATCAGATGGGTGTCAATTTTATTTCAATTTCATAAAATTTGTCAATCAAATTCAAAATGCTTATAGACAAATGAACCAAAAGTCCATTCTTAGAAAACCTTTATGATGTCAAATTGAAATTACCCTTTCTGCCTTCACAATAATCTATCCAAATTTTGACTACACACCCATTTGCATGTCAGTCGACCATTGACCTATCAATTGTGCGGAACAATAGTCCGAAATTCCCACCTGATCATCATGTGACTCTTGTTACTTGGTTTGCCAACAATTGCAACGCAATTGTTCCAAACTTTGTAAATTTAAAATTGCTGTGCCCAAAATAGAAGATCCAATTTTGGCATTTGATCAATTAATTATTAATTTGTTAACAAGCAAAAAGAAAAATGAATCATTCTTGCTCTGAAAACTTTTCAGACACAAGAATCATCGACAGTTATTCATGTTTGTCCAGTAATCTAATTTGTTGAGGCCAATCGTCATTTGGGATTTGTCGCAATGAAGGCCTAATCATTGTCTGAGGTATCGGTCAGCACTGGTACCCTTGATCTTGGTTTCTTTGTCCTTGGTTTCTTTGTCCTTGGTTTCCCTGTCGAAATTGTCTTCTGCTCAGATATGGGCATCTCCTTATCCAGTGTCCCATCTCTCCACAGTTGAAGCACCGGCTTCTGTCGTTACCTGGGCTGTGCACCTGTGCACTTGTATTGCTGGGCTGCATCTCTACATCCCTGAGTTGCCACTGCAATCTCTCGTTATCTCCTGAAACACGAAAAAATTCTCTGTACCGTCCTTTTTGGGGAGACAACTGGAAATCAGATGGGACAACTGTCACTTTCATTCCTAATTTCGAGGGCAGTTGTGCATTTGTCTCCTCCACTGTATCCTGTATCCTTTTTATTTTAAATTCTACATCCGTTATCTGTTCTTGCTGTTCCCGTTGTCTGGATTCACCATCCCAAAGATGGAATGCAAGCCAGTCTACCGTTAGATTCTGTCTCTTTCTGGCTTTCAATCTTTGTTCTAATCTTTCCAATCGACTTCGCTCAAATGTACCATATCTTGGAAACTCCTCATCATGTCCCTTTGTCCACAAATACCAATTCTCGACCTGCCTTATAGCTTCGGCACCATAACGGTCGTACATATGATGTGTACAAGTACCTTTTTGTGGAATCTCTGGTTGTCCTTGTGTATTCTTGTAGGCTCCATTTCCCATTCTGCCTTTTATCAAAGTAGCGTTGGATGTGTTGTAGTTTGTTCCTCTAAAGCTTCACTCGTACCTCCAGGAAGGGTCTCTCCACCTGTTCACACGGTGATTTCCAGAGAATCTCCCTCAGCTGTGGCTTTTGCACAATCCAATCTCACAGATCAGTATTTGCAGATGAGCCGGAGGGTCAGTATGAAATGGGTGAATCCTCAGGTGTCCGCTCTGTTTGACGGGGAAATCACACAATGGTAACCGCACATATATATCTGTATATAAACTCACCACCTTGCTCAATTTTCCCAGGTTGTCTCCACATTGATAATATCTCGCAAAGATATCAAAGCTTCTTTCTTGAGACCGCATTTTCATTAATCAAACAATCAATATATTCAATTCAATTTATTCAGTTCAATTTATTCAGTTAAATTTATTCAATTAAATTCAATCAATTAGATTCAATCAATTAACAATTCAATCAATTATTCAATTTCAATTAATTCATCAATATTCATCAATAAATCAAATTAATCATTTTGGATGACTCCTTGCCTAAGCCCTTTCCCCAATGATGTCAGGACAGGTCCATCCATTGACTGAGATCGAATCTCATCGGTCGTCACCTCTGGTTCGTACCTCATGTTAATTGATGAATCACCGTCCTGTCCTAGGGTCATATCTGACATATTTCCCCATTTTGCCTGGTCTCCACAAATTTTCTTTGCAACCACTAAAGGCAACTCATCCTTCATTCGTGAGACAGCCAAAATGGATGGCAGATATTAAAGTTCATTGGGAAAAACATCTCATCATTTTTCTTTTAATAGTATCCAAAATCTCTTGGCAATATAAATTTCGTAAAACTCCTGAAATAAGACTGTAAAATTTCTTCAATCATGCTAAATTTTGAAACTCCATCGCTTGTAATACCCAATTTATCCCATAGGGCTTGAAAGTTCTTTCCCAAGTTCATGCAGCATTCTGCATTTGAACCCTATGATATCATTCATAATAATCATCATGATTTTATAGTCATGGTCCTATCATAATCATCTATTTAAAACGAACATTTCCTTTATCACCACAGCTATGTGGTATAATCAACAATAGAATAAAACTGTACATAGCAACAGGCTACCTCATGGCCACTTAGTATACCTATTGACAATAAGTCATAACAATATCGAATAATCACTGAACAATTCAAAAATCGCTTCCCCTGCTCCAGCCGCAGCATCCGTGATATTTGTTTGCTCATTCACTATTCCTGATTCGTCATCAAGGATCTCCATCATCACACAGCGTACTTAATTCCGCATTCTAATGAGAATTCAACAGGATTTTACGACTCAAAGGAAAAGAACGAGCAGACCTTTTGCAGGATGATCGTTACAAAAATCGTTACATATATTAAAGTATTTATGATGTCGACAAATCATATCTTAATTCTTACAAGATTTTGGTTCTTTGAATAAATCACAGCACCGGGAGAACCAGCTCCAAAAATGGATCTTTGTGTTTATTCAGCACCCTAGTAATTGGTTCTTTGTGTACTAATTACACAGCACCCAGGCCCCGCTCATATGGATCTTTGTGCAGCGCTACACAGCACCTGAGCAAAAGGGGTTTCATCTACATTTTCCCTATCTGGTGTACCATCCGTGATATTTGTCTGCTCATTCACTATTCCTGATTCGTCATCAAGGATCTCCATCATCACACAGCGTACTTAATTCCGCTTTTTAATGAGAGTTCAACAGGAATTTACGACTCAAAGGAAAAGAACGAGCAGACCTTTTGCAGGACGATAACTGGAATTAGTCGTGAAAATATATCCAAAATACTCAAAAATAGACACCCACAAAAATAAACAACAAACCCAAACAAACCCAAGGTCGACCATATTACACAATAAATTACATCATTTCAGCATCGTATTGATTGCTGAAATATTCCAGGGTTTATACACACCTCAAAAGAGGTATGCGTGGTGTTGCCCCCTCCCACTTTTAATTCCTCATTAAATCGTTTCCATTTAAAAAACATCGCCTTTACTGCTCCAGTCGCAGCATTTGTCACTTTGTTTGCTCATCCGCATGACCAAAACGAAATAAAGGGAGCTCAACCATTACACAGCGCTTTTAATGGCGCATGCCATAGAAACTCAACGCAATTTCGACTCGGCCAGCAAACGAGCAAATTGTGCAGGATGTTAACTGGAATTAGTCGTGAAAAATATATCCAAATACACAAAAATACACACCCACACAAATAAACAACATTTATTCCGTTTAACAGAACAAACATTTCCTCTATCATGACATGCATGTCTTCAAAATTATATGCCCAAGAGAAAAAGTAAAATTAATTAAAACTGCGGGCAGTGATGATCCGGGGACCATACCGCTCCATCCTGATTGGACGAGTGCGTGCTAGAGTCGTTAACAACGACAGTCCAGATCCGATTGTTCAAAATTTCAACTCAATCGATCGAAAAATGAACGCAGGGATGCATTTTAAAGGTGCAGTGGCACTAACTGAGTTGCCACGAATATGGCCATGAAATTGCCAATATGGCCATCACAAAATATTTTCCTTAATCAATTGGCTCATAGCATAACCAATCTGCAAGTATTTCATCCGAAGATGTGTCTCTGAGGACTTTTAATTAAATAAGTCATTTATAAATCAACGAGTTAATTTATTAAATGATTAATCAATAAATCAAATTTTTCCTTGACAGCCATATCACTCGGTCAGTGTCATGTCCAAATATCAGCTTCCTTACTCAAAAGGTGCCTGAGTTAATGTAATGTAATTACTGTAATAAGATTACTGCAATTACTGTAATGATTACTGTAATTACTGTAATTACCGGAACTGTAATTACTGTAATTACCTCAGGTAATTACTGTAATGTAATTACTGTAATGTAATAAGAAATGTAATTAATTAAATAAGTACTTCATTAATCGTTAATAATGAAATAATTCCTGAATTCTCATTCGATTCACTTGACATTCGAATGTCCCCAAAACGTTGGAGCAAAACGTTGCAACAACGAAAGTGAAACGTTGTAGCGACGTTGTGGAAACGTCAGCAAAACCCAACATTTAAATGTTCACAAAACGTTGGAGCAAAACGTTGCAACAACGAAAGTGAAACGTTGTGGCGACGTTGTGGAAACGTCAGCAAAACACAACATTTGAATGTTCCCAAAACGTTGGAGCAAAACGTTGCAACAACGAAAGTGAAACGTTGTGGCGACGTTTTGGAAACGTCAGCAAAACACAACATTTGAATGTTCCCAAAACGTTGGAATAAAACGTTGCAACAACGAAAGTGAAACGTTGTAGCGACGTTGTGGAAACGTTAGCAAAACACAACATTTGAATGTTCCCAAAACGTTGGAGCAAAACGTTGCAACAACGAAAGTGAAACGTTGTAGCGACGTTGTGGAAACGTTAGCAAAACACAACATTTGAATGTTCCCAAAACGTTGGAGCAAAACGTTGCAACAACGAAAGTGAAACGTTGTAGCGACGTTGTGGAAACGTTAGCAAAACACAACATTTGAATGGTCCCAAACGTTTCGACAACAAATGGTCACAAGTCATTATCACATTGCAATGACCTCTAAACATTCCTAAACCAATATCCCATTAAAAAATCCCATTAAAATCCCATATTTTGTCACCCTTTGCATTGTTGAAAGCAATTAATTCCATAACTTAATATTACCTCAATTTATATATACTAGGGCGTGCCCGCACGTACGTGCTCGCCCGTACGTGCTTGCAAAAAACATGCGTGCAAACAACAACAACAAAACTTTGAAACCACGTGGCAGTAACGACCACAGAACCCCCCCTTCTATTTACATGCAATGGTTTGGTCCATTCGCAAAGCCAAAGCGAACGACCACAGAATCCCCCTTCTATTTACATGCAATGGTTCGGTCCATCCGCAGAGCCAAAGCGAACGACCACAGAACCCCCCTTCTATTTACATGCAATGGTTCGGTCCATCCGCAGAGCCAAAGCGAACGGCCCGCGAGCACGGCGACCACACCCTGGGACCCACCCGTCCGATTAATTTCAAACCTTGAAAAGGCACATCCTCGGGTCCCCACCAATATACCTGGCAAGTTTCAAGTATATCGGACCGGTAGTTGTTGAGAAACAGCGGTCGCATACAGACAGACCGACACACACACCGAGATTACTGGAATTATAGATAGATAAAAATCCGATCTCATTAAAACCTTCAGACAAACCACTAGCATATATTATTCCTAGGACTAAAATCACCAGGACCATTATCAAACATTTATCAAAATATTAGGACCATCATCAAACCAATGAATGACTCAATCCTTTAATGACTCCATCCAAACCCAGACATTTTGAGTTCCGTAACTTTAATACTTCAAATTTTCCATTCCTTCCCTTCCTGATCCTTCGATGTAGGGATGGGTTCTTTTTAGGATCATGTTGCATCGAGCATTATTTTCCAAACAGTGTGACTATTAAGCCCACGCCAAAACCTCTGACATCCCACCATTAACACCTATTTTAAGCGTGCCGAATCAGTAAGCATCACCCCTTCTATGAGCCTCGACCAGAGGGTGGTTGTTACCCACAAATTTAGGTTGAGGTTGTTGACGAGTCGTTGACAACAGCCCGGATCCGATTGTTCAAAGTTTGAACTGAATCGGTCAGGATAAATTTTGCTAGCTGAACAGCTAGCAACGAAACGTCACCCGGTGACCTGGGTCTTCACCAAAATCCAATCATTTCGTCGTGCCACTCATGCTATTTATCTGGCAAATTTCGTCAAAAAAAAAACAACAACACTGGTTCCATGTCAGAATGGACATGAGGGACAGTGAGGGACAGTGAGGGAGTGTTTTTTTTTTGTTTTTTTTTTTTTTTTATCCAATCTTCATCTTTCACAGTAATTCTGGACCGGCATGAGGTGGGATTGTCTGTCATGAATTTATTTGTTGATCGAACGAGTTTTAATTTGTCTAAATCCGACCAGTCGTTCCCAAGATATAAGCCTTTTTGTCGCAATACCATAATCAGGATAAATTTGGAACAGCCCTTAAACTAACATCAAGCAGATCAATTTTTATATTTAGGTTGAGGTTTCACACAAACTGGTTAACTAAATAATACAGAATTAGAGCGCCGAGCAAGTTGCTCGCTCGACGAGCAAGTCGAGTATTTTGAACAAGTGCAAAAAAAAAGTAGTACTTTATACGTGTGCAGGTGGGTAAACGAGTGTACCGGCCTTACACGTCCTGGAAGCAAGCGGTCGCAAGGTGCACACTTGCTCCGTTTGCTTCCAGGTCACAGTAAGGCCCTTTAATAACCAGCGCAAAAATACGTATTTACAGAAATCATTTAGAAAAAAAAACGAATAAATTGCTACAGTCGTTTATCGAAATCCCATTCGTGATGGCTCACGCCACCTATATCGCGGCATCGGTGCGCAAAGAAGCCCCAGACCACCTGCTCCCCCATGTATGTACACATAACTTCCAAGTTCGTAAATCATATTGGACTAAACAAGACACACTCACCTTTTACTTGCTTGTACAATTGATTTCAGCGGTGCCTCCATATTGTGGAAGAATTTCGTGTATGACTCACAGGACTCCAATGACCGGACTCAGGTTTACAAAAGGTCTGGTTTATTATTCACTTCATTCCATTTACCAAATAATACCGCATTATTCAATGGCTGAGATTAACTCTTTTCCATTGTCCTTTTCGTTCGGCTGATGTTCTTCCGCAGCGCCGTACTCGTTCATTCCATCGTTCCGTCGGGCAGGGCTTCTGAGGACAAGTCTACTTTACTCAACGTTTTCTCTCGTTTATATCGCCAAACTGGACTTAATCTCCTCTCCGCTAATGTCCCGAGGTCATGCATCGCACCGAGTCCTGGCATCAGCTCGCTCCCCTCCTGCTGTGATTTCCATTTACACAGCAGGGGGGGGGGGGTGCTCTAGCCTGGGGCCTTGACCAGGTGTTTCAAGAGATTACATTGTTCATACACATTCTGACACTCATTTACAAACTCGTCTTTAACAGAGTTTGCATGTAAAATGTATCTGCTTTGTTACCAGGTTAATTAATAAGTTACCAGGGCCAATCAATATGTTACACTGAGTTACACTTCCACAAACCTGATGAGCGGTGAAAGCTGTTGAGCAGAGAACTTGCACGAGAACACACGCGCTAACCAGCTCGGAGTGTATCGAAGAAGAGGAGTTGGCCACATGTGCGAACACTAGATATACGCAGGCGCAGCCAGACGTGCTTATAAAGCGAATACAGCGCGTTTGAGGCGCGCGAGTGAGCAAGGCTGAGTAACCACCAGCCGCGCTAAAGTCCGCCCTCTGCCGTTCTGCCCCATCATCTGTTTGTTTGAGAGACGCGCTACGAGTCTCTGCCTTCGTCTGCCACCATCTTCGTGGGACGTGCCGGGGACCGTGGAGAGCCGGACAGGGACCATCGCTGGACGCGTTGGGGAACACCTGCCCATCTGCAATTCCCTGTGTGAGTGTTAGACGGGCCCGTTGTCCAAGGGATAAGTTAAGACTGCTAAAGGATTGCTCTGTGTCTCTTCGTCCTTGAACTTGTATATACGTGTGGGAAATCATTAAACCATTTGTTCTTCCTTTCTTCCTGATTCGACCGTTTCTGTGGTTTCTTCATTTGACTAAGCGTGGCACAAATAAGATCGCTCCAATCGGGTTCCACTAAGTAAGACTGCATGGACCACTTGTACGCAATCCGCTCGGCGTACTCACATCACACGTGGTTCATGCGAGGCTTGTTTCCTCGCTCCCAGGGCAGCGCGGGGAATTAGGTACGAGCGAGAAGTAGTCCCGAAACCCTACTCCGCGTGTGTCCGGGAGGGACGTCTCAAGTCTCGCTTCCGCCGAGCCCAGTAAAGACAAGGGGATTAATCCCCCCTTGATAGGGGGATTAAGGGCGGCGTAGAGAACCGCAACAATATTGAGCCAATAGCTCTTTTTATATCCCTACTAAAATACTTATGTGGATTAAAAATATATATCTTTACATAATTATATATTGGGCATAATGGAACAGCAATTGAAAATACAAAGATACTCAAAGAACATTGACACAGTAGGAGGTCATTTGGACAAAAATGGTTGTGTTATATCAACACCAAATTAATTAAATCTATCAGTTTATTTACTTAATTTGGGAGAGTATTGAGGAATGGGAGGAGGGGAAAAAGGGGGAGAGGGAGGATGGAGGAGAATGGGGGAGGGGAAGGGTGAGGAGCAGGAGGAGGAGGAGGAGAACAATTGGTCAAACAAAGGCACATCACCAAGGTGCAGCTCTAAATAAACAAGCATTCTGAGTATTGCGCTGCAATACATGTCCCCTACCGGCAGTCTGTCGTCCAGAAAACTGTTGGGGAAATTACCAAGGGTTATTTACCCACAGGTTCTGAATCGTTCCCAATCGCTAATTACCTCAGGACGGGATCACCTGTGATTCGCACTCGGGACTTCGATTTATACACCTTGCAGACAGGTCAGCAGAAGCACGAGAAAATAGGTTGTTGATAAAGAACCTTTCGAGTCCTAAATATCAGTAATCTATTATATTTTCCGGTTCACGATCAATGATCGATGTGTATATATAAATGTTGCTCGGCTTGGCTCCGCCCCTCCCCGAAAGTGCGTGCTTTGTCGCGCTATTGACGTTCGCGAGACGAGGCTGAGGGTGTGCAGTGCGGCTTGAGGAGAACTCTCAAATAAACAAGAAATATCCATTTTTTTTTTTTTTTCGTTTAATTAACGATATCTGCCAAACCACGTGCCCTATCGCAAATTCCAAAAGGACATTTTAGTGCTGAACAGATCTGTGAAGTTTCCCCTCGATTGGATCAAAAATGACGGAGGAGCTCGGTTTTAAAGGTTCATGCTTAAAAACGTCATAATTCTGAAACCGTGTGACGCATGCCATCATGCTCGTTGACTTTTTTGTTCGTCATGGGTATGCGATTTTGCCTGCAAAGTTTGGCCTCAATCTGTTCAGCCATTGCAGAGGAAAAGGGGTTTTCGTGTTTTCACGAAAAACAATATGGTGGCCGAACCACGTGACCTGTGACATCATAATTACCATTAAAATATTATACAGACCGAATGCCCCCTATGGTGAAAATTTGATCTCAATCGGTCCTATTATTGCAGAGAAATTGGTTTTTAAAGGAAATTAAAACTTAAAATGGCATTGAGTTAAGGATCATCAGAATTATCAGAATTACCAAAGTTGAAAGTGCCATAACTTTGTCAAAAATGATCGAAACGTCGTGGAGTTCGAACTTGATCTGTAACTTATCATGAGGAAACCATGTACCAAGTTTGAAATCATTAGCATTAAGAGTTTAGAAAAAAAAAGTCCGGAAAACTGTTCTTTGCGTGACGGACTGATGGACTGACGGACTGACGGACTGATGGACGGACAGACGGAGGGACGGCGTGCAAACCTATATTCCCCTCCGGTGTACACCGGTAGGGGACTAATAAAAGCCGATTTGCCAGTATAAGGCTTTTGAAGCCTGACTGATACTGAGGTTAGCATTGTAGCAGCTGACAGATGCTTCATGCAGTGGGTGGTTTTCTGTTTTTTTCACAGAATGCAATTGAGCTGAAATTGCTTATTTAGTGTACATATCTAATATATAAATAAAGAAGAAAGTCTTTCTCGCGTTCATTGCCATGTAACAAGAGGGTTAATAAATATGAAGATTAAGGAGTAAAATAAGTCCGTTCTTTATGTGGAAGTGAAATATTGTGTTGTATGTTTGTTTGTTTGTTTGTTTGTTTGTTCGTTTTTGCATTCAGACCCTGCAGGAACCAGTGCATCCAAACTTTGCATGGCCTCCTCTTTCATTCAGAGGAAGGTAGAGAGCTATGTTTGGATAAAAAAAAATTGACCGCAGATAAATCCAAATAATTGGCCCTCAGGCCTCGATCAGGTCTCGTGCTTGAACACTGCTGGGTTTCTTTTTCCCAGGTGCGACTGAGTAATATTGATTGTGAAGAACGTATGTTGAGGTTGTAGTGATTTGGTGTCAATAATACAAATTTTTCTTATTATATTGTCTACATGTGCACCTGTTAATAAAAAGATTGCTTTACATAGGTTTATTACAACACCTCCATGTTCAGGCCTTGAGTGAGTTTGTGGCCTATACACTGCCCGGTTTTTCCGGCAGTGATCGAGTAATATATTTTGGGAAGATCGTGTGTTGAGGTTGTAATGATTTCTTATACTAGGGCATGCCCGTACTATATATATATCTAAAATTATATCCTCCCCCTCTATTTACATGAAATGGTTTGGTCCAAAGCGAACGGCTTGCGAGTACGGTGACAATCCCCCCCCTCTATTTACATGAAATGGTTTGGTCCAAAGCGAACGGCTTGCGAGTACGGTGACAATCCCCCCCCCTCTATTTACATGAAATGGTTTGGTCCAAAGCGAACGGCTTGCGGAGTTTGGTAAAGAAATCGCCATAGCGTGCACAAACGCGCAGGAAAGCGAAAGAATCGCAAATTAGTTTTAATTAGTTTTAAAACATAGTTTAACGCCAACATAGTTTGCCAACGTTAAATAAATGAATACGCTCTCAAATGTGCCGTCCGAGGCAGAGTCTGTTCGCCACGTTCGGCACACGTGATAACTCGCTGCTCTCTGATTGGTTGAATCGTTTTTTGGACATAGCTCGGTAACTACTTGTCCGATTAATATGAAACCTTGAAAAGGCACATCCTCGGGTCCCCAGCAATATACCTGGCAAGTTTCAAGTATATCGGACCCGTGGTTGTCGAGAAACAGCGGTCACAGACATACAGACATACATACATACATACACACAGAGATTACTGGAATTATAGATAGATTTAGAAAACAAGATTTAAAATAAGTTAAAAGAAGGGAAAGTGGTCCACGCACAATTTACAATGCCCAAGATTGCTAATTCATATGAATCCATAAAGCCAACATTCCCCAATTTGTCATGCAGGAAATATTGAAATACATATTTCATTGATTTCCCCCAGGCAATGCCTGGTACTTCAGTTGGTATATGTATGTATATGTAGTTCTGTCAGCAAAGGAACTCTGTAGTTCTGTCAGAATGGTTATTGGGTTCTTGGTAACCTCCCTAACCAAGGTCCGTCTTGCTCGGTTGCTTAGTTTTGTCAGACGGCCAGCTCAAGGAATAGTCTGGGTAGTTCCATATATCTTCCATTTCCTAATAATGGAGCTCACTGTGCTCTTGGGAACTTTCAACACTAGAAATTGTTTTATACCCTTCCCCAGATATATGCCTCCTCACAATGATATATTGGTCTATCTCCTCACAATTCTTCTTTAAAGCTTTTGGTCTTTAAATATGTAGGTCGTGCAGTCAATGCAGACATTATATTTGCTGATATCAATAATCAATGCATGCAGATATTTAGATTACATATGGAGATGCTCATATTTAAATCTGCCAGGAGAAAATAACGGTGTAATTGTAGCGGCTACCGCTGGGTTTTCACAATCGCCTTGCACCTATCAAGGACGCGGAGCGATCACCATGCCGGGCTCGTCCAGGATGCCCGGGCAGGCTCGCCCTCAACTTGCCAGGCCGCAGCCAGGACGCTGGGCCACGCCCCCTCTCGCTTTTCCTGGGCAAACGCTCCGGGATAATATGTATATATATTGCTGCCCGATAAACGGGCTTTTCAGAGTGCCTGAGTGTTTGGTTTGATTAAAGCAACTCGGATGAATTCCAGCTTTTTGTCGCGTCCATTCTTCCGATCGACGTGGGAGCCCCAGCTCCTTCATTGGTGACCTACCGACATGGACACGGCAGTCGCCCTTAAACTGCCTACCTTCTGGGAGGCTCACGCGGCGGTTTGGTTCGCACAGGCGGATTCCCTGTTCGACCTGCGAGGCATCACGGCCGACGACACCCGCTTCCACCATGTGGTAGCAGCGCTCGGTTCGGCCACCGCGGCCCGCGCCCTGAGCCTCCTCGAGAGCCCGCCAGCCGCTGACAAATACGGCGCGATTAAGAAGCTTCTCCTCGATGCTTTCGCCCTCCCATCGGCGGAACGCGCACGGCGCCTGCTCGACCTGCCCGAGCTCGGCGACACGCGCCCTTCCGAGCGAATGGACTGCATGCTTTCACTGCTCGGCGAGCACTCTCCGGCATTCCTGTTCCGGGAGCTGTTCCTCTGTCAGCTGCCTAACCCGGTACGCCTCGCCCTGGCAAGCACGACGATCACAGATCCCCGGGCCCTTGCCAGAGAAGCCGACAAGATCTCCGCCGCAGGACAGCACATCGCAGCGGCGACATGGGACCCACCGCCGTCCAACGCAACACCCATGGCACCCGAGCACCCGGCACGGTCGACGACCGAACTGCCGACGCAATTGGCGGCCGCTACACCGAGCCGACCACCTCCAGCACGACGACCGGGGCCTCCACCTGACCAAGTGTGGTGTTACTATCATGCCAGGTTCGGACAGAAGGCCCGGACATGCCGACCCCCGTGCACCTTCGGCAGGCCGGGAAACGGCCGGGCGGCGTTCATTACCAGCCATGAGTGCCGGCCACACAGGCAACTTACTGTTCATCACGGATAAAGCGTCTGGACGGCGCTTCCTGTGCGACACCGGCGCCCAACTGAGCGTCATACCCGCCTCTGACCAGGACAGGCAATCCGCAGTTTGCGGCCCCTCCTTGGTTGCGGCCAACGGATCGACCATCCGCACCTTCGGCCTGCGCAACGTCACCCTCTGCTTCGGCGGCCAACGCTTTGCTTGGACGTTTGTAACCGCAAACGTGCCCATGGCTCTGCTAGGCGCCGACTTCCTCTGCACACACGGACTGCTGGTGGACGTCCAACGGCGTCATTTAATCAACGCCGAAACCTTCAGCTCCCTGGTATGCACATTGAGCAGCTCCGCGCCGACCGAGCTGGCATGCGCCGTCCCGGCGGCGAACGAGTTTGCTCGCCTGCTCACGGAGTTCCCGGCCCTCACGCGGCCGACGTTTTCGGCCATCGCAGTACGGCATGGGATCGAGCACCACATACCAACCATGGGCCCGCCAGTCTACGCCAGGGCCCGCCGCCTCGACCCAGCCAAGCTTGCCGTGGCGAAGGCCGAATTCGACGCATTGGAGCACCTCGGCATCGTGCGGCGCTCCGATAGTGCGTGGGCCTCGCCACTGCACATCGTGCCAAAGCCGGGGGGTGGATGGCACCCGTGTGGCGACTACCGCCATCTCAATGACGCTACCACCCCCGACAGGTACCCGATCCCGCATATCCAAGACTTCTCCGCCCGTCTGGCGGGACGGGTCATTTTTTCGAAAATTGATCTCATACGGGGATATCACCAGGTACCTGTCAGGGCGGCCGACGTCCCTAAAACGGCAGTCATCACGCCGTTCGGCTTATTCGAATTCTTGCGGATGCCGTTTGGTCTCAAGAACGCGGCTCAGGCGTTCCAGCGCTTGATGGACGGCGTGCTGCGTGACCTGCCGTTCCTTTTCGTTTACCTGGACGACATCCTCGTCGCCAGCACGTCCCGGGCCGAGCACCTCCTCCACCTCCGAACACTGTTCGGGCGCCTCAGCGAGCACGGCCTCATCTTCAACCCGGCCAAATGCCACTTCGGCATGACGGCCGTTGATTTTTTGGGCCACCACATCACCAAGAACGGGGCCGTGCCGCTGCCAACCAAGGTCGAGGCCATCACCACGTTCCTGCGTCCCCGCACCATAAAGGCCCTGCAGGAATTCCTGGGAATGGTGAATTTTTATCACCGCTTCGTGCCCCGCGCTGCTCAACTCATGCGGCCCCTCTACGAAGCCCTCCGGGGCAAGCCGGCCAAGCATGACATCGCCTGGTCCGCAGCAATGGATGCGGCCTTCCAAAGCTCAAAGCGGGCCCTCGCCGACGCAACACTGCTCACTCACCCGGTGCTCAACGCTCCCATCGCCCTCACCACGGATGCCTCCGACTACGCGGTGGGCGCCGTACATGAGCAATGGGTGAACGGGGTTTGGCAGCCACTCGCTTTTTTCAGCCGGCAGCTCCGGCCGAACGAGCTCAAATACAGCATGTTTGACCGGGAGCTCCTCGGCCTACACCTGGCCGTCCGCCATTTCCGCCACCTCCTGGAGGGCCGACCTTTCACGGCGTTCGTCGACCACAAGCCGTTGGTTTACGCCATGGCCAAGGTCACGGAGCCGTGGTCGGCCCGCCAACAGCGCCACCTCTCCGCCGTGTCGGAGTTTACCACGGACATCCGGCACGTCGCCGGCAAAAACAACGCCGTGGCCGACTGTCTTTCCCGGGCCAGCGCGAACGCGGTCCACCTGGGCGTGGACTTTGCGCTTATGGCGGCGGACCAAACCACCGACACCACGGTGCAAGCCCTCCGGGCGGCGGACACGGGCCTCCGCCTGGCCGACATCCCCGTTGCGGACACTGTCCTGCTCTGCGACGTCTCCCAAGGCCAGCCTCGCCCCATCGTGCCCGTCACCTGGCAACGCCGCATCTTCGCCTCCCTCCACGGCCTTTCCCACCCGGGCCGGAAAGCTTCCCAGAAGCTGGTGTCGGCGCGATTCGTCTGGTACGGCCTTCGTCGGGACGTCCGCGATTGGACCAGCACCTGCACGGCCTGCCAACGGGCCAAGGTCCACCGACACACCCAGGCCCCGCTGGCACCTTTCACCGTGCCCGAACGACGTTTCGACCACGTCAACGTGGATCTGGTGGGCCCCCTCCCCCCGTCACGGGGGTTCACACACCTGCTCACCATGGTGGACAGGACCACCAGGTGGCCGGAGGCCGTTCCCCTCGTCTCCACCACCACCGCCGACGTGGCGCAGGCTTTCATCGCCACCTGGGTCGCCCGCTTCGGCGCACCGGCGGACATCTCGTCAGACCGCGGACTACAGTTCACCTCCGAGCTGTGGGGCGCGGTCGCCCGCAACCTGGGGGTCAAGCTCCACCGTACTACGGCCTACCACCCCCAAGCAAACGGGTTGTGCGAGCGATTCCACCGCTCCATGAAGGCCGCGCTCATGGCCGGCCTTCAAGACGGCGGTTGCGCCGACCGGCTGCCGTGGGTCCTTTTGGGCCTCCGCACGGCCCCCAAGGAGGACCTCCAGGCATCCACCACCGAGCTTGTCTATGGCCAGGCGCTACGCGTCCCGGGCGAATTCCTGCCCGACGCTACCAGTCCCTGGTCCGCAGCTCACCAGCGCTCGGACCTCCAGGAGGCCGCCCGACGGTTTGCCCCCGTGCCAACATCCCACCACGGTGACCCCCAGTCCTACGTCCCCCCAGCACTTCGCACAGCAGAGTATGTTTTTGTGCGTCACGACGCACATCGGGGGCCACTCCGGCCGCCGTACGACGGGCCCTTCCGGGTGCTGCGACGGGACGACAAGTCGTTCGTCATCGACATCGGCGGCAGGTCGGACCGGATTGCGGTGGACCGCCTCAAGCCGGCGCACGTGGACGTCGACCACCCACCACGGGTGGCCCTTCCGCCGCGGCGAGGCCGCCCCTCGTCCACGGTGCCCCCCACTCGACCGCCCACCACCACACCGGACCCCCTCCCACGACCCGCCAGGGGTCGCTTCGGCCGAGTCATCAGGACCCCCCTCAAATTGACCCTGCCGGTGCAAGTCGATTCTGGGGGGACGTGTGTAGCGGCTACCGCTGGGTTTTCACAATCGCCTTGCACCTATCAAGGACGCGGAGCGATCACCATGCCGGGCTCGTCCAGGACGCCCGGGCAGGCCCGCGCTCAACTTGCCAGGCCTCGGTCGGGACGCTGGGCCACGCCCCCTCTCGCTTTTCCTGGGCAAACGCTCCGGGATAATATGTATGTATATTGCTGCCCGATAAACGGGCTTTTCAGAGTGCCTGAGTGTTTGGTTTGATTAAAGCAACTCGATGAATTCCAGCTTTTTGTCGCGTCCATTCTTCCGATCGACGTGGGAGCCCCAGCTCCTTCATAATCACCATTTTTTAAATTTTATATTGCAAAAAAGAATGCACTGTTATCCCTTTTAAGTACATATAAGCAGACGGTTGGGGGAAACGTGAAATCTATTGTCCCCTAACCCTTCCCAGAAACTGTTAATGGGGTGGAGAGGGGTAGGGGTTAGGTACTAGTCTCAAGTGAATATAATAGCCGGTGAAGCCGGTGTTGTGAATGAACGCATACGTATTATGTTGAAAAGCCAGATTTTGCTGGATCCCTTGAGAATTTCGAAGCTTTGACGCACCAAATCGCTCAACGGAGGCCGCCATCTTGCGGATGCGGAAGTATGCATAACAAATTGAAAAAAGTTCAATAGGAGTTTGTTTCACCCGTCTTTTTTTGATTCACAATCCTATGCACCTCTAATTTGTAATTAAAATACTTTAAGACCAACCTCGGCCCGCACGGGCCTGTTTATCTTCAACGAAAATCGTCACCAAACAATGGAACCAATGAGATTGGAGCATATGAAAAAATATTTCAAAAACCAAATCGCTCCATGGAGGCCGCCATCTTGCGGATGCGGAAGTATGCATAAGAATTGAGAAAAGGTTCAATAGGAGTTTGTTTCACCCGTCTTTTTTTGATTTACAATCTTATGCACCTGTAATTTGTATTTAAAATACTTTAAGACCAACCTCGTTCCCCGGGCTCACACAGGCCCTGGTTATCTTCAACGAAAATCATCACCGAACACCGGAACCAATGAGATTCGAGCATTTGAAAAAATATTTCAAAAAAGCTTATTAATATTACCGCGTTTTGGAGGCTGGAAACGGCGTCAAATATTCTAAAATTGACGAAGAATTATTTTTTAGAAATCTCGAGGCCGTAGGGGATAGTTTTTCATGGCCGGAAATATCCGAAGTTGAGACGGAATTCACCGAATTAATCAAGAAGGAAATTTTATAAATTTTAATCTCACCCAGAATGCAAATGGTGTCATTTTGAACTAAGTACGGTACCTACTACACCTACCTACTACCAACTACCTAACCTACTGATGTCATGTGAATGGGTAAAAGTGATGGGTAAAATAGTGGCAAGAGGCTTTGGCTTTGCCGGCTCATTGTGGCTTTGCAGTAGGGTACTCTGCCATTTTTGTCCCCCGTCGCACCGCGGAGCAAAAGGGGGACTATGGTTTTCCCCTCCGTCCGTGTGTGCGTGCGTGCATGCGTGCGTCCGTGCGTGCGTGCGTAAGCGAAGGACCAAATTCTAATTTGGTGTGTGGGTGCAACCCACGTCAAAATCCAAGATGGCCGCCGCCATGTATGTCTGACGCCATGTATGTCTGAACCTTGTGAGCGAAATATCTTGAAAAATAAACGAACTACTAACTTCTAATCTGGTGGGTGGGTGTATCTACGCATAAGGGAGAACGCTATTGAAAATTGGGTCGCCACGTGAAAATCCAAGAGGGCCGCCTTGCGTCTTCCACTTTGTCAACTCACATCACTTCAATGACGGGGGACCTAGGCGTAACGCTTGTTAAATCAGCACGTTATTTTGTCACAATTTCGCATGAACTGAGTTAAGTTGCTTTAAATTTGAATGGAAGAGGTGCTGATGAATTGAAAGTGGCTGCACTGAAGATTTGGTTAAGACAGAGGGAGCATGTGCAAGTGGGATAAATACCTAATTGGTGCAGAGTTGTGTGAGCACTTATGTTAGATTTTTGTGTGGGTTGCTTCACCAGAATGTTTGGTATTGCTCGGAGAAAATCACAGCATGGCACACATTATTTGACAATTATTGATTCTTTTCTTCCTAACTGCTTGAAAAAGGCACTATAGTTTTTTTTAGAGAACCATACAAATATCCACGAAAGCTTTTAGTTCAAAAGTGGGTCTCAAAAGTCAAAATAGCTGCAACAAAGTACAGAGAGAGAGAGAGAGAGAGAGAGAGAGAGAGAGATCGAGATCGAGATCGAGATCGAGAACGAGAACGAGAACGTACACCAACTGGCATTAGGGGTAAAGGAACTAGCTATATTCTTCCAATCATAATCTGTGCTTCCAATTAAATCGCTTTGCCAGGCCTTGTCCCACTCGTCTGGTCCAAACCCTCAACTCTTTCTTGGTTCACTCACTCCTCACCACCGACTCCTCACCGCAACCAACTGACCACCGACTCCTTACCACCGCAACCAACGCAACCACTGACCCTCCTCTGGCAACCGACTCAGACCAACTCAAAGTGCATCTCTCTTGGGAACGCCCCCGCCGTGGGTTATATAGGCCCCGCCCCTCAACCTTTGCGAACCTCCCCCAAACGTTCTCTCCCCGCCCTCTCAAGCCAAACCCCTTGTTCATGGTTGGTCGAGTGGGGCTGGATCACTCCTCCCCTCTCTGACGAGGTGGGGACCCGCCTTCCTTCCCCCAACCCTGCCTCATGGTCAATGGCGGATGAAGGGAAAACCGCCCAACATGCAGTTGGCAATGCGAATTGCAATTGACGGGAAGGGGGGAATGGAAGTGTTGGGAGTGGGAATGAAGGGAATCTATCTCTTTCACTGGTGCAATGGAGTATTTCAATTAATGGAAGACACAGCCTTACACTAATACACATAATAAGGATATAACTGTAAAAAAAAGATATATCGTGTCCTCCATGTATGTTTTATGGACTAACTACGGGAACGCCCTTTGACCTTTATACAACCACAAACGGAGGGAGGAGGGGTGATATTTTACAACAACCTTTTACAACAACATTTTACCACAACAATAAAAAAAAAAAACATTCTCATATCCACAACAGTATTGTACAAACCGTCATCCCAGTATTTCACAAACAGTGATTCATCAATGTGTGTGCCATCCCTTGGATGGTAAAGAGGCGTCCCATCTGTCAGCGTTAGTTGATCGACGTTAAAGATCCCTCATTGTTCCCTGCGAAGAGTAGGCCAGCTATCGCCGGCACCATAGCCAAATTCCTGCCATAACAACTGCTGGTAAGACAATGGCAAACAGTATAAGCCTTGCTTAGAAAGCTGCGTTGGTGGCTCTGTGAAGAGTATGGTACGAGAGAGAGAGAGAGAGAGAGCGAGAGAGAGAGAGACTTGACTTTTTGTCCTTTTATTATAAAAGTATAAACCCAAAGTATTCCAACTCCACTTCACATACAAATCACAACCTCATTTCCAATGCATTTGCACAAAACACCCCCCATGCCCCATAACTCTTCAAACACAAGAATGTTCCCCATGTTTATATGATAAGCATGTTCGAGCTTTATACGTGCTGACACCATCCCGATGAAACAAAAAAGTGCATTTTCATTTTTTCCACTACCTAATCTGGCTTTTCTGGTTTTATAAATTGCAAGCTTAGCAATTCCAAGCAAAAAATTCTAAAGAAAAATCACAGAGTTTTTCCTAGTATTACATGCAAGTCCATAAACAAAGATTGTAACAGAAAAAACAATTTTGAATTTACAAAAGATTCGGCTCAGATACAGAAACAGAGATGACAATCTCTTGCACTCAATAAACACATGATACAAATGTTCAACATTACCACAAAAAGGACATAAATTAGACACAGCAGGGTTAAACTTCTGAACTAACACCTGTGTGGCCAGGGCGTGATGGACCAGTCTCCAATTTAGGTCTCCTGTACGTCCAACAGTAGGACTCCTGTACATTTCATCCCAATTTGGAGTGAGAAATGCTCCTGCAGGTAAAGACTCTTTCCACTTGTTCCTTAAGGGTGCTGCACAGCCCGGTAAGCACACCTCCAGACAAATTCTATACATTGCCCTTTTTCCCATGATGTGGAACACACTGGATTCTTCGCTGTGAGAGGAAAACACACCATGTTGTTCCTGGGCAGTGACAGAGTTCAGGGAAGGTAAACGAAAGTCTACTTCTTCATTTACCCCATTCCACCCAATGTTTAAATCTAAAAAAGTCTGGGATACAATCTTTATGACCCTGCTCACTATTCTAATTGAACGCAAGCCAATTTTTCCAGAAACAGCGCTGGCAGACAACCATCGCTTTAAGGATAGCTCCATAAGATCTCGCACTTTATTAATCCCATTGTTCGTAAAATGTTCCATAAAAGCTCGGCTGGTAGATACTTCAGCGAATAGTGAGTTTTGGAACAATGGCTCATGCACAAACCTCCTGGGATCATAAGAGATCTCCAACCGCTGCACTCCTAGAGCTTGCCAGGCGTTCAGGAGAGACCGATGAAATGCAGGGAGCCGAGCTCTATCGACCTGCTTCAAGTCCATAAGGAAAAGTTCCCGGTCATAGTCCATTCCACCTACTTGCCTGAGCAAGGTATTCGTGAGAGGACGCCAGGGCACAACCTCGCTGTACAGCAGACGTTTTATTGTCATTAGCCGAAAAGCCATTATTCGACTAGGGATGTGCACCAGGTTTTGACCACCTGAATTACGTGGTCTACACAACACATCTGGCTTAAGCCAGTGGTGGCCTCCCCAGAAGAAGTCAACTAGACCCCTCTGAATGTTGGTGATCAGAACTTGAGGAGGCTGGAGTGCTATGATAGAGAGAGAGGTCACCGTCGAGGTCACCATATATATAGAGAGAGAGAGAGAGAGAGAGAGAGAGAGAGAGAGAGAGAGAGAAAGAGAAAGAGAAAGAGAAAGAGAAAGAAAGAAAGAAGAAGAGAAAAAAAGAAAGAGAAAGGAGTGATGATGACTTATGGCGATATAGAGCCATATATTTGGTACAAGGGAGGGATGGAAACATGCTATAAATTATTAGAACGCCACTCAGTAGAGCGCATACTCCTGCCGTGGGTCAAGTTGAAATAGTACGATTTCACAAAAGTTTGAGGGAGTAGTTCAGTGACAACACAAGACAAGACAACACAAGACAGACACTGCACAGATATATATTTAGAATATATAGAAGATAATGTTAAAAACAAAAGGCAATTTCACTTACATTTTCGGATTCAGCGTTCAATTCTATATAAGTGAGTGTATTTTGAGGCATGTGTGACTTCAAATAAAATTGTAAGCCAGGAAAACGTTTGTTTCATTCCTTAGGGATACAACATGTAAAACTGGCCCAAACGTGAAAACAAAACTCGCTCATTTTAAGTCGTACAAGCTAATGCGACCACTCATTCTTCTGGGAAGAATCCCGTGCACATGCTTGTCACACTTTAACTCACCTAAGTCTTTATAAGTTCATCAAATACTGACACCGCGATTGACATTCGCTGAGGTAAATGTTGATCTCTTCTGAGGTAAAAAAAAAAAAAAAAAAAAAAACAGTTTTAAAGCATTATACGTATCAAACGATACATTTTATGAAACAGGGAAACCGAATACACACTTTGGTGCTTTTAAAATGACAGAATATGTCTTTATTAGAAAAAAAAAAACCTTGAAGACAACGCTGCTAACAAAATACACCGCTCTAACGCATAACCACGAGTTTAAACTACATTCACAACAAATATGAAAACTATTTTCATATCACAATGTTAAATATAGAATACATAGAAGATAATGTTAAAAAAAAATGAGCCCTCTCTTCCAATGGTAAACAATCCTTCAAACAATTCCTGGAACCGGAATAATATCCTGAGCTTCACCAAAAACTAATCAATTCTTCCTTATGCCAAGGGCAATCATCCCACCAACTTTCATCCAAATCCGTTCAGAACTTTTGCAGATATCTTGTTCACAAACACACGAACACACACACACACACACACACACACACACACACACACACACACACACACACACACGGACACACACACACACACACACGGACACGATCGAATGCATCACTCCCTGGCGGGAGTAACAAACAGGATCAGATATACAGGCAAGATTAGGAACATATAGACAGGACAGCAAAAAAGATTTGGGACAAAACTTCTGGTCAACCCACAATAATGTGGGAATAGTTGTGGCGGTTAAAGAAGAAGAAGAAGAAGAAGACAAGATAAAGAGTAGGCTGAGTAAACGAGGAGCGTGAAAAGCCAAGACATGAAAATCCGACAAACAGGGTAAATGTGGAAACGTGTGGGTGGACAGAATGGGAGAGTCAGTGAGAATCAAAACAATCGGGAATGAAAATACAGGATAACATGGAAGAATATGGCAATGGCTGGCTATTTTCATGAAGAGGAAAGAAGAATATAATTGCACAATCAAAAACGTTTGGGATCTTGAAACCTCTCAGAAAATGCAGTTGTTGTGTGTACATTTTTGCAAAATGTCATTGGTATCAACAACGCAACGTGTTTGTATTAGTTCCTTTATGAGTGGAACTTTTAAGGAAAATATCCTGAGAAAACAAGACAAAGTCTAACAACGGCATAGCCAGGCTTGTTTGATACTTTAGTTGAAGAGGATAGTATGACCTGGGTGGCGATACCAGTTCGAAAATAAAGAATTAATTTAAAATATTCGATATATTCCACATTCCTGTGCCACCTTCAGTCGAACGTCAGTCATTGACAGCAGGTTCGTGAATGACTTGCACAAAAAACGTACTCGGTCTGAATGTTGCAATATCCAATGAATGGCGAAACTGCAAATGAGGAATCCGCGAATGTCACGGATGGAAACCCTTACGTCATTTCCTCATTCTGCTTTAAACTCAATATCTCTATATTTTCATTCCAAACAGCATCGTTCATCATTCCAATCAGAAATTAATATTATAGTATTAATATATTAAATATCAAAATATGATGTTAAATCACGATTGTATTGAGATCTATCTATAATTCCAGCAATCTCTGTGTGTATGTTTGTATGTTTGTATGTTTGTATGTTTGTATGTATGTTTGTCTGTGACCGCTGTTTCTCGACAACTACCGGTCCGATATACTTGAAACTTGCCAGGTATATTGCTGGGGACCCGAGGATGTGCCTTTTCAAGGTTTTAAATTAATCGCAGAAGTAGTTACCGAGCTATGTCCAAAAAACGATTCAACCAATCAGAGAGCAGCGAGCTATCACGTGTGCCGAACGTGGCGAACAGACTCTGCCTCGGATGGCACATTTGAGAGCGTATTCATTTATTTCCCGTCGGCAAACTATGTTGGCGCTATGTTGGCGTTAAACTATGTTTTAAAACTAATTAAAACTAATTTGCGATTCTTTCGCTTTCCTGCGATATGCGACCTTCCGGAGCTCCTGTGAGAGCGTGCGCCATTACGGATAGTACGGGTACGGGCATGCCATATGTTGGCGTTAAACTATGTTTTAAAACTAATTAAAACCATTTCATGTAAATAGAGGGGGGGGGGGGGGGGGGGATTGTCACTGTACTCGCAAGCCGTTCGCCGTTCGCTTTGGCGTTGCGAATGGACCAAAACATTTCATGGACCAAACCATTTCATGTAAAGCGTTCGCCGTTCGCTTTGGCGTTGCGAATGAACCAAAACATTTCATGGACCAAACCATTTCATGTAAATAGAGGGGGGGGGATATAATTTTAGATATATATATAGTACGGGCATGCCCTAGTATTATCAAATCAGCGAAAAGTTCTTCATCTGTTCACTTCTGGACTCGGGAACAAGATCCGTGTCGATCGCATTTCAAAATCATAATTGTATTGTGGAATTTATGAAACCTCCGACTTACCTTACAACACCTGCTGAGACCCCAAAACGTTCCACATAAGGTTATTATATTTCCTTTTTGTAAAATATGCAACTGTAATGGTTACTAAATGCTGTCCTCCTGTCATGTGACCAGACCTCAGCTCTGATTGGTGTACGTTTGTACATATATACATACACTAGACGGGCAGACAAACGCTGTTCCACGTGCTCCTCCGTAATAACAACTTCCAGTTTTGCAACAAGTCCATTCCAGCTTTCTTACTGATGCAAGCCAGTTTGTGCTGCTCCTGTAGTTGAAGATCAAGGTTGTTAAAGTGAGAGGCCATGCCAGTCGGGAGCACGAGATTCCTAAGTCAAACGTCGAATGTCATTTACATTGTTTTGCTTTCATCTTATAAATCCTCCGTGCTGTCTCGTAAATCTGTCGAGCGCCGCTCTATCATTTTATGCCATCTCACTTACACTGCTCAGCAGCTCTTGGAGACACCAGGATATCTTACATTTGAGATTTGAGACATCAATTCCTCGGTTGGCAGGTCATTAAACAAACTCAGAAAAACTTTTTCGTTTGATATACTTCCATCTTTAAACATCTTTAAACATCTTTATTTAAACATTTAAACATTTAATTTAAACATTAAATTAAACTTAAATTAAAACATTAAATTAAATTAAAAAAATTAAATTAAAAATTAAACATTAAACATTTAAAAATTTAAACATAAACATTTAAACATCTTTAAAAAGAACATCTTTAAACAGCGGTTTTTTTATACTTCCATCTTTAAAAGGATTACCTAATTATTTATTTATTTATTTTTGCAAGGCTCAACTGCGATCTTTCAAATTCCAATTGGATTAAAAAATACAATTCATCAAGATTTGTTCTAATAGCAAAGCAGATATTATTTCATGTCCTTTTGACACTTTATGGGCATTATCTGAACCAGTTTTGTTTATTTGTGGAAGTGTTACGCAGTCAAATGGAAGTACATCGTGACTTGAAAGTGGTTCGTCGCATAAGCCTCCGATTCAGTCCTGATTAAAAGTGTACCGCCGATACGAGACAAAATGTTCCCATAAAAGCGAACAATCGCAACTATGAATATTGAAACGTTACAAAGTATAAATCCAACGAATGGCATGCCAGAAAACCGAGGTGAAAAAAACCAAATTGCATTTCGAAGTGTGCGGCTGATTGGACAACCAAAGAAAATGTGCCCATGTGCCATCTTTGGCGTGCGGCCTTTCGTGTGCCCAGGGATTGCTTTTTAAGATCTCGATTTTTATCCATTGTAGATGACAAGTCCAAAAAGATAGCTCTAATTTTAGTGTGTTATGAGAATAAGACATCAATTTATTAAATCACTATATGAAGGCACAAGGTTACCAAAACAAATCTATACTACAAGAGAGCCGTTTGTCTGTCTGTGTGTGTGTCGCCCTTTGCCATTGATGGCTGAACGGATATTGATCAAACTTTGAGAGATTCATCAGTGAGTATCAGGGAGTGTTTAGGCAAAAAAAAAATTAAAAACAGAAAAAGGTGTTTTTTGAGGGGATTAAAAAAAAATCGCTTTAAAGTGCCTGAGCCTTTGTAGCTATATGAAAGGTAACATTTAATTATCACCGATTAGTGTGTGTGTGTGTGTGTGTGTGTATGTGTGGAGGTAATATCCTATTAAATATAAATTTTCCTTATTGGGTATAAATAGAGGAATAGAAAAAATAAAATAAAAAGTACAGATACATTCAAAGTGCACCTCCCTAATGCCAAATAAACAAGAGCAATCAGCGATTGCAAACCCTCGCCAGGATGTATTTTCAGTGGTTTTTAAGGCTTTTGTGTTAAAACGAATATGGCGGCCGAACCATGTGACCGATGACGTCATCGTTCTTTTTTTCTAAACTAATTTATTCCTAGATTATGCTCAAGAAATTTCATCTTGATCAGATGAAGTTTTGTACTTGTCGAATTATGACGTCATAATGGAGGAACCTATGACATCATCATTAACATATTTTATTTCCCATGGAGAGTTCTTTACAATGAGCCATGTCTCAATTTTTTCTATTCAGCGCTTTCCGAGATATAGAGGTGCAAAGTTTTGCGATTTTTTCAAGATGGCGGCCGAACCACGTGGCCTATGACGTCATAATTATCATAAAAAATTACACAGGTGGATTTGCACCTATGGTGAAAATTTCCTGTCAATTGGACCAACGGTTGGACCAACGAGAAAATCATATTTATTCTGTGCGGACAAACAGACAAACAAACGGACTCAAATGCAATACCGTCTCCTCTGGCGGGGGTAATAAATATCCTCCAGCACGACATTGCCGGGGCGCGTTCGGTGCCCGGCAATACCGCCGCGCAGCTCATAGAGACTGTATTGGGTGGTCGAGGTGTACAATAATTTATTAATTGCATCATTAAAATCAATAAATAATGATCGTTAAATATGTTCTTAATGAATTGGCTAATAGCCTAAACCACCAGTGCTTCATCCAAAGCTGTAACTTTTTGGACATTAATTAAATAAGTCATTAATCGAAAAACGTAAATAATTTATTCATCAATAAATAAATTAATCGATTAATTGATTAATCAATAAATGAAAAATATCCTTTATATCCTTTGTCACTGCCTTGTGCAAATATTAGCTTCTTAGCTCAAAAGGTGCCCGAGATATTGCCCAGATGAGAAAGAAAATAAATAAATGATTAATAATGGAAATAAAGAGATAATAATCATTAAATAATTAAATAATTAATCAATTGGCCAATGGAATACCTAAACGACCACTGTTTCATCCGAATCTGTAGCTTTAAAAAATATTTAAGTCATTAATCGAATAATTAAATAATGAATCGATTAATTGATTAATCAATAAATCAAAAATAGCCTTTACAGCCAAATCACTTGGTCATTGTCATGTCCAAATATCAGCTTCCGAGCTCAAAAGGTTCCTGAGATATTACCCAGATGAGAAAGGAAATAAATAAGTACTTATTTAATCGATAATAATTAAATAACTAATCAATTAATTGATTAATCAAAAATCAAAATATTCCATTGTTGCCAAAGTACTTGCTCACTATTGTGCCGAAATTTCAGCTTCCAAGCTCAAATGGCTGAGATATCGCCCGGAGAAACAAGAAAGAAAAGAAGAAAACAAGTACAGATACATTCACAGTACACTGCCCCCATGCCAAATAAATTAATAACATCCTCCAGCGCATAGAGGCTGTATTGGGAGGGAGAGGTATACAATAATTGATTGATTAATTGCATAATTAAAATCAATAAATAATAATCATAAAATATTTTCTTAATCAATTGGCCAATAACATACCTAAACCACCAGTGCTTCATCCGAAGCTGTAACTTTTTGAAAATTAATTAAATAGGGCATTAATCGAAAAAATTAAAGAATTAATTGATTAATTAATAAATAATTAATCGATTAATTGATTAATCAATAAATCAAAAATACCCTTTACAGTCAAATCACTTGGTCACTGTCGTGTCCAAATATCAGCTTCCCAGCTCAAATGATGGCTGAGATATCGCCCGGACAAACAAACAAGAAAACAAACAAACAAACAAACAACCAGAGTGAAAACTGAGTACGCCCTTTCAGCGTGCGTCATTGCCGAGACCCCTTTGGTTCCCGGCAATGACGTCATGCAGCGCCTGAAGATGGCATAGGAAAGGAGCGGTGTACAAAAAAAATATATTCCTTCAAAATGTCAACAGGCTTATAACATCACCGGGCAACGCTGGGTACTCCTGCCAGTGCAATATAATGCAGGATCATCTTCATCAGGTGCCATGCCCTATGTAGAGCGTTGGTGCAGCCGAGATAGTTGCTGCACGACACTTCTGGTCGGGCCGCCGCTCAAGCTTGGGGAGTCACCATAGGGATTTGGCAATGGTGCTCACAATGGCTCAACCACGTTTGGTGAACGACACCATGGGACCATAAACATCCAACCACGAATCCTGGCAGACAGAACGCTCACTTAATGTCCATCCAGGGGATGTGTCCAAGGCGCACACATTGATTAATCATTCTACCTGTGAAACACTGGGATGGCAGTTTATAGCTGGGTCTGGATTCGAACCCAGACAAGGCATCTTAGAGGTGAGTGTGTGTACCTCTTCGCCATCTTGCCAGCCTTTAAAGTCTACATTATTAATTTAGGTCTAATACTGGGTACCTCACTGGTGTGAATGTGAACTTTGAAAATGAACATGTGAAGCTGAGCTATTGTCCAGACACGCCCGTTACAGTAGGACGTCAGAGTTATATTGAAGTAGATCATTGTAAAAAAATATATATTGATAGGAATGATAATTTAGCTGTTTCGGAGACACTTAACACTAAGTTAGCAACACATCCCTCCAATTACAAACCATCAAGTAAATTTAACATAAAAATTAGATCTGGATTTATTTCATCAAGCATTTCTTTACATTTCCCTAATGAATGCAATATCCTCTTATTCTATCAAAGATAAAGTTTTAATAACGAGTAAATTTAATAATTTAATAACACCTTCACTCTTTCATTCCTCTTTTCTCCCGCCTCTGGAACAAGCTCCCTCACTCTCTTCAATCCCTCTCCTCCCTCCAGGTCTTTAAAGCAGCTGTTCACCACCTTCTCTTGTCTTCCCCCATCCAAAACCTTGATCTTTTATATCCCCGTTAATTCACCCCATTCCCACTTTTTTGAAATTCCGACTTCTTTCCTGGAAGTCTGAGCAGTATTCATGTGTTTTTTTTTGTTTTGTTTTATGAGCGGATAACATGACGTCATCGCCATGCACGTCCGCCTTGCCTGCAAAGTTCCAGAGGAACCATCTAGCAGTGCGTCATTACGGATTATAAATACAGATACTGTCACAAGTGCATGCAAAACATGCAAAACATGCAAAACAAAACAAAACAAACCTTCAAAAGGTCGGTAACTGTGAGTTTTGCATGCACTTGTGACAGTATCTGTATTTATAATCCGTAATGACGCACTGCTAGATGGTTCCTCTGGAACTTTGCAGGCAAGGCGGACGTGCATGGTGATGACGTCATGTTATCCGCTCATTAGGTTGGAGAACCAGATTACAGATACCATCATATATATATATATATATATATATATATATATATATATATATATATATATATATATATATATATATAACTGTGAGAAATAGTAGAAACTCCACAGTACGAGCAGGGCGTCTCATTTGCATTAAATAAATAATCGGGGGATTAAATCAGACGCTGGCGTAGCTTCAGGACGGTCGATCTTTAATTCTCGACAAGCATTCGACCAACAAAGGTCTTCTTCTTAGTCTACAGAAACAACAGACATGTATATCAGACAAGTATGTACAGTGATATGTGTGTAAGATGTGTGATATGTGTAGAAGATGCATATAAAAAGAAGAGCCACGCTAAAGCTGACTCACCGTCAAATCTCTGCCATTGAATCAATTACAAATCGATCACACACCACGATTCTGAAACGTGAGTCCTTTTGGATACACAAACTTTGGACAAAAATCCCTCATGGCATAAATTTTGATGATTAAAGCATGTTTCAACATCAACCCATTCATTCACTCATTCACTCATTCATTCATTCTACCTTTATATGTCATTTATATAGATATATAAATAAATATATAAATATATTATATGAATATATGCTTGTGTGTTTATGTATGTATGTATCTATATATATATATATATATATATATATATATATATATATATATATATATATATATATATATATATATATAATTATATATATATATATATATATATATATATATATATATATATATATATATATATATACATATATATACATATATATATATATATATATACATATATATACATATATATATATATATATATATATATATATATATATATATATATATATATATATATATATATATATATACATATATATATATATATATGTCGGGAGTGACTCCTTGATCGTAACAGAATTCCACCATCAGTTTGAGAATGACAAACGTTTATTAAATACCAATTACACAGCTGGGAGGGAGCAAGACATCTACAGCATGAAAGGACAACATGCCAAGTCAACCTTCCTAAAGACACATCGATTCGCAGTTCATTTATATAGAGGCACACTTTATCAGAGAATCTCTGCTAGAGTCCGAGAGGACAAAGAAACTGGGCTAAGGGTCCTTCCACCGGCATCCCCAGTGGGCCATGTTCCCCACCGTCATCCGTCCTTTTGTCTTGGAGGAGTGAAGCAAGCACCGTTAGGATCCGGACCAGATATGTTTTCAAGGCTCCGAGGTGACAGGAAATATAACTCACTGAAGGGGGATTGCATTCCTGGTCCTGATAAGGCCATAAAATGTATGAGGTCGTACTGATGAGTTCCAGGTGTTGAATGTACCTTTCAGCTCACTTTCTTATTTAAACTTAAATCCAGAGCATATTTATCGTAACTCAAGCGTCATTTTGATTATACGAAGTATAGTTAATGTTTTAACAGTCTATCAGGAAAGGTCTATGTCTACAATTCAAGCATCCCACGTAAGGATCACATTTCACACACATATAATCCGCATTCCTGCCCGCGGCTCGAGACGCCGTTTGCGGGCCAAGGAGAGAGTTTTACGACAAGGCTATCTGGCCTGTAAAGAACGCACGTATACAACAAAGCCATCTGTTCTGCACAGATGAAGCGTGTATTTCTCATTTTAAACTATGGCAAAGCGAAAACCTTTTTATTAACTATGAAATAACATTTTCAAACAACATTTATAACAGAGCTCATGCAGTAACAAATCAGCTACCTGACAATTAACCTTCCTCTTGTCTCGTCGAGACAAAGTATCTCAAGAGACAACCTGCCACATCGGGCTTTATTGAAAGACAATCGTGTAATGCGGGTATCTCCCAAGGGCGTACCGTGCGCCCATAGCGCCTCGCCCGTGCATTTGGGGAACGTGTCGTGTGGTGCGTGCTTGGAACCTGAGGGCTCAGAACATGAAAGTCCATCAACGTTTCGGATCCACAACGAAGGCGTCTGGTCCAGATGAGGTTCTGCCCCGCCAGGGGGCCTGCCACCTCCCCTGCGGAACTTGCTCCCCCCCACCCTTTGCAGACGCAGTCCTTGCAGATCTTCGAAGTTAATCAACGATCATGCCCATGAGACCTTTCACGTGCTGCTGTTCTGGGGAATACATAACATTGTCAGTATCTTGTGTCTCATGTTCCTGGTCAGGGTACAGAGCGTTAAAATCCGAATCACTTGAAGCAAAGAGATCCGAAACATTTGAAGCAAAGAGAGGGACTTCCTTTATGTCAAAGTCTCCCATGGACGCCTGGTCGGCTTGCGGGTCTAGGATATCCATGTCGGGTCCCTCGACTGCCAGACCCAGCGTCGCAATCAGATCCATAGTTGGGTCGGAAGGGGGTGTACAGCTGTGAGCTTGTAATACATAAGAGGCGTTAGCCAGTTCACGCAAGGGGTTTACAACACAAGTATCACAGTCATCACAAACATCAATACAGGCATCAGCCAGTTCCCACAAGGGATTTTCAACACAAGTATCACAGTCATCACAAAAATCAATACAATCTTCTGAAGCGCTGGTCACATCTGCCTTGTTGAAGGACCCATTCAGGTCGACGGCCTCTGTGGTCAGAACCATAGTCGTTGTCGGCGGCTTCTTCATTTTCCATCCTGTAAAGTACTTTCTCATACAGAGGAGGACTAAAGATTTCATTAGTGCCCCCCAAATTACTACCCCGATTATCACGGCCAGTGCGGTCAATAACCACTTCACTATAGTGCCTGTCCATCCCCGGAACCAGTCAGTGAGCCAGCTAAATTTATAAGAGTTCTCGCGCGCGATCCGATCGATCGTCAGGGCGTGGCTAGTTTCCCTTAGTCTCACTATTGCGGCTGACACTCCTTCGGATGGATCAGGTATGTAAGTGCAACATTTTCCCTCTATTATTCCGCATACCCCTCCTTTCTCTGCCAGGAGCATGTCCAAAGCCACCCGATTCTGCATCACCATTGTACGCATGTGAACTACCGTGTCCAATAGTATGTCATGAGCCGTAGCGGTGTCGTTTGCCACCTTTTCTAGGGCCAAAGTCAATTTATCTATCCGGAAGCTGTTCATGGCTGTGCCCGCACCTGGGAAGAAGAAACCTAACACCTTTTCCCATAGGCTCCCGTGTAGTTTAGTGGTTCCATCTTCGTTCATGACTGACCTCTTATGTCGCCTGTCCAAGGACTTTGGGTCTAGCTCGTTCAGTATCTCAACGTCAGGAAGGACTGAACCAAGATAACATGTGCCCCCCCAATTATTTGGTAAATATGGGTAAGCCTTGTCACCGCATATAAACATTGTCCCATGGGGTGGGACCAGGTGGGTAGATAAGCACTGGAGTCCCTTTATCACCCCATTAATCCTACTAACCCCCCTAGAGAATGTTATAGCCGTTATGTTGTGGTTGTGTTTAGCTTGCAGTACTATTCGTAGTGTAATCCCAGCGCTCCCTTGTCCCAGCTTCCCGGGGAGAGTGTAGGCGCATTCTGATTCTCCCATAAGCAAGTGGCCGGAACCCTGGAGGCAGACCATCCCTTTCTGTGGTTTGAGCCAGACGGGGGCAGGCCTCTCGGCCACATGGGCAATCATTGAAGGGCGATAATTAAATTGTCGATTGCAACTCTTGCCGTTGCCAACCCCTTCTCTTTCCAGCGTGGTGACTAAACATGGGGAATCGATAGGTTGTGAGCAAAGATCATTGAGGGGCAGAGGTAGCACTATCATGTGTATTCCTGTGGTGCCTGCTTGGGGAAAGTGCATGCACGACCAGCAGTGTGTCCTATTTTGAATTGTCGCCACCTCTCTTGCCACTTTCCAATATGTGTTTTCACCCTTCTTTGGGGCCTTGTCCTGGGGGTGCGGCGTGAGTATGTATTCGATGCATGGTGTGTAATTAGTTTCGCCACTGGCCGCGCCAGGGGTCCAGACGCTGCACTGGATCTGCATAGTCATGCCTTTCTCTAGGCATGTGCGTGTTTGTAGCTTAAAATCAGGGGTTCCCCATTTGTATCCTGGTTGGGCCAAGGTCTTAATGCTAGCTTGCCCGTTCTCCCGGAACTCTCGTTGCTTTCGTAGTACAATGCCAACGCGTCCAGGCCCTGCCGACAGTGCTAGCCATCTTACGCTTACCCAATTTGTGTGCAGGGCTTTCTGTTCGAAACATGGTAGTGATACTCTTTGTCCCCATGTTACGGTGAGGTGTCGGGTTTCGTTTTCGCATCTATTGTAATCGGAGCTTCCCCTAGCTGCTGTCGCTATCAATAGTATCGTACCTATGATTAGGCCCATCCTTACTGTGGTTGCTGTGGTGTAGTGTCTGGTGCTTGTATGGCCAACTTACAGTGCGTGGCGTGGATCCACGAGGTCTTGCCCTCGCAAAAGACAGCCGTTGGTGTAGTCAGCAACACCTGGACTGGTCCCTTCCACCTTGGTTCCAAGGCGTTCTTGCGGGTGAAGTGTTTTACGAGCACGTAATCGCCGGTCTGGAAGTCGTGGATGGCGTGGCTTGTTGGTTCAGGCAACGCCTCTCGTACTCGGGCGTGGATGCTGCGTGCCACATTGGACAATCCTCTGCAAAACTTTAAAAGCATGTCATCCATCACAGGCAAATCAAATTTGGACATGTCCATCGGGGCTGAAACAGGCAAACTCATAGGTCGTCCCATTAATATCTCGTGGGGGGAAAGACCCGTGGTGCGGCCCGGGGTGGAACGAATACTCATTAACGCGAGCGGGAGTGCTTCCGGCCACTTCAAACCTGTGTCTGCACAGATCTTGGCTACCTTGAGTTTCAGAGTCCCGTTGGTGCGTTCCACAAGTCCCGCTGATTGTGGGTGATAAGCGCAATGGAAAGATTGTTTCACACCCAGTGCCTTTAGGATACCCTTAATCACCTCTACCATGAAGTGGCCCCCTTTGTCTGACGAAATTTTCTGAGGGATGCCGAATCTGCACATGAAATCCCGCACGAGGCGCTTGGCTACTGTCGGGGCGTCTGACTTAACGCATGGGTAGGCCTCGACCCATTTTGTGAACATGTCCACGATTACCAAGACATAGCGGAACGACATACTCGATTCCATGTTTATAAAATCGAACTGGACATGACAGCAGGGCCCGATTGGTCGGGGATGGCCCGCGTTATGTGGGTGCCTTGGTGGTGCCCCCCTGTTGTGTTGTTGGCAAACCACGCATGACCGGCACACCTCTGATGTGATTCGCGACAGTCCCGGTGCCGCCCAGGTATAATTTATCTGTTCCATACACCCCCCTCTGGCACACATGGCCATTTTGATGTCCCATACGTGCCAGCCAAGGCAGTAGTTCCTTGGGTGCTATTGGTTTTCCGTGAAGGGTCCACATCTCATTTGGTCCGGGGCGTGTGGCCCCTCGTTTTACCCAGTCATCGTGTTCGGCTGCTGTTGCTGCGTTTTGAAGTTTTATAACGTCCTCATTAGTCGGTGAGGCGGTGATGATGGTGCACCCATTTTGCGAGGAGGGGGTTGGTCCTGAGGTCGGTACGTTGGCAGTCTGCGTGTGTGCCCCCTTTGCTCGCGTTACCATCGGCATGTTCCGTCCTATTTGTTGGTTGGCCGCTTTTCCTGCCGCTGCATCCGCTCTGGCGTTGCCTCGGGTGACGTCAGAGTCTGTCTTTTGGTGGCCGCGACATTTGATTACCGCGACAGTGCGGGGAAGCAAGATGCTTCGGAATAGCCCTTCAACCAGTTCGCCGTTCTTTATGACCGAACCCGCAGATGTGAGGAAGCCTCGCATCTTCCAGATTGCCCCTTTGTCGTGAACTACCCCGTGCGCGTAGGCTGAATCTGTATAAATGTTGACGGCAAGGTCTGCCGCCAAGCTGCATGCTCTAGTCAAGGCGCACAGCTCCGCCTGCTGGGCGGAAAATGTGGGCGGAAGGCGCCCGCTTTCTACCGTCTCATTATCTGAACACACCGCGTATCCGGATAGCAAAGAGCCATCCCATCCGCGTTTAGCTGATCCGTCGACGTAGTACACACGATCGGGGTTGTCGAGGGGAACGTCCTTCAAGTCCGGACGTACCGTGGAGACTTGCTGTACTACATCGACACATACGTGGGGTTCGCCCTCCTCTGGGGTGGGCATCAGTGATGCCGGGTTGAGTGTAGTGCAACGTTTAATGGTGACGTTGGCGGCCGTAATCAGTGCTGTTTCGTATTGCATTAATCTAGTGGTAGACAAGTGTTGTGTTGTCCGCTGTAGTAACAATGAAGTGACGCAGTGTGGCACCTGTAGCGTTACCGGGTGCCCCATCACAATGTCCGCTGTCCTTTCCACTGCATACCTAGCCGCTGCCACGGCTTGCAGGCACACCGGAAACCCTTGCTCGACCGGTTCTAGCTTTTTGCTAAAGTAGGCTACCGGTCGCTCCTTATCTCCATGAGTCTGTGTCAAAACGGACTGAGCAAAACCCCTTACTGCATGAGTGTAAAGGGTGAATGGTTTCGCATAATCGGGGAGTCCTAAAGTCGGTGCCGTTACCAATGCCTTTTTCAGCCCCTCGAAACAGCGCATCAATTCGTCCGTCCAAACCAAGTAGTTCGGTTCTCCTATTCTGGTGGCTTCGTACAGCGGTTTAGCAAGTAGCGCGTAGTCAATTATCCAAGAGCGGCAGTAACCCGTCATACCTAGGAAGTGCAACATCTGTCGTTGCGTGCTTGGCCGTGGCGATTCCATGATAGCGGTCACCCGTCCAGCATGCAGTTCCCGCTTCCCGTGTGAAATGGCATGACCCAAATAGGTTACTACCTTCCGTACAAATTGGAGCTTTCTCCGTCCCACCTTGTGGCCCTTGGCCGCCAAGGCTCTTAGCAGGGCCATGGAGTCCCCCTCACAGGCTTCCTTGGAAGGGGAACAAATCAACAAGTCGTCAATGTATTGCAACAACACAGATCCCCCCTCTAGTTCCACGTCTGCCAAATCGCGGTGCAACGCTCGGGAGAACAGGGTGGGGCTGTCGGAGAACCCTTGGGGTAACACCGTCCAGGTGAACTGGCGCCCTCTAAAGGTGAAGGCGAACAAGTATTGTGACTCAGGTGCAATAGGTACGGAGAAAAAGGCAGAGCATAGGTCAATAATGGTAAAATGTGTTGCATCCGGTGGGATAGATGTCATAAGGCCTTCCGCATTTGGTACCACTGGGTGTATGCCTTGTATGACTTTGTTCACTTCCCTCAGATCCTGCACGAACCTCCATTTATCCTGCATTGGTTTCTTCACGGGTAAAATTGGTGTGTTGCATTGGCTGTTAGTTTCCACAATTATTTTCTGTTTCACCAAAGATTGAATCACTGGCTCTATGCCCACATCGGCCTCGTGCCGCAATTTATATTGTCTCACGTTTGGGAGGGGCATTCCCGGTTGGACCGGTATTACCAGAGGTTTGGCATCGCGAATTCACCTGACATCGTTGTCGTGTTGGGACCACAAATCGGCCGGAACCTCCTCCAAAAGATCATCGGACTCGCCCGGGCTCTTAGACACCACTCGCACAACGTGGGTGCCCTTTGGGGGCAGGTCTGCCTCTTCAAATTTTCCTTCTCTACTCTGCTCCTCAAGGGTGATCAAATACCCCTCATCATTGTCGAGCATCGTCACTGTCCAGTGGGCCACTTCATAAATGGCGCTGCACGGAATTTCTCGCAAGCGCCCCACCATCCAGCCTACACTTTCCGCCGGCCACCCTTTGGCGGTGGTGAGGGTGACATGGGCGTCCACCCCTGCGGGATACTGAGACAACGCCCGCTGCTCCGCAGTTAGGGTTACCTCGACGCCTATTCCCTCCCGTCCAACCCATATATTTGACAATAGTAGGTCCGAACTCTTACCTATCGACCCCTTTGTCCTTTCTCGGTACTCGTCGTCATCGCCCCTGGCATCGTAGTAAGCCGTGCAGTGGGGAGGGTTGTCCTTTACGTCTGTTGTAATTTGATGTACGCGCAGCCAATCTCGCAACCCGTCGCTCCGGGAGCACACTGTGTCTAGGACGTGTGTCCAAGTGGCCAAAGCCCCTTTGTCCAGGCTCCACCAGTAAGCGGTGGGGCCGGGGCAAGACAATGCCGTCATTAACAGATCGCGTTTGGATTCCGCGACGTCTACAAAAACTCCCTGCTCCGTGCATGAAATTTGGCAGCCTAAACGGCAAAGTAGATCCCGTCCCAACAAGTTAGTCGGGGCGGTGGTAGTCATCAAAAAAGCGTGTCTAGCCTCTAGTGGGCCGCACACCACTCTTACCTCTTCTGAAATGGGGAGCGCTTGGGGCAAGCCTGAAACTCCCACTATCTGAACGTCCCTATCTGTGGGGCGCAAGGATGGTAACTGCCCTTCGTTAATAGTACTGCGAGTCGCGCCCGTATCGACGAGAAAGTCCACCTGTTGCCCATCCACGTCTAGTGTCAAGGTCGGCTCCTCGGTTGGTGTCATAGTCAAGAGGGGGCATTCTATGGGCGGCCCGCCGGCGTCCCGTCAATAGGCTACTTGATTTCTCGGTGGCAGGTATCCCTGGCGGGCCTTCGGCAATCACGTTTCCAATGTCCCATCTGTCCGCAGCGAAAGCATGCCCCTTGTGGAGCGGTGGATGCGGGGTACCCGTTGTTATTGCGCGGACCGTGTTGCGTCAGACGCCTCGCAGGCTGTTGGTTCTGCTGTCCCCATTTTGGCGGCCCATTCCCGTTTGCTCCGTTTGGGGCCCAATAACTTGGGGGAGGCCCATCGTTTTGGGGAGGGGGTCCCTGTGGATACCCGTTCTGGGGAGGGGGCGTTTGTACTGCCCAGGTCTGTGGAGGGGGTGTTTGCACAGCCCAATTCTGCGGCTGTGGAGGGGGCCCCTGCATGTTCCAGTTTTGGGGAGGGGGCCCTTATGGGTTCCAATTTTGGGGAGGGGGCCCTTGTGGGTTCCCTTGTGTCCGCATGTCGACTCGTCCACTGTCGTTGTCGTCGACGTCATTTTCGTTTTCGTTATCGCGGCCCCACTCTTCGTTGGGCTCTATCCTGGTGTTCCGATTCTGGGCCCGTACTTGGCCTCGATTTCCCTTCTTATTTTGGTTGAGTTGGGCCCGTTTTTCCTGGACAAGCATTTGCAATATGTCGTCCTTTACATCGGCCTTCTTATCGTCGCCGTCGCCACATTGCTCGGCCGCTTCAACTAGTTGGTCGGTTGGGGTGTTCCTCCACCCTATCATAGCCGTTTGAATGCGCTTCCTAACTGCCGGTCTCATCCATTCTACCATAAAATTGTTCACTACAGCGCGAGGGAGATCTTGTGCCTGCACCTGGCCCAGTCCTCCCCACTTTAACACTGCTCTTTCTACCCTCTCTCTCCAATCGATTGCTGCTTCGCCATGTTTCTGTTTTAGGCCGTATATTTTATTCCAATCTGGCCCCGCGGCTGGCATCAGTGCGGTGTATACCCCGGTCAACAATAGGTCGACAAGGGCATTCCAATCGACGAGGGTCTGGGCCGGGGTTTGGGCCGGGGTTGGTGCTACATTTGGCCAGCGTGCGTGTATTTTGGCCTGGTCCCACACCCGCGCGGGCAATACAGCCTTCCCCATATGGCAGACGTCCCGCCAATCTGCGCCTGTATTGTGTATCCACAAACGCATAAATTCCGGTATCTGACCGGGCTCTTCGGCCAGCAAGGTTCTCACCCGCTCCTGCATAGATGCCAAATCTGATTCTCTCCAGGGTACCCTGATGTTAATGGGTCCCGCCGCTCTCAGTCCTATGGTTTTTAAGGGACACATCCCGATTGTAGGCTGGGGGTTCTCCGATTCCGTGAACCCTTCCAATGAGGGGTACAGTTCTCCTAGCCCTACTGGAGGCGCGAACCGCTGTCCGCCCCACTAGCCTCTTGTCCTCTAAATGGATTACCCGGGCTAAGGTGAACCTGAGGGGCGGCTGGTCTAGTTCTCTGGGAGTCTAACCCCTGGGGAAACAGGGGCGGGGGTGGGAAAGGTGGCGCCTGTGGCCCGGGGGCAGGGCTCAGGGCTTGGGGGGGTAGAGGCATGGTAACTACCTCCCCTACCGCGGGGTCTTGGTCCGGATTTTGGACGAGCGGCATTAGCCGCTGATTTGCTTGTTTGACCACCTCCCTAATTGTTTTGTCCTGAACTTTGTCTGCTTGTTTCTTTTGGCCCTGAAGCTTCAGTACTTCCCCTGCCAAGCTAGCCTGTCTTGAGGCCGCCAGTCGCTTCATCCCTTCCTTTTCCCACCACCCATACACCTTCCAATAATCGGGTGGGAAGTGTTTCCTCTCTTTCTCGAGCTTATCCAAAGCTCCGTACAGCACTTCCAATTTGTCAAGTGCGAACGATCCCTCCTCTGGCCAGGGATTACTCAAATCCTTAGTTAAAACAGCCCAGTCCTTTCCTGGTCTTACCACGGCATAATGATGCCTCTTAAACATGAAAGATGCCGGGGTTCCCTTGAGGGGCTCCCCCTCTTTCGTTAGCTTGCTTCCCATCTTATTGCTCTGACGCTGATCCTTCCTGGAAAGTTCTTGGCCACCGGCGCAGCCTTATGGCTGTCCGACCTCACGTTTCCCCCTCCTCCTTGCTAACTGTAACATTATCCTTAATGTTATCCTGCGAAAATTCTATCCTTAACGTTATCCTTAATGTTATCCTGCGAAAATTATATCCTTAACGTTATCCTGGTGAATTTAACAAAGGCTTGTCATTCTGAGGCTTAAAAATAGCCTTTACTTACAATTTTCGTTCGGAGAGCAGGCAGGGCAGATGGCAAGGGAGCGGACTGAGTCCGCTCGAGGGAGGGAGGTTCGAATTTGGAAAAATAGCCCTTTAATACACGACAATGCTCACCTTAAAACAAATCAGCGTGCCGGCGCCGGCCTCAGGCAGCCTCCCTCCTGTCGTTCGGGGTCCGCTCCTCTCGTCCTCCTCTGCTGCAATCCGAGTCACGGCACCATGAAATGTCGGGAGTGACTCCTTGATCGTAACAGAATTCCACCATCAGTTTGAGAATGACAAACGTTTATTAAATACCAATTACACAGCTGGGAGGGAGCAAGACATCTACAGCATGAAAGGACAACATCCCAAGTCAACCTTCCTAAAGACACATCGATTCGCAGTTCATTTATATAGAGGCACACTTTATCAGAGAATCTCCGCTAGAGTCCGAGAGGACAAAGAAACTGGGCTAAGGGTCCTCCCACCGGCATCTCCAGTGGGCCATGTTCCCCACCGTCATCCGTCCTTTCGTCTTGGAGGAGTGAAGCACGCACCGTTAGGATCCGGACCAGATGTGTTTTCATGGCTCCGAGGTGACAGGAAATATAACTCACTGAAGGGGGATTGCATTCCTGGTCCTGATAAGGCCATAAAATGTATGAGGTCGTACTGATGAGTTCCAGGTGTTGAATGTACCTTTCAGCTCACTTTCTTATTTAAACTTAAATCCAGAGCATATTTATCGTAACTCAAGCGTCATTTTGATTATACGAAGTATAGTTAATGTTTTAACAGTCTATCAGGAAAGGTCTATGTCTACAATTCAAGCATCCCACGAAAGGTTCACATTTCACACACATATAATCCGCATTCCTGCCCGCGGCTCGAGACGCCGTTTGCGGGCCAAGGAGAGAGTTTTACGACAAGGCTATCTGGCCTGTAAAGAACGCACGTATACAACAAAGCCATCTGTTCTGCACAGATGAAGCGTGTATTTCTCATTTTAAACTATGGCAAAGCGAAAACCTTTTTATTAACTATGAAATAACATTTTCAAACAACATTTATAACAGAGCTCATGCAGTAACAAATCAGCTACCTGACATATATATATATATATATATATATATATATATATATATATATATATATATATATATATATATATATTCTTACAGTCTGCGGATTAGATGTTATTTACCGAGCGGTGGTATTGCCGCGACCTAACAGTTCCCCCGATTCTTCCCCAACTCACCCGATTCACCCAGACGTTGGCCAAATCGCGCTATGCCAAATCAATGATAGAAAGGACACGACGACTGGGAAAGAGGAAACGACGCAAGGGGTACAGTTCTCAAGACCTCCGGAGGAGGGTATAATTACAGTGGTGGAGAAAAGGGGTAGATTACAAGGCAGTGAGGTAAAGACACAGAAGGGATGGGCACTTAATTACCGTCTTATCTTATCCCAGACAGACCAGAGACAAACGGAACAAGGCAGACTTACACAGGGATTGATGGCAGGAAGGGACAGGTAGGTCGATAGCACAAGGTGCACCTTGGCTCGGGGACAGGATAAAGCATGGTCCAAAAGATGCAGGGAGGCCTCACAGCGCTCGGAGGTGGTCTTGCTTGCTCCAAGCTCAGCGCGCATCTGACGTCACCTCCCCCTCACGGCGCATGCTCAGTGGGGAGTGACACGCCCTCGGCTGGTTGGTTCCGCCCCACTGGGGCCGGTCCGCCGCTTCCATTGGGTGCGGGGGTTACCGGGCTCCGCCCTTGACGAGGAGCTGACAGGGAGCCCCTATTTGGTAACCCCGTCGAGCACATGTTTGATGGCGGCTCGTTGGGAAGGCCTGGTGCCCTCCCAACACCCCCTACCAACCAAGCCGGAGTGAGGATGCGCACTTCCTGCGCTCGTTGTTGTTGTTGTTGTTGTTGTTGTTGAACTGTGAGGAAGAGCTGCGGGGAGGTATTGGGAGGTCCTAAACTTCCTAACGGTGCCATACAATCACATTCTGGTGCAACGAAGGGTCAGAATTAATGGAAACGAGTCCTTAACTGACATAGACTAAGAATAACTAGCAAGATGTCCTATAGTTGTCTTACATGAGATGCGGTGAACCTGGGCACGACATTTAATGGGGGAAATAGGGGGAGGTCGGGTCTACAGAGTGTTGTTTACAGAAAATGGGACTAGGGAATGGGGGATTGGGGATAGTTGGGAAGTATTGAGGAAATAGGGGAATATTTACAAGCGGATATGGATGGATGCAAATCCCATATCCGCAACACTGCACCCTTCTCTACCTCGGGGCGTCCCGACCCGATAAATTTTTACCTACTTTAGTGTGGCACTCAGATGTAGTTCCCTCTACTATTAACTCAACCCTGAGTGCGACAGTTTTACAGATGTTCACAAATGAGTAAATATGTCCCCCTGCGACGTTGCACCCTTCTCCTAGCAGAAACACACCCACAGGATAACCGAATGGCGGAAAGCATCCTCAAACTAAACATACAGCTGGTAGGGAGCATTATTTATACAACACTGATATTTACACTACGATCCAGGACCTGTTCTTTGAGGAACACATGCAGATGTTATGCATAGGGAGAGCACGCATGCCAGCATCGATACACCAACCCACGAGTGCCCTGTGGCCCTACGGCCTTTAATAATGTGCAGAGCACCCCGTCCAAGCACCAAAAGCACCACCCCATTACGCACAGTCAGCACCATCCGGTGCATCAATAAAGTGTTCATAAAAATGCACAATTAAGTGTCCATGGTCACCGGTGGTGTCGCAGCCGGCCGATGTTCTGCCGCTGGTCTTGCCTTCATGGAGTGCACTTGGCCTTCTGGCTTCTTTAGAAATAAAGAAAGGCGCCAACCGCGTCCATTTCTGAATTGTGGCCATCAGGGGGGCCAACTAAAAGTGGTTCACCTGTATGGCATAGGTGCCACGTTGACCCAGAGGTCCATCCACGGGTGGTGCTTGACCGCAAAAGAACTGCGGTCCATTGTGGGCGGCCACAAAAATTGCGGTCCATATGGTGTATCGATCCAGGCAGCAAGCAGCGGAAGTACAGGCCCACAACTGTGGAGCCAGCACCTCTCTCTCCTCTCTCTCTGCCCCAAAGCCAGATCCTCGGAGATGGGAGACAAAAGAAGACAAGTGAGTAAGGTGGTAAGGCCGCAAAAGTGCACGCAATACAAGGTAATGCACACTGTGGGCACATGGGAACCAGGTGAGACAGGTACGTTCCTACCGTACGCCCCCCCCCCCCCCCACCAGGTAACCTACATTGCCCCTCCCTTACCCCTTACTGTATCCACAAAACACAACACTACCCATAAACATCTACTTTACACATCAACAACGTCCCTACTGTCTTCCCCGTTCCTCCCATAAACCAAATTTGTCTTCTCTCCCTCCTAACCAATCAAATTTGCCATTTCCAACTCTCATCAAAATCTGCCATCTCCAACTCAACATCAAAATCTGCCATCACCAATTCATCATCAGTCCCTCCTAAGGAGGGAGAGATGGAATCACCCCAATGTCTCATCCACGTCATGATGCGTCTCACAAATCCAAACAGCAATTCTCCTTTCCTGCAACACAAAACAAAGAAAACACAGGTGTGGAGTCATCAGCATCACCTCAGGTAAGTGGCTGCGTATGGTGCGACAGGTTCATCAATCCTAACTATTTCCTAAATGACTTTAACAACTTTACATTACCCGGGGTCTTTCCCTGCCAATCCATTGGCCAACTTACACTATGGGTTCTAAAAACCAATTCCCATTGACCAAACTGTGGTGCTTCTCAATTTGGGGTCTCACTCCCCCGATTCATCTCCCGGTGCCCTTGCACAATTTCTGGGCTGTGACGTGTAGCTCTCCCAGCAGGTCTACCCACCTGCACACCTCCACCACTGCAGTTGCCACCCGAGCTTACCTAGCTCCTCACCCTAACCTAACTAACTGGGGAAGGCCCCTCCTGGCTCTGTCACCCCTTGGTGCCCTCTGGCACTGGGCTACCCGGGTCCATCCTCCGGATCCTCGGGCCCCATCCACAACACTCTACCGGCTCCCAGAGCCCACCTGCGGCCTCACCTGGCCGACATCCTCACAGTGGTGGAGTGCCCAAACCAACTACACACACTAACAGGCTACACGCCGAGCCATTTCCACAACACTAATGCACCCATCCAATCATCATTCTTCCACCCACACCACAGATGCCAATTTCCAACCACAATTTACCTATACCCTCTACCTAACACTTACACTACCCGCCCCGGGTATCCGTGATGGGGGTCCACTCTTCCCCCATCCACACCTTCGCACCACGCTCACCACTCCGTACCACTTACTCCAACTCTCTCCACACCACTCATTCTCTGCTCCATATATTCCACACACCTGTACTTGCACACCTGTGCTCTCATACTTGGTGCCGCCTGCACCCTTCTCTCCCCCAAGCGCATTCGCGCTGATCCACAACACTCACTACTCACCATGACACTCATCCGCAATGCTCTCTCATTCATCACTTGTACACTCACACACACCTCGGAGCATTGCCTCACCGATGCCTCATTTGAAGCTGCTCACCAGCACTTCCATTCACACTGCATCATCTGCTCTGTCTACTCCCTTCTAAAACTCGCGCTCCTCCGTCTTCCCTTACACTCAGCGCTCCCACGTCATTACCAAACACTAAGCTACTACGTCCCCACTGCAGGTACCAAGTCTCTTACTTAAATCTTGTCATCCATAGTCACCTCTAGTCCCTATCAATATAACATAACCCACCCGGGCTAGTTTTCACTGCCATACACCCCATAATCTATAGCGCATTTGCCCCAATCATGGGAAGGGTGGCAGGGATGCCACCCTTACCCACCGTCATACGGCGTGAATGGGACCTTGTGGGACCACCTCGTATGCGAGTCGTTGCCCGCCTGCCGGACCCCGTGCGTCGCCCCTTGCGGGGTCAGCGCGGGGCCGAACCGGCCGGGCCCCCACAGTACATTACCCCCAAAGGGCTCCCGTGCCTCCCCTGTCCCTCTAAAAACTACCCCTGTTGGTGTCGATGCATGGGTCACGCTTCCGCAACCCGCTACCCATTCCATACCACCACAACCTTGCTCACTCACACCTCTCCCATCACCGGACCCTCTCGCTCGCACCCTCGTTCCATACACTCCGGACCAGCCATACACCTCACTCTTGGCCTCTCACGAACATCCGGGTCCATCTCGACCCTCAAGCTTATTAAATCACCTGGCGCATCACACGCACGACCATATTGGTCACCACTTACACCGGGTCCTCTTTCTCTTCGCTTCTCCTCCATCACCTGCGAATCCCTCATCCGGTTAATGAGCACATCATCACGATCCGAACACAGACTTTGGACCAATTCTTTTACTTCCTCTTTTATCTCTTTCTTATCCTCTCTCCGTCGCTTCTTAATTTCGCTCACCCCTTCTTCCACTTCTTCTAATTTCTGCTTCACCTCCTTCATCTCCTCGTGCGCCCCCTTAAGTTCTTCCTCTAACTCCACCTTATTTTTTTCTATGTGCTCCCGCACCTCCCGCTCTTTAACCTCCATCACCTCTACCACCTTGTTCATTTTCCTCGTCAGGTCCTCATGTACCGTCTGACACTCTTTTTTAATTACCCCTACGTCCTTTTCATCTCCTTCTGTGTTGATTTTAAACCCTCTATTACCGCTGTGTTCTTCTTTACCTGGTCCCCCAACTCCTTTTGTCCCACTGTCAGCTGTTCTACTCCCAGCGTCAACTCCTCTATACCACCTTGCAATTTTACAGTCCCCTTTCTCACCTCCTTCTCCATGCGCTCCTTACAGTGCCTCACCTCCTCGCGCACTCCTCCGACCTCCTCACTCACACCTCTTCTGATCTCCTCTCCCATCACTTGCATCTCCTGCCCAGATGCCACCCTCATCTGCTCCATTTCCTCCCTGTGAGCATCCAATTTAGTTTCTACCCCCATTCTGACCCCCTCTATCTGCTGCCCCATTTGTTTAACTTCCCTTTCCGCTTGGTCCCTCATGTCCCTCAATTTGCCTTCCATACTGTTTTCTAACCCCTCTAACCCCTTTTTCATCCCTTCCATTTGATTCTCTTGAGCGGCCATTCTGTTTTCTACCCCCGTTAACCCATGTTTCACCCCTTCTATTTGATTCTCTTTTTTTTTTTTTTTTTTTTGTATACAAGATCGAGGCTCGTGAAAGAGCGAACATTAATCACACAGAAAGACAAACCGACACATAAAACATATAACATAGGGAGCGGTAGACAAGATGGGGAGAGAGGGGGAAGGACACAAACACAACATTTGAGAGCAGGGACCGAGAGACATGGAGACATCGAGAGATCTGAGAGAGGGCGAGGGCTTTGGGGGGGGGGGCGTGGGAAGGGGGCAGTAGGAGAGGTATAAAACATATGGACACTGCCAGGACTTCCAGGGAAGAAGTTGGAATTTCAAACAAGGTGGATCTGGGGTGAATTAGCGGGGGTAGAAAAGATCAAGGTTTTGGATGGGGGAAGATAAGAGATGGTGGTGAACAGCTGTTTTAAAGACCTGGAGGGAGGAGTGGGATTGAAGGGAGTGAGGGAGTTTGTTCCAGAGGCGGGAGAAAAGAGGAATGAAAGAGTGAAGGTGAGCGGAGAGCCGAGATTTCGGCAGTTTAACCATCAGAGGGTTGCTGGCAGATCTTGTGCGACCTGTAGGAATATTTGGGGGACAGAGCACAGAGAGAGCTGGGGGTGCATGGCCGGAGAGGAGTCGGTAGAAGACAGAAAGACCACCTACCTGCCTGCGGTGAGTGAGTGAAAGGCCCTCAGAGATAGCTTCATCGCGGGAGATTCCAATAATTCTGAAAGCTTTGGTTTCAACAGCGTGAAGCCGAGCTAGGTGTGAGGCAGGAGCACCGGCCCATAGGGGAGAACAGTATTGAGTGGCCATTCTGTTTTCTACCCCCTTTAACCCATGTTTCACCCCTTCTATCCCATTGTCTAACCCCTCTAATTTAGCTTCTAGCCGTTCCCCCATTTCTCCCATTTTGCCCCCCATTTCGCTCCCCAATCGCTCACTATCAGCCCTCGCTCCGTCCCTCATTACTCCCATCATTCTGCTTTCCATTTCTTCGCCATTCTTGTCCATAAGGGCCTTCATTTGTATAAAAAAAAGGTTCAAATCCACCAGCGGCGCTGCTACGGTCGCGGGCGCGGTCGCCGTAGCCATCTGCGAGGCGCCATTTTGCGCGCCCGTAACCTCATGCGCGAGGACGCCATTTTGCGAACCTGCCGCCCTCACTGCTTCGCTCTCCTCATGTCCCTCAATTTGGTCCTGGATCGACCCTGCCTCACTCTCCTCTACCGGAACCCAGCCGTCTTGATCTCCCATAGCGCGACTTTCAAAATTCGGGTTTTTTTTGTAAAACAAAATCAAATTTCGGTGACTTGTAATTTTGAGCGCGTTAAGCACGCTTCGGGTCCGTATCCCACTCCCAGACACCAATTGTTACAGTCCGCGGATTAGATGTTATTTACCGAGCGGTGGTATTGCCGCGACCTAACAGTTCCCCCGATTCTTCCCCAACTCACCCGATTCACCCAGACGTTGGCCAAATCGCGCTATGCCAAATCAATGATAGAAAGGACACGACGACTGGGAAAGAGGCAACGACGCAAGGGGTACAGTTCTTAAGACCTCCGGAGGAGGGTATAATTACAGTGGTGGAGAAAAGGGGTAGATTACAAGGCAGTGAGGTAAAGACACAGAAGAGATGGGCACTTAATTACCGTCTTATCTTACCCCAGACAGACCACAGACAAACGGAACAAGGCAGACTTACACAGGGATTGATGGCAGGAAGGGACAGGTAGGTCGATAGCACAAGGTGCACCTTGGCTCGGGGACAGGATAAAGCACGGTCCAAAAGATGCAGGGAGGCCTCACAGCGCTCAGAGGTGGTCTTGCTTGCTCCAAGCTCAGCGCGCATCTGACGTCACCTCCCCCTCACTGCGCATGCTCAGCGGGGAGTGACACGCCCTCGGCTGGTTGGTTCCGCCCCACTGGGGCCGGTCCGCCGCTTCCATTGGGTGCGGGGGTTACCGGGCTCCGCCCTTGATGAGGAGCTGACAAGGAGCCCCTATTTGGTAACCCCGTCGAGCACATGTTTGATGGCGGCTCGTTGGGAAGGCCTGGTGCCCTCCCAACACCCCCTACCAACCAAGCCGGCGTGAGGACTAGCACTTCCTGCGCTCGTTGTTGTTGTTGTTGTTGTTGTTGTTGTTGAACTGTGAGGAAGAGCTGCGGGGAGGTATTGGGGGGTCCTAAACTTCCTAACGGTGCCATACAATCACATTCTGGTGCAACGAAGGGTCAGAATTAATGGAAACGAGTCCTTAACTGACATAGACTAAGAATAACTAGCAAGATGTCCTATAGTTGTCTTACATGAGATGCGGTGAACCTGGGCACGACATTTAATGGGGGAAATAGGGGGAGGTCGGGTCTACAGAGTGTTGTTTACAGAAAATGGGACTAGGGAATGGGGGATTGGGGATAGTTGGGAAGTATTGAGGAAATAGGGGAATATTTACAAGCGGATATGGATGGATGCAAATCCCATATCCGCAACAATATATTGTTACGGTCCGCGGATAAGGATGTTATGTTTGCCGAGCAGATGGCACCGCGACCTAACAGTTTCCCCGATTCACCCGATTCACCCGAACGTTGGCCGTATCGCGCCACAGATATTCAATATGGAAAACTCTAAAGCGACTGAATGTAAAGAGGAAGAAGAAGACGTACAGAAGAGTAACGGGATTTATTATTTACACACACAAGCAAAAGGAGCAGTCACGGTTATGTACAGGGAACATTGAAAAAGCAGGTGACAGTGAAAATTACTAGCTTATCCTATGCAGTCTTAATTTATTCCCATGGACAAACCAAACAGAACAAACTCACGTACACGAATGGTGAAATTGCAGGCAGGATTGGCTGGAAGGAGGTGTGTGGCTGGAGCTTGATCCCGCACGGGATGTCGGGCTGGACCTCGATGGCCGCTGATGCCACTGATCCTGTCGTGTGCGCGGGATCACGGGTCGGAGCTGCTTGGTGGAGCCGACGCGCTGGTGGGGGTCTGGCGTGACGGGTTCTCTCCTCTCTCTTTCTTGGTCCAACCACTCTTTCTCTCTCTCTTGGTCCAACTCTTCCTCTTGGTACAATCACTCCTCACCACCGACAACTCAATGCAACCACTGACCACTCAATGCAACCACTGACCACCACTGACAACCAACCCAGCTCTTTCCCAAAACCACACAACTCAGCTCTGCTCTTATCATGGACCTCTTCACAACTTCTTGCGCATGCGCCTTTATAGCGCATGTGGCGATTAAGCCGCTGGCTTTTTGGTCACGCCCATCGGTGTGCTCACCTCGGCCCTGGTTGGTCACGTGACCCTCTGGCTCCGCCCTTGATGACGACGGGCGGGCACGCCTTTCTTCCCCAACCCGAGCACATGTTCAATGGTGGCTTTGGGGCGAAAACAACCCACAGCTGTAACAAACTGGCCAACTGCCCAGTGCAGTTGGCAATGGAGACTTGGAGGGGATGTAATTGGCAGATTGAGGCTTGGCCATGACGAAAGGGGAAATGGAGGTTTTTGGGAATGGGAATGAAGAATGAAGGGAATCTATCTTTTTCACTTGGTGCAATGGAGTGTCATTTTAATGGAAGACAAGGCCTTACCCTAAAACACATAATAAGGATATAAACTACTGAACAGGGATATTATAGTGTCCTTCAATGTATGCTTTATGGAATTAACTACCGGGACGCCCTTTTGACCTTTATACACACTGGAGCAAGGAGGGCTCAGAATAAAGCAATAATAATAATACACACAATAAAAAAACACAATCCTCATTTCCGCAACAATATATATATATATATATATATATATATATATATATATATATTGTTGCGGAAATGGCCCTTAGTGGTTTATTAAATATAGAATTAGTTCAGGTCCCCTCTTAGATGTATGTTTACCATAGATCGTCTGTACTGGGATGGTAGTTTTGTGTCGGAAGGTGTAGCAGGCTGTTTTGTGTGGTGCATTGGTGGTGTACAAGAGACGGTTCCCTTTTAATTACATCTTGACAATCAAACAAGGTGCAAGTTCCATTAAGACCGGCCTCGGTTGCAATGCCATGATCGAGGCAATGGATTGACGTGAGAAAGCGCGATTGAGCGGGCAAAAACGAAAAGCGCCGTCAAAAAAAACCGGAAGCGGCGCTTCGAGGGGTCGCTGAGGACGTGCGAGGGAGGAGGTGAAAAAAAAGACGCATGCGCGGATGGCGTGTGGACAGGCCTTCGCGGCGGGTTCCCGCCGGAGAGCTCTCTCCGCGCGTGGTTGAGCGGGAGAAACGGAAAATCGTGCTGATCGTGTGGCCGATAAGGAGAGCCGGTGGCCGCCATTTCGCGACGCTTGATGCATGGCCGATAAGAGGGCGGGCCGCCATTTGGCAGACTGCAGGCCCAAGCGGGGCCTTCGAATCCGGCGACATCGGCTTGTTACGAGCTGCATTCGCCCTTTTCACATCTTCACCTCTCGTCCATCAACACCACCAAGTACCCCCCTGTCTTGTATGAATGTTGTCCAGGCCTAAGGTTTATCTCGTTAGGGTCACCCCGCGAAACCCTTAATTGTAGCTCCCTAGATAAGAGCGGGTTATTACTCATAGTTGAATTATAATGTTATCATGAACGCCTTGCTTGTTTTGTGTACCCTAATGTTCCCCCATTAAATCTGGTTGATTCATATGGAAGTTGCCGCACTGCATTCATCTGTGTCGCATTGAAGAGCAATCCGCTCGATTTGTAATTAAAACCAAGCTGGCTACAGGTTGCGGCAGACTTCGCTCGGTCTCTGACAAACCCAACCTGTAGCGACGGGTGTCTCCCCAACTGGCAAGGCACAGGTGTAATTTGGTATCGCGATAGAGGCGCGTAACCCGAGATCTGTGTCGAACCAGCCGGCGTTGCACCCGTGGGACGGCCGTGCCGGGAGGCGCGACCCGTCTCCTACAACACTGGTGTCAGGAGTGGGATTTGGACCTGGGGTGCATTTCGCACCCCGAACATCGATTGTGAGAGGCGCGTAAAGAGAAAAAAAATGAAAAAAACACGTCGCTCGCAAATTCCAAATTTGGTTTCATTTTTATTTTGAGTGGATTGGGTGTCAAACTTCGTAATTTATAAAGGAAGATGGAGTCGCAAAATGGCTGCGCGGCTCAGCAGCGTGACACGGGGTGGGAGAGAATCGGTATTAAGAGTGCAACGAGCCGCACATCACGAAGAAAACGCTCCCACCCACCGATCCAAACCACGTGGTCACGGCATGCGTCATGGCAAAATAAGCAGGACGACAATGCGTACATTAACGAGCTTCATGCACGATTGGAGGATGCCTGGGAGCAGGTGGAGTGTAAGGAGGATTATATTGGGGAGTTACACACGAAATTGCATGAGGCACTACAGCAGGCAAGTGAGGTTCAGGAAAATGAGGAGCAAAGGGAGTCACAACAATTGGTCGATGCACAGGAACGAATTCACTGGACGGAAATGGCCTTGGCCGGCGCATTGCGAGACAACACAGATTCCAGATGGGAACGAGCACGGATTCTCGAATTGGAAGGCATAGGGAATCAATTGGTGGAAAAAGTCCAGGTACTACAGGGAGAAAAGAGGAAAGTAGAGGGGAGTACCCATGAGTTGGAACAACTGAAGGAAAAGGTAAGATCCGGTGATCAGACAAGAGAAAGCCTAGAACAGAAGATAAAAAGAGGGGAGGAATACATGGAACAAGAGAAGAGCAAACTGAACAAGAGAATAGAGAAAGAACAAAGCAGAAACTCCCGGGATCGGGAGAACTTGAAAAAGGAAAGAGAGGAACACGATTTGGAATTGGAACAACTGAAGGGAGAATTGTCTGAGAAATCAAGCCAGTTTCGGGAATCGGAGTACAGAGGAAATGAACTGGCACGTCAAATGGAAAGTAGCAAGGAATACGGGAAGAGGATGGACAAAAGGAGAGAGGAAGCATGCGAAAGAGTAGAGGAGATAAGTGAGGAAAAAGAGAGGATGGAGAGTGAAATGTTAAGGAAACACACTGGGCAGATTGAGCAGATAGAAGGTAAAGCAAGACTAAAAAATGAGATGGAGTTACAGAAACACCAAAACAAAGAAAGGGAATTACAAAACAAGCTGAGGATGTTAAGTGAGGAAAGAGAGAGGACGGAGAAGGAAACGTTAAGGAACCACACTGTGCAGATTGAACAGATGGAAGCCAAAGCCAGGTTAAAGAATGACATGGATGAAAGGGTAATGAAAGAACAACGAATGAAGCAGGAGAAGGAAATCAATCAATTGAGAGAAACGACGAGATTGGAGAATGAAGAACAAAAGAGACGATGGGATACGAAACAAAAAGAATATGAATTTGAAATTGATCAACTAAAAAGGAACTACACTGTGCAGATCGAACAGGCAGAAGCCAAAGCAAGGTCAAAGAATGAGATGGATGAACGTGTAATGAAAGAACAACGAATGAAGCAGGAAAAGGAAATCAATCAATTGAGAGAAACGACGAGATTGGAGAATGAAGCACAAGAGGGACGGTGGCATAAGAAACAAGAGGAATATGAATCGGAAATTGACCAATTAAAGGAGAAAGCAAGGGTGGAGTCCGCAGAGATGGAAAGACTCCAGAAAGGTAACGAACAACTAAAAAGGCTCAGAGAGGAAGAACGACTCAACTGGGAAAGAAAATGGAGCCAGGAAGTAGGGCAGCACAATAATGTGGGATGTGTGACGTCATCACAGGGAGGATTGTTAGTGGTGCAGGACTTGATTGGCATCACTCGTCGAATGAAACAACAATTGGAGCAAACCCTGGTGATGGAGACATGGAGGGAGTATACGGGGTTGTTGACTCATGAAACACATTTTGAGCAGGTCCAGCAAGTGAAGCTGACAGCCCCAGAGGAGTGTGGCGAACCAATGATGAGCGACCGGACCGATGTGACTTTGGAACGAAGCAGGTACGTGGGCATCTGCATACATGGTGCGGATGATGAGCTTAAGTTTGCAATTGGATTTGATGTTAATCAAGAGACTCTGTCCGATGGGGTGCACGTATGCGTGACACCTGAATGTGTGGATGGAATGCCTGTGGATGAATGCTGTGAGCCCATAGTCCAGTTTACAGCACCGGGGTGTGCTGTCAAGGCCGAAACGTGTGTGACTGCGGAGCATGGAATGAGTGGTGACGTAGGAAATAGGTTCGAGGTGCAAGGGGAAATAGAAATTCCACCAGGAGCAGGCTTTAGAAAGGGGATTGTAATTTCTCCCTCAGCTTCACAGGAACTTCGAGGTAGAGCGCAGATGCGTAGCAGGCGGCGTTGGCATGCGTCACATACTCCCTGGACCCATTTTCGAACAAGAGGGGCCCAGCAACGACACCGCCAGGTGTCCCTTGGTCATCGGACCTCTCTGAGGACACGAGGGGTTCGGCTAGCTAAATGGGATTTACCTGTCTTCAGGGAATTAAAGAGAAGAGGGGGAGGCCGCTCCCCCAAGTGGGGTCTACCTGACTTCCGCGAACCCTGGAGAAAAGGAGGGGGTGGACCACGACCCCAATTGAGACGTGACCCTTATGAGCCGTGGCGGAAAGGCGGTGGGGCCATGTAAGGGGTAATGAGGGTTTCCTTCCCTCACTCACTTTCCAATGAGTCACAGAAGCAGGCCAGATTGGAAAGAAAAAAAAAAAAAAAAAAAAGGAATTCTTGACTGAAAATAATATCGAGAGAGATTGCAAATTGAGAGACTGACAGAAGAGACAAGAGTGGCACAAGTGGATGTGCGTGACTATTTAAAAAAAAAAAAAAAAAAAGTGAGAGAAATAGTGGGGACATGACAGACAGGGCGTTAAACACCCCTGCAAAAAGTGGAAGGTGTTGGATGGTGTTGTGGACTGGGTGTGTGGCACTGTGGAATGAATGACGAAGGTGTTTGGGATGAATGGCGTGATTGTGTGAATGAGGAGAGTGAGTGCGAACAATGTACCCTGTTGGTAGGAGTCTCCTAACCAAGTGAGTGTAGGTTAGGGGGACTTAGTGGATTTGACGTGGATTCTGGCTGCTGTTCCATTGTGCAGGCGGACTGCTAGGGGTAGGTGCAGCCAAGGTATGGTGGTACTGGCTGTGAGTGTGACATGGTATTGGAAGTTGGTGAGTCGGGAGGGGACACCAGACAGTAGGGTTTAGAGTGCTAAGAGAGCACAGTGCGGGGGCTAGAGAGCCACCCGGTTAGAGTGCTTGGAGAGCACAGTGTGGGGGCTAGAGAGCCACCCCTTATTTAGGAGCGCCAGAGGCGCGCTCAGGTGAACCCCGAGGTCGCTGGGTGTCCCCCACCACCTATTGGAAGCAGGCAAAGAGGCCTAGTTGTAGTCACACTCCCCAGCCAATGAGTTATGCCTGGCACCACCAAGTGAAGAAAAAGAGACAAATAAGGGCCTTGCCCAGGTTTAAAAGAATGGAACAGTGTGCCAGGTTGGGAAAAATGGGTCATTAGGATCATTGTGGCAATGGCAGGGTTTGTGCCATTGGTTAGAGCTTTAAGTAAAAGGTTAGGTTCGATGAACTCTCCTCCGCACCATTCATGTGTGACACCTGGTACGAGTCGTGTTGATGGGAAAGTTGTGAACAAGGGCCAGGTTCGGTCGCCCTCTCCAAGTGCCAGAGAAGCCACCAGTGTGTCATGAGCACACAGATAACAATTGATTAAGAAGCACACCATCCTGTCAGCTAAAAAGTGAAAGGACTTTTTAAGAAGACCATACTAAAACAAGTCGTACCAAGATAAGTCAGGCAAGGAAGGTTAAGGGTACTCTTCATTTTGCCTGGGCTGAGGTCATCACCCCCACTTGCACCCTCAAGAATGCCTCCAGACTGCATTTGCTTACCATCGGTAGAACTGTGCCACCTGCTGTCCAAGGCAGGGCTTGTTGCCTGCTGCTGCTCGATTGTGTGCCATGTGGGCCGAAGCATTTTTGTGGGCCATGGAGGCCAAAGTGCTTTTGCGGGCTGTTGCAGCCGAAGATTCATGCCGTCTTGTGGGCTCAGTGGGCCGAAGGACTCTTTGTGAGATTAGGCCACTGGGCCGACTGAACTCACCTGGTGAGAGGCCAATAAGGCCACGAAGTAAGGAAACCCCTCTGGGGTGAAGACACAACACTGCCGGGAGGAGGCGTGAAGGAGCGAACACGTCAAGAAGCTTTGAAACTCTGAATGTCTTGCTCCGATGTGAATATTGGTGTTGAAAGTAACATTGAATGCCCTCCTGCGCAAATGCATAATTAGAATGTTAAGTATTGTGCATAGAGTGTGGATGTGTTTGTTAGATTAGTGATCCGACACACTAGGATAGGTACATGCCAATCTTACTGATACTTTGCTTCTTGGAGTTAAGTGCTTGCAATGTTGTGGGTTAGAGTAAATGGGAGATTTGTGCTGTACGTTAGACAGGGCCATTCCCGCGGGCTGCCCCTAGTGGAGGCTCGGGAGAGCCTCGGGAGAAAGGTGGGGGTAGTGTTGCGGAAATGGCCCTTAGTGGTTTATTAAATATAGAATTAGTTCAGGTCCCCCCTTAGATGTATGTTTACCATAGATCGTCTGTACTGGGATGGTAGTTTTGTGTCGGAAGGTGTAGCAGGCTGTTTTGTGTGGTGCATTGGTGGTGTACAAGAGACGGTTCCCTTTTAATTACATCTTGACAATCAAACAAGGTGCAAGTTCCATTAAGACCGGCCTTGGTTGCAATGCCATGATCGAGGCAATGGATTGACGTGAGAAAGCGCGATTGAGCGGGCAAAAACGAAAAGCGCCGTCAAAAAAACCGGAAGCGGCGCTTCGAGGGGTCGCTGAGGACGTGCGAGGGAGGAGGTGAAAAAAAAGACGCATGCGCGGATGGCGTGTGGACAGGCCTTCGCGGCGGGTTCCCGCCGGAGAGCTCTCTCCGCGCGTGGTTGAGCGGGAGAAACGGAAAATCGTGCTGATCGTGTGGCCGATAAGGAGAGCCGGTGGCCGCCATTTCGCGACGCTTGATGCGTGGCCGATAAGAGGGCGGGCCGCCATTTGGCAGACTGCAGGCCCAAGCGGGGCCTTCGAATCCGGCGACATCGGCTTGTTACGAGCTGCATTCGCCCTTTTCACATCTTCACCTCTCGTCCATCAACACCACCAAGTACCCCCCTGTCTTGTATGAATGTTGTCCAGGCCTAAGGTTTATCTCGTTAGGGTCACCCCGCGAAACCCTTAATTGTAGCTCCCTAGATAAGAGCGGGTTATTACTCATAGTTGAATTATAATGTTATCATGAACGCCTTGCTTGTTTTGTGTACCCTAATGTTCCCCCATTAAATCTGGTTGATTCATATGGAAGTTGCCGCACTGCATTCATCTGTGTCGCATTGAAGAGCAATCCGCTCGATTTGTAATTAAAACCAAGCTGGCTACAGGTTGCGGCAGACTTCGCTCGGTCTCTGGCAAACCCAACCTGTAGCGACGGGTGTCTCCCCAACTGGCAAGGCACAGGTGTAATTTGGTATCGCGATAGAGGCGCGTAACCCGAGATCTGTGTCGAACCAGCCGGCGTTGCACCCGTGGGACGGCCGTGCCGGGAGGCGCGACCCGTCACCTACAACTATATATATATATATATATATATATATATATATATATATATATATATATATATATATATATATATATATATATATATATATATATATATATATATATATATATATATATATATATATATATATATATATATATATATATATATATATATATATATATATGTATGTCACTATGCGACCCCCATATCATCAGTGGAGAACCGCCAGCAAGGTGTCCCATACAGCTGCTGCTGCACCTTGCTGGGAGCGATAAGCACCGCCTGCCACACGGTGACGTTATCTCTGGTATCCACTCATCATATGGAGTCGACCTGGTTGCGGTTGGGAGTTACTAATAATGGTATCTGTAATCTGGTTCTCCAACCTAATGAGCAGACAGTATGACGTCATCGCCATGCATGTCCGCATTGCCTGCAAAGCTCCAGAGGAACCATCTAGCAGTGCGTCATTACGGATTATAAATCCAGATACTGTCACAAGTGCATGCAAAACTCACAGTTACCGACCTGGTTTCGCCATTGTTGGGGCTTCATCAGGGCAACGCAGTGAGGCTTTCCATACACTTGTAACTCTGTGAACCTTTCGGTTTTTATATCAGTCACTATGCGACCCCCATATCATCAGTGGAGAACCGCCAGCAAGGTGTCCCATACAGCTGCTGCTGCACCTTGCTGGGAGCAATAAGCACCGCCTGCCACACGGTGACGTTATCTCTGGTATCCACTCATCATGGATGTCCGTGATGACGTCATACTGTCCGCTCATTAGGTTGGAGAACCAGATTACAGATACCATTATATATATATATATATATATATATATATATATATATATATATATATATATACACAAAGAATTAAGTTAAGCACCCCCCCCCCCCCCCGTTTTTTTACAACCTCGCACATTACAAGTTTGTTGTCGTCAAAACAGTGTAATATACCCATGATATTGCTATATTTTCTGGAGAAGTGATATTATGGTCACATAAAAACATAACAATCATGCCGTTTTCAATATTTTATTCTGAATAATTTAAGGTGAAAATTTTTGGGAATTTTAGGCATATTTTCACCTCAATTTAAGTATGGAGCTATAGGTCCATCACGGACAGTGTGGATGACGTTTATGTTTTCTAACGTACAGTCATTGTTCTGAGAAGACCTCTAGCGATCTTTGCGTCAATAACGTGTGTAGGACCCACGTGATCGGATCACTGACTCAACCCTACGTCTCATAGACCCTGTAAGCCGTCGTATGCGTTGCTGTGGCAGGTTGTTCCATTCCCGATGTAATGCACGTTCCAATTCATCTAGATTGGCTATTGGAGGGACCATCTTCGCAATTTGTCGTCCCAACATGTCCCAAACGTGCTCGAGGGGGTTCTGTATATATATCTGTGCAGCGTCTGTCCTGTGTTGTCTTGTCACTGAACTACTTTCTCAAACTTTTGTGAAATCGTACCAAACTTCTGGAATGCACATATCTCTCCCGTCGGTATGTCCCAAGGATATATCTTTTTGAAAAATTTTCCATGTTTTTTTTTTTTTTTTGGAATGTTTTTGGGAATTTTTTTTTTTCAACTTCAATTTTTATAAAATGTGATATCATGTATATTACAAATACGTTTTTGCAAAATAATTGTTTGAATTATGATTGGTTTAAACCATGACAAAACGGCAACGCGGGTACAGTCATTTATCTATATATCGACACATCTGGGCAGTGTCTATGTTGTCACTTGACGACTCCCTCAAACTTTTGTTTCCATGGTTGTGAAGTGTTTTTAATGATGTTGTGGTGGTTTTGAATCATGTGGTGGTGAGGTATTTTGAATTATGTGGTGGTGAGGTGTTTTTAAATGACGTGGTGGTGAGGTGTTTTTAAATCACATGGTGGTGAGGTGTTTTTAAATCACATGGTGGTGAGGTGTTTTGATTTACGTGGTGGTGAGGTATTTATAATTACGTGGTGGTGAGGTGTTTTGAATTATGTGGTGGTGAGGTGTTTTGAATTACTTGGTGGTGAGGTGATTTTAAATGATGTGGTGGTGAGGTGTTTTTAATTTTGTGGCTGTGAGGTGTTTTTTTACGTGTTTTAGGGCTGTGAGGTGTTTTTAATTATGTGGTGGTGAGGTGTTTTTATTACGTGTTTTATGGCTGTGAGGTGTTTTTAGCCGCGTCGCAGATGCTGGTCATAGAGTGCCCTCTGCTGTTGTTCTTCTTCTTCTTCTTCTTGTTCTTCTTCTTCTTCTTCTTCTTGTTCTTGCAGAGAAGACAAAACCTCAAAGCTCCACCCATTCTGGGAACCATAGATCCACCCATTTTGGGAGAGGCTTCATATAAACAAATATCCACCATTTTATTAACTCGCATAGCTTTGAGGCCTGTTTTGTAGGCCCGTGGTGTCTTCCTCTCTCACACAGTTTTATTTCAAATCAAATTCGATATATCATTTCATTTTTCACAGTCGCTAACATAGTTTTAGACTCGGTTGAAAAAAAACGGGAAGAAAATCCCGATGAAAGTTGCCCTTTATAGAACGAAATGAATTCTCAAAGGCCTGTAACTTCAAGTCCATTGAGATTTTTTTTTTTTAAATCACGGCATGGTCAGTCATACACCGCCCGAAATAACAGACGGGAAAATGCCGAGATATATATATTTTGTTTAAATCGCAGCATGGTCAGTCATACACCGCCCGAAATAACAGACGGGAAAATGCCGAGATATATATATTTTGTTTAAATCGCGGCATGGTCAGTCATACACCGCCTGAAATAACAGACGGGAAAATGCAGAGATATATTAAAAATTCGTCCATTTGATGACAATCGTCACGATGAAATATTTAATTTATACGTCGTCACAATAATGTGGAGAGAGGAGCATAGCTTCGTTCACGTGTCGCCACACACGGGAAATTGCCGAGATATATATTTTTTAAATCGCGGCATGGTCAGTCATACACCGCCTGAAATAACAGATGGGAAAATGCCGAGATATATTAAAAATTCGTCGCCACACACGGGAAATTGCCGAGATATATTTTCACTTTGCACAAAAATAACATCGAGTAATCGAATCAATAGGAATGTCCTGTGCCTATAACATCGACGTTATAGGCACAGATGCATCTAGGCATTGTGTAACATCGACGCGGCTTTTGTTTTAATTAAAACTTTTTGTACTTGTTATTATGTGTTTTATGGCTGTGAGGTGTTTTTAATTTTGTGGTGGTGAGGTGTTTTTATTACGTGTTTTATGGCTGTGAGGTGTTTTTATTACGTGTTTTATGGCTGTGACGTGTTTTCAATTTCGTTGTGGTGAGGTGTTTTTATTACGTGTTTTATGGCTGTGAGGTGTTTTTAATTTCGTGGTGGTGAGGTGTTTTTATTACGTGTTTTATGGCTGTGAGGCGTTTTTAATTTTGTGGTGGTGAGGTGTTTTTATTTCGTGTTTTATGGCTGTGAGGTGTTTTTAATTTCGTTGTGGTGAGGTGTTTTTATTACGTGTTTTATGGCTGTGAGGTGTTTTTAATTTCGTGGTGGTGAGGTGTTTTTATTACGTGTTTTATGGCTGTGAGGTGTTTTTATTACGTGTTTTATGGCTGTGAGGTGTTTTTGTTACGTGTTTGATGGCTGTGAGGTGTTTTTAATTTTGTGGTGGTGAGGTGTTTTTATTACGTATTTTATGGCTGTGAGGTGTTTTTATTACGTGTTTGATGGCTGTGAAGTGTTTTCAATTTCGTGGTGGTGAGGTGTCTTTAATTTTGTGGTGGTGAAGTGTTTTTATTACTTGTTTTATGGCTGTGAGGTGTTTTAAATTACTTGGTGGTGAGGTGTTTTGAATTACTTGGTGGTGAGGTGTTTTGAATTACGTGGTGGTGAGGTGTAATCGTCCCAAACTTCCAGTCTGCACCTACCCCTCCCCTATGTGTGTGCTGAGGAGTTCTTTCTTGAAAAAAAAAACATTCGACCTAAATCTTCAACCTAAATTGCCTATACAAATGTAATATCACAAGCACAACAAATACATTTGTGCAAAGTAATTGTTTGTATTATGATTGGTGTAAATCATGACAACACAGCAACTCAGGTACAGTCATTAGCCTCAGATAAAATAAGCCCGTTCCTCAGTAACGACGCACGAGCCGAGCCAAGCTAGTATATATATATATATTTGTATATGCACGTGCACAAACTCTAACGTGAACGATAACTGTAAGCTGCGCTTCACTTCCGCTGAACTTGGGGACGGTGAGTCAGCTTTAGCGTGGCTCTTCTTTTTATATGCATCTTCTACACATATCACACGTCTTACACACATATCACTATACATACTTGTCTGATATACATGCCTGTTGTTTCTGTAGACTAAGCAGAAGACCTTTGTTGGTCGAAAGATTGTCGAGAATTAAAGATCGACCATCCTGAAGCTATGTGCGCGTCTGATTTAATCTCCCGATTATTTATTTAATGCAAATGAGACGCCCTGCTCGTACTGTGGAGTTTCTACTATTTCTCACAGTTATATATATATATATATATATATATATATATATATATATATATATATATATATATATATATATATCTATATATATATATATATATATATATATATATATATATATATATATATATATATATATATATATTGTTGCAGATATGAGGATTGTGTTTTTTTTATTGTGTTGTATTGTAGTAAATTGTTGTGAATTATTGCTTAAGTCTGGACCCTCCTTACTCCAGTTATGTATAAAGGTCAAAGGGCGTCCCATAATTAGTCCATAAAGCATACACGTCAGCCAATCATAGATTTCCCCCTGGTTGATAGTTATATCTTTATTATGTGTATTAGGGTAAGGCCTTGTCTCCCATTAAGATGACACTCCATTGCACCAAGTGAAATAGAGTAGATTCCTTTCACACCCCCCTTTCATCATTGCCAAGCCTCGATTTCACATCCCCTCCAAAACCAACATTGAACATGTGCTCGGGTCGGGGAAGACGGGCGTGCCCGCCCGTCGTCATCAAGGGCGGAGCCAGAGGGTCGCGCGACCAACCAGGGCCGAGGTGAGCACACCGATGGGCGTGTCCTGAAGGCCGGCGGCTTGATCGCCGGAGGCACTATAAAAAGCGCGCGCGCAAGGTCCTGGGAGAGAAGGGAGATCATCCAGCAGCGATTCTTTTCCAGAGAAGGGAGATCATCCAGCAGCGATTCTTGTCCAGAGAAGGGAGATCATCCAGCAGCGATTCTTGTCCAGAGAAGAGATCATCCAGCAGCGATTCTTGTCCAAAAGAAATCATCCAGGGGAGATCGTCCAGGGAAGCACAAAGCCTGCTATTCGTCACCTTGCTCGCCAAAGTTGGACCAAGCAAGAGAGTTGGGCAAGAAGCAAGCACGTTGTTCAGTTGTGTGGTTGGACCAGACGAGTCCTGGCAAAGCACGCGACGTCCCCAGAGCAGCCGCAGCCACAGCAGCAACGACAGCAGCGTGGGGCCTTGACGGCAGTTCCGGAGCAGGGCCGCGAAGGAACGGCGGCGGTCAAACTCGCCGATCGTGCTGCAGTACCCTTGGACCTTCCTCTCCCTCCAGCCATCCATCTCCCGCCAGTCCTATCATCATTCCCCGGGTGAGTCTGTCCTTGTTTGTTCTGTCCTTGGGTTAATTAAGTTTGTATAAGCTAGCGTTGCACTGTGTCTAATATCTTCTGTATATTATTTTCTTATCTTTCCTTCTCCTTGGTTTTTTTGAGCCTGTAAATAGCAAATAAATTATATTCGTATTTCCAACCTTTTTGTCTGCTTCTTCTTCACATCCGTGTCACCTTAGTCTTTTCCCTATTGAATATCTGTGGCGTGATCCGGCCAACGTTCGGGAATCGGGTTAGTCGGGGTAACTGTACGGCCGTGGGGCCATCCGCTCGGCAAACACAACATCTTATCCGCGGTCCGTAACAATTGGTGTCAAGAGTGTCGGATTCGGACCTGGGACTAAATTTATTTAGCCCAAATTTTGGAACACCAATTGTACTATTGGCAGTAACAATTGGTGTCGGGAGCGGGGTCGGACCCGAAGTGCGCTTAACGCGCTCAAAATTACAAGCTACCGAAATTTGGTTTGTTTTAAAGAAAAACCCGAACTTAGAAATCGCGCCATGGCTAGTCAAGGCGATCGGATGCAGGTGGGTGAACTAGGAGAGGGGTTAGGAGTAACCCAGGATCAGAGGGAGGAGAACAATGAGGAGGTGGTTGAGGAGGTATCAGGCGCACAAAATGGCGCTCTCGCGCACGTGGTTGAAGAGGCGCAAAATGGCACCTCGTACGAGCGCGCGGCAGCCGAGCCCGCGGTGCCCACAGACTGGGGCCTATTCATGACACAATGCCTGGCGTACATGGCCGAACAGAGGGAAGAAAGGAAGAAATTTAGCAGGGAAATGAAAGAAATGGGAGACAGAGCGAGGGCTAATAGTGAGCGATTGAGAGCCAAATGAGGGACGAAAAGAGGGCTCAGAGAGAAAATTTGGGAAATCTAATTGAAGGGTGTTGTAATAGAATAAAAGGGGACGAATTGAAAGACATAACTGCCCAGGCCAAAGAAGTAAATGAGGGACTGGCGAGGGACAGAGTCGCATATGAAATAAGGGAAGCGGAGAGGGACAGAGACCGCGGGTTGAGCGAGCAGGTCCCAGGGGTGCACGAGGAGGTAACGCGGGTCGAGAAGCGCTGGTTAAGCGAGTCGGAGGAAAGCGCGGGTACAATGACTGGTAGAGAAATCGCGACCCGGGGTATGGGGCAGCCGGCGACCGTTGAGGTAGAAGAGGGAATTTTATTAAAGCCAACGGTCGTCGTGGTGAATAAAGAGAAAGCAAAAGTGCTGGGAATTAAAATTGTAGAAACGACAGACGTAGAAGAGCAACAGTCGGAGGAAGGAATGGAAACTGTACAAAGTCCGTGCTCACATCACGATGCTGTGCTCATTAATCCTTATAAAGATTTACAGGTGTTGGTGCAGGGAGGAAGAATAACCCCGAAGGTGAGACGGGCTGCATGTGGTGCCGGGAGATTTTGTAAAAGGGGGTTTGGCGCGAAGAGAATAGTCGCGCGATTGGGTTCAATATGGCACCCGGGCGTTGGTGAAGGGTCCCGTGTGAGTGGAAATAGCACGTGTGTGAAAAAAAAGTGTGCGTCAAGGGGTGAGCGTGTTACGAAGCGCGAGTGTGATACCGAGTGCGAGCGAGAATGCACGTCGGGGTGTACGGAGTGTGACACGGAGAGTAAGGTGGTGGTGGAACGTGTGCGAGGAAGCACACCTGAGTTGGTCATGGCGCGGGTGTGGGAGAGCCCATCTGAGCGCGGTTGTGGGTGGATGCAAGGGTGCACGCCCATGGTGAGTGGTACGGAGTACGTATCGAGGGAGAGTGCGCAAGACGGTGCGCGAGGTGTGTTAAGGGAGTGTGCGAACGGCGAGTGTGCGCAAGAGGTGTGGTGTGTAACAGGGAGTGCGTTGGTGGAATGTACGGACGGCGTTGGAACGCCGGGTTTTGTGAGTGTCAAAAGGGTCGCGTGTGCGTGTGGGCATGCGAGTAAAGCATCGACGTTGGACGGGCTAGCGTTTAGGGCGACGGATAGCCGATGCGAGCACTCGGGGCGCGGTGCGCTTTGTTGGATGCCAGGCCCGGTGCGGATCGATGCTGCGTCGCTTCTCTTCGAAGCGTCGTTGCCAATTCGGGCTTGGCCCCGCCCTGCACGGTCAAGTCCGGGCCTTGTCGGGCGAGGCGACCGGTCCGGTTCAAGGGCGAGTGGGAGGAAGCGGAACGGTGCCCCCTCGTGGGGACGGGGTTCCGACCGGGCGAGCGTCAGCCATTGGGCCCGGGACCGCAAGGTACCGAGCCGCGATGATGCGTGGAACCTCGGCCCGAGCATGCCTCCTCCCCAGAGTCGTGAATGCCGGACGGATCCAACGAAGGTGACCAAACCACCCGAATTAATTGCTCGGCTTTGCAAAGCCGAGTTTTAAAGATGTGACGACGCACCGAGGCTCAGATAAAGCGGACTGTGATGATGATGATACTGATAGTGTTTTTGATCCAAAATTTAGAAAAGTGAATAGAATTGGCAGTAATTGGAAAATTTTTGGTTGGTTGCAATTGGATGAGCCAAATTGGTAGTGGGAGATGCCCGATGTGGTGGGATGGCAACTCTGTCATCCCTCACAGCGGGGGCAAAGGAGCACTAGTTATGGGGTTTATGGCAGTGAAAACTAGCCCGGGAGGGTTTGGATAATGTGTAGGGACCTAGAGATTGACATGAGGTAATGTTAAGGTTAGGTAGTGACAATGATACCTGTATTGGAGACGCAGGTAGATTAGAGTGGATGATAATGACGTGGTATGTGCTTAGTTTAAAGGGAAGATGGGGAGCACTAAGTTAGCAGGGCACCAGGTAGATTAGATGATGCCGTGTGTATGGTGAACAGGTGTGATTGCACAGGTGTGCAACTGGACAGGTGGATGGAGCAGTGTATGAGGGAGTGATGGTGATGTGTGTTGTGTTGACCAAATGGTCCAGGAAGGAAGGAGGGTGCAGGTGGCACCAGGTAAGATTGCACAGGTGTGCAACAACAGGTGTATGAAGAATGGTCGTGTGAAATACATGGAGTGTGGAATACATGGAGTGTGGAATATATGGAGTATTGGAATGGATGGTCGTGAGTGAGTATGGTGGAAACTATGGAGTGGAGTGGATGGTGCGAAGGTGTGAATGGGGGAAGGATGGACCCCCATCAAGAATACCTGGGGAGGGTAGTGTAAGTGTTAGGTAGAGGGTATAGGTAAATTGTGGTTGGATATTGGCATCTGTGGTGCGAGTGAAAGAATGGTATTTGGATGGGTGCATTAGTGTTGTGGAAATGGCTGGGCGTGTAGCCTGTTAGTGTGTGTAGTTGGTTTGGGCACTCCACCACTGTGAGGATGTCGGCCAGGTGAGGCCGCAGGTGGGCTCTGGGAGCCGGTAGAGTGTTGTGGATGGGGCCCGAGGATCCGGAGGACGGACCTGGGTAGCCCAGTGCCAGAGGGCACCAAGGGGTGAAAGAGCCAGGAGGGGCCTTCCCCAGTTAGTTAGGTTAGGGTGAGGAGCTAGGTAAGCTCGGGTGGGAACTGCAGTGGTGGAGGTGTGCAGGTGGGTAGGCCTGCTGGGAGAGCTACACGCCCCAGTCCTGAAATTGTGCAAGGGCACAGGGAGTTGCATCGGGGGAGTGAGACCCCAAATTGAGAAGCACCACAGTTTGGTCAATGGGAATTGGTTTTTAGAACCCATAGTGTAAGTTGGCCAATGGATTGGCAGGGAAAGACCCCGGGTAGTGTAAAGTGTGTTAATGTCATTTAGAAAGTAGTTAGGATGAAAATCTCCTTGCACCATCTACATCCACTCACCTGAGGTGACGTAACTCCGCACCATGCCATGTTTTTATTATTTTGATGCAGATGTTTGGAATGTGAGACGCATCATGACGTGGGTGTGACATTGTGCTTTGTTGTTCCATCTCTTCCTCCTTATGAGGATTGATGATGAATTGGGTGATGGCAAATTTTGGCTAGAGGGATTGTGGTGACGAATTTGGAATAGAAGAAATATGGGGAAGACGTGACAGTAGTGACGAATTTGTAAATGTGTAGATTTTGTAAATATGGGGTAAGGGCAAGGGTAGAGTAGGTGACAGGGGGGGGGGTGACGTACGGTAGGGACGAGCTTTTCTCACTTCGCTCTCCGTACGCACTTCGCCTTGCATTGCCTTTTTGATGTGTACCCTTGAGACCTTACCCCTCGCTCATCTGTCTTTCCCCCCCTTTGTCTCCCACATGAGGACCTGTGCGCCACTGGGTGCCAAGGGGAGCGTGTGTGAGTCCGCCATTGTGCGCCCGGAACTCCCAGAACCAGCTGTCTGCATCGCTGCACCACATTATGGACCACATGCCTGTGGCCGAGCACCACTTATGGACCCCATGGGTTGGGGCATGGCCCCTCTGCTGGAACCGGCCCTGAAGGCCCGAAATCTTGCTGGCGGACCTTGGCCACAGGGCACCGATGCCCCACAGGTGAACCATACATAGTCGGCCCCTGTGGGCCATAAATAAATAGAAATGGACATGTTGGGTGCATTTTATTTTAATACAAATAGGCCGCCAGCAAAGGAAGATGACAACACCAGGAAAATAATAATAGCCAGCAGAGTGAGCCGAAGAGCAAGAGACCACCTGCAGGGTTAGTGGTTGTTGTTTTTATTTTTATTCACGAACAATGATGACTGTGCACTGATTGGTGCTTGAGGGTGTGTTGGTGCGTTTTGGGTGCTTTCATGGTGCGTCGATGCAGAGCAGACTGTCTCCCCCCAGAAAGAACAATCACAGGTCCTGGGTTAGTTTTGTAAATAAAAGCAGAGTCATTGTAAATAATGCTCCCCACCGTCAGTGTATAGTTTGAAGACCATTCCGCAATTCGGTTAGCTGTGGGCGTGAGTCTGTTAGGTAGGGTGCAATGGAGCAGCGGGACATATTTATTTATGTTTTAAAACTGTCGCACTCAGGGTCAGGCTAAAAGTAGAGGGAACTACACCTACGTGTCACACTAAGTTAAAGTTATAGGCCCAGGACGTGCCTAAGAGGAGGAGGGTGCAGTGTTGCGGATATGAGGATTGTGTTTTTTTTATTGTGTTGTATTGTAGTAAATTGTTGTGAATTATTGCTTAAGTCTGGACCCTCCTTACTCCAGTTATGTATAAAGGTCAAAGGGCGTCCCATAATTAGTCCATAAAGCATACACGTCAGCCAATCATAGATTTCCCCCTGGTTGATAGTTATATCTTTATTATGTGTATTAGGGTAAGGCCTTGTCTCCCATTAAGATGACACTCCATTGCACCAAGTGAAATAGAGTAGATTCCTTTCACACCCCCCTTTCATCATTCCCAAGCCTCAATTTCACATCCCCTCCAAAACCACCATTGAACATGTGCTCGGGTCGGGGAAGACGGGCGTGCCCGCCCATCTTCATCAAGGGCGGAGCCAGAGGGTCGCGCGACCAACCAGGGCCGAGGTGAGCACACCGATGGGCGTGTCCTGAAGGCCGGCGGCTTGATCGACGGAGGCGCTATAAAAAGCGCGCGCGCAAGGTCCTGGGAGAGAAGGGAGATCATCCAGCAGCGATTCTTGTCCAGAGAAGGGAGATCATCCAGCATCGATTCTTGTCCAGAGAAGGGAGATCATCCAGAAGCGATTCTTGTCCAGAGAAGAGATCATCCAGCAGCGATTCTTGTCC
>NC_136262.1:232413270-232455770 GCF_964187855.1 Myxine glutinosa
GAGGAGGTATGGGAAAGGTCCTAAACTCACTACTGGTGCCATATAATCACATTCTGGTGCAACGAAGAGTCATAATTAATGGAAACGAGGCCTTAACTGACATAGATTAAGAATAACTAGCAAGATGTCCGAAAGTTGTCTACGTGTGGTGCGGTGGACCTGGGCACGACATTTAATGGGGGAATAAGGGGAAGGTCGGCTCTACTGAGTGTTATTTACATGCAATGGGACTAGGGAATGGGGGATTGGGGAAAGTTGGGGAGTATTGGAGAAAATAGGGGAATATTTACAAGCGGATATGGAGGCCAAATTCCATATTCGCAACATTGCACCCTTCTCTACCCTCGGGGCGTCCCGACCCGATAAATTTTTACCTACTTTAGTGTGGCACGCAATGTAGTTCCCTCTACTATTAACTCTACCCTGAGTGCGACAGTTTTACAGATATTCACAAATGAGTAAATATGTCCCCCTGCGACGTTGCACCCTTCTCCTCACAGAAACACACCCACAGGATAACCGAATCCGGAAAGAATTCTCAAACTACACATACAGCCGGTAGGGAGCATTATTTACAAGACTACGCTGCTATTTACACTACGATCCAGGACCTGTTTTTGGAGGAACACATGCAGATGTTATGCATAGAGAGAGCGCGCTTGCCAACATCGATACACCAACCCACGAGTGCTCTGTGGCCGACGGCCTTTAATAACGTGCAGAGCACCCTTCCCGAGCATCAAAAGCACCACCCCACCACCAATCGGTGCAGTCACCATTGTTCATTGGAATAAAAATAAATTCGACAACCCCTAACCCTGCAGGTGTCTCTTGCTCTTCTTGTGGTGCACTTGGTGTTAACTAAAAGTGGTTCACCTGTATGGCATAGGTGCCACGTTGACCCATAGGTCCATCCCCGGGTGGTGCTTGGCCGCAAACGAACTGCGGTCCATTGTGGGTGGCCACAAACATTGCGGTCCATATGGTGTATCGATCCCGGCAGCAAACAGCGAAAGTGCAGGCCCACAACTGCGCAGCCAGCACCTCTCTCTCCTCTCTCTCTACCCCAAAGCCAGATCCTCGGAGGTGGGAGACAAAGAAGCAGACAAGTGAGTAAGGTGGTAAGGGCGCAAAAGTGCACGCAATGCAAGGTAATGCACACTGGGGGCACATGGGAACCAGGTGAGACAGGTACGTTCCTACCGTACGCTCCCCCCCCCCCCCCCACCAGGTAACCTACATGGCCCCTCCCTTACCCCTTACTGTATCCACAAAACACAACACTACCCATAAACATCTACTTTACAAATCAACAAACATCCCTACTGTCTTCCCCGTTCCTCCCATAAACCAAATTCGTCTTCTCTCCCTCCTAACCAATCAAATTTGCCATTTTCAACTCTCATCAAAATTTGCCATTTTCAACTCAACATCAAAATTTGCCATTACCAATTCATCATCAGTCCCTCCTAGGGAGGGAGAGATGGAATCACCCCAATGTCTCATCCACGTCGTGATGCGTCTCACAATCCACACAGCAATTTCATTTCCTGCAACAAAACAAAGAAAACACAGGTGTGGAGTCATCATCATCACCACAGGTAAGTGGCTGCGTATGGTGCGACAGGTTCATCAATCCTAACTATTTCCTAAATGACTTTATCAACTTTACACTACCCGGGGTCTTTCTCCGGCCAAACCATTGGCCCTCTTACACTATGGGTTCTAAAAACCAATTCCCATTGGCCAAACTGTGGTGCTCTTCAATTTGGGGTCTCACTCCCCCGATTCATCTCCCGGTGCCCTCGCACAATTTCTGGGCTGTGGCGTGTACCTCTCCCAGTGGGTCTACCCACCTGCACACCTCCACCACTGCAGTTGCCTCCGAGCTTACCTGCTCCTTACCCTAACCTAACTACCTGGGGAAGGCCCTCTGGCACTCTCCCCACTCGGTGCCCTCTCTGGCACTGGGCTACCCGGGTCCGTCCTCCGGATCCTCGGGCCCCATCCACAACTCTACCGGCTCCCAGAGCCCACTTGCGGCCTCACCTGGCCGACATCCTCACAGTGGTGGAGTGCCCAACCAACTACAAACACTAACAGGCTACACGCCCAGCCATTTCCACAACACTAATGCACCCATTCACAACACCATTCTGCAACCGCACCACAAATGCCAATATCCAACCACAATTTACCTATACCCTCTACCTAACACTTACACTACCCGCCCCGGGTACTCGTGAAAGGGGTCCACTCTTCCCCCATCCACACCTTCGCACCATGCACACCACTCCGTACCACTTACTCCAACTCTCTCCACACCCCTGTACTTGCACACCTGTGCTCTCCCACCTGGTGCCACCTGCACCCTTCTCTCCCCAAGCGCATTCGCGCTGATCCACAACACTCACTACTCATACACTGCTCCACACACCTGTCCAGTTGCACACCTGTGCAATCACACCTGTTCCATCCTCACAAACACGGCATCATCTCAGCTAACTACTCCCTTCTGAAACTTGCGCTTCCCAGTCGTCCCTTTAAACTATTGCGCTCCCTCGTCATTATCATCCACACTAATCTACCTGCGTCCCTACTACAGGTATCAGTCACTAACTAAACTTAACGTTACCTACTGTCATCTTTCTAGATCCCTACACACATATAACCTAACCCACCCGGGCTAGTTTTCACTGCCATACACCCCATAATCTATTGCTCCTTTGCCCCCCATGGGAAGGATGGTGGATTTGCCATCCCACCACATCGGGGGTCTCTCACTATAAATTTTGCACATCAAATTTCCACAAATCAAAAATTTGCCAATCACTACTCATCATCTGCCAATCACTACTGCCAATCCCTTGCCAATCATCAAATTTTGTTTTTCTCTAATTTTGGATCCAAAACACTAACCTCATCACCCAGTCGACTCACTAATACCTCTCGGTGCGCCAATCCCTGTCCAAAGCCCGGCTTCGTAAAGCCAAGCAATGGATGCTGGTTGTTTTGTGCCAGCGGCTGGATGCGTCCGGCACTCGGTGCAGGGACGGGGGCTTACCCGGGCCGAGATCCCACGCATCACCTCGGCGTGGAGCCATCCAATGTCCCGATCTCGACCTGCCGGCACGTCTCAACAAAACGTGGTCGCCATAACGACCCTTCCTATCGGGCTGCCAGCTCCGCCTAGTGGAGCACGGACGCGGCCGTTCAAAGCGAGGCCCAGCACGCACCGAGGGCCCGATTCGGCTATAAGTCGTTCTAAACTCTATCCCGTTTAATGTCGATGCTTCACCTGCATGCTTACACCCCGCAGCCCGTTCCTTGCTCACACATCCAGCCGTGCCCATGCTCCTCGTACCTTTCCTTACACACCCAGGTACACCCATTCCACTCACAGCCTTGGTCACACACCTGACCACCGAACACTTTGGCACACATTCGTTGCTCGCACACCTCACCAATACACCTCTTCGCGCCCCCACCTCGGTCACCTCCTCTGTGACAATCACAGGTGTGCCCTCATTCGCACACCCAACCACGTGCCTCACCACCAACTCCAGCGTGCATTCCCACTCACGCTCTACCATTCCAGGTGTGCATCCTTCCATCCCAGGTGTACATCCTCGCTCACCTGTCACAACTAACTCACGCTCCATGTCACTCTCACTACTTTCACCTCCATTCCTGACAGCGCACTCACCCTTCCTCTTGACAGCGCACTCTTTCCTCATGCACCTGTCCGTCACACACCTTTCTCGCGCACACTCTCCCGTTACACCCTCTGTAACACTCACCACAGGTGTGCATTCTTCCTTGCCTTTGACAGCGCACTCTTTCCCCATGCACCTGTCCGTCACACACCTTTCTCGCGCACACTCTCCCATCACACCCTCTGTAACACTTACCACACCGCGCTTCCATGTGCTTCCTCGCACACGCGCTACGACCGACTCACTCTCGCCAGCACCCTCACTCCTTGGCACGCACTTTTTCCTCACACACCCCAGAGTCGGACTTTCTCGCACACCTCCTTTTTCGCACACCAGACCTGTCGCACACTTCACCAATGGCCTCTCACGAACACCCGGGTCCATCTCGACCCCCAAGCTTATTAAATCCCCTGGCGCATCATACGCACGACCATATTGGTCACCACTTACACCGGGTCCTCTTCCTCTTCGCTTCTCCTCCATCACCTGCGAATCCCTCATCCGGTTAATGAGCACATCATCACGATCCGAACACAGACTTTGGACCAATTCTTTTACTTCCTCCTTTATCTCTTTGTTATCCTCTCTCCGTCGCTTCTTAATTTCGCTCACCCCTTCTTCCACTTCTTCTAATTTCTGCTTCACCTCTTTTATGTCCCGGTACGTCTCCTCAAGCTCATCCTCTAAGGCTACCTTGACCGTTTCCATGTGCGTCCTCACCTGCCGGTCCGTCGTCTCCATAACCTCTATCACCTCGTCCAGCCTCGTTGTCAGTCCCTCACGTACCATCTGACATTCCCTCTTTGTCGCTATCAAGTCGTTTTTTATGTCGTTTTGTGTCGCTTTTAATCCTCCTAATACCGCAGTGTTCCTTTGAACCTGCTCCTTTACTTCTTTTTGTCCCTCCGTCAGCTGTTCCACCTCCTGCGTCAGGACCTCTATGCCCCCTTGTAACTTTACAGTCCCCTTTCTCACCTCCTTCTCCATGTGCTCCTTACAGTGCCTCACCTCCTCGCGCACTCCTCCGACCTCCTCACTCACACCTCTTCTGATCTCTTCTCCCATCACTTGCATCTTCTGCCCAGATGCCACCCTCATCTGCTCCATTTCCTCCCTGTGAGCATCCAGTTTGGTTTCTACCCCCATTCTGACCCCCTCTATCTGCTGCCCCATTTGGTTAACTTCCCTTTCCGCTTGGTCCCTCATGTCCCTCAATTTGCCTTCCATGGTGTTTTCTAACCCCTCTAACCCCTTTTGCATCCCTTCCATTTGATTCTCTTGAGCGGCCATTCTGTTTTCTACCCCCATTAACCCATGTTTCACCCCTTCTATCCCATTGTCTAACCCCTCTAATTTCTTGTCTAATCCCTCACCGGTACCCCTCGCTTCGTCCCTCATTACCCCCATTTGGCCCTCCATCCTATCCATTTTTGCATTCAGTTGGGTCAAGAATAATCTGAGGTCAAACCCGGTTTGCCCAGCGTCCCCAGCCGCCACCGCAGGCTCGCCCTCCGCGGCGCCGCTATTTTGGGACCCTTCAACCACGTGAGCGAGCGCGCCATTTTGCGCGCCCGCTACTTCGTGCGTGACGGCGCTATTTTGCGAACCTGCCGCCCTCACTGCTTCGCTCTCCTCTTGTCCCTCAATTTGGTCCTGGATCGACCCTACCTCACTCTCCTTTACCGGACCCCAGCTGTCTTGACCCGCCATAGCGCGACTTTCAAAATTCGGTTTTTTTTTTTTTTTTTCGTAAAACAAATTCAAATTTCGCCGTTATAATTTCGCGCGGGAAACGCGCTCCGAATCGATTCTACTTGTTACAAATTTGGGCCTAATAACGCGCGGGAAACGCGCTCCGAATCGATTCTACTTGTTACAAATTTGGGCCTAATAAATTTAGTCCCGGGTTCGAATTCCACTCCTCGACACCAATTGTTACAGTACTAACACAATTGGTGTCCAAAATTTGGGCTAAATAAATTTAGTCCCAGGTTCGAATCCAACTCCTGACAACCAATTGTTACAGACGTGGCTTGGATGTTATTCACCGAGCGGTTTTGGGATGACCACGTCTGCACAAGATTATACTCGATATTATACCCGAACGTTGACTAGTCGCGCGATGCTAGGTCAATGAAGGAACAGACACACGGCTGGGATTAAAATGACGACACCAGGGATACGGTTCTCAAGACCTCCGGAGGAGATTATATTCGTTACGGAAGGTCAGATTACAGGGACGAGAGGTACAACATAGAAAGACAAGCACTTAGACACAATCTTATATTATTCCCAACAGACGACAGATAAACGGGACAAAGCTGACTCACACGGGGATTGATGGCTAGGAAAGGCAGGATCGATGGCTCAAGGTGCACTCTTGGCTCAAGGACAGGGTACTGTACGGTCCAGTAGATGCAGGAGGTTTCACAGCGCTCGAGGTGGCGTCTTGTCGTCTCAAGCTGGGGGCGCATCTCACGTCACGTCCGCTACGTGGCCGCGTATATCCGGCGGGGAGTGACACGCCCTCGGCTCGTTAGCTCCGCCTCGTGGAATCGGCACGTTGCTTCTCATTGGGTGCGTGCGGGGGGTTTACCAGGCTCCGCCCTTGACGAGGAGCTGACAAGGAGCCCCTTTGTGGTAACCCCGTGGAGCGCATGGTCTGGAGCGCGTTGTCTGGAGCGCATTGTCGATGGCGGCTAACCGAGCCGGTGGGAGGACGCACACTCCCCCCCGCGCAGCGCCGTGCCCCTCTGTTGTTGTAGACGGGGAAGAAGATGGGAGGAGGTATGGGAAAGGTCCTAAACTCACTACTGGTGCCATATAATCACATTCTGGTGCAACGAAGAGTCATAATTAATGGAAACGAGGCCTTAACTGACATAGATTAAGAATAACTAGCAAGATGTCCGAAAGTTGTCTACGTGTGGTGCGGTGGACCTGGGCACGACATTTAATGGGGGAATAAGGGGAAGGTCGGCTCTACTGAGTGTTATTTACATGCAATGGGACTAGGGAATGGGGGATTGGGGAAAGTTGGGGAGTATTGGAGAAAATAGGGGAATATTTACAAGCGGATATGGAGGCCAAATTCCATATTCGCAACAATATATATGTATGTATATTGTTACAGATCTGGGGGACGGCTCTCCCGTTAGCAAGGGGGGGTTAATCCCCTTGTTCTGTTAAGCTGGCCGTCTCCACCGGTCCTGGTACTTGTAACGCTCCTTTGCGAGGTGGGACTGATCAGGGTTATTGGTCAAGGTGTTCTCCCGAATACCTTCACCAATCCCTCCGCAAAACAGGGAGACAAGTACCGCTCGAACCCCGGTATTAGATGTTCTTGTTGCCGAGCGGTTTTAGCAACACGACGTTCGAGCCATTAACAAAGACTAAACCTGATTCTGAGCATTGGCCAAATCATGCCACAGGTGTTCAATGATGGAAAAGACAAGGACGATCGGACGAGGAAGAAGAAGAAGGCAAAGGTAGGAAGAACAGAGATTTATTAATTATTTACACAAACCAAAATCACGGAGAAGAGAAGAAATAAAAGTAATATACAGGAAAATGGAAGGATCAGAAGGACACAGAGCAATTCCTAGCTTATCTACACAGGCTTAACTTATACCCCAGACAACACAGAGGACAGACGACGAGCAGACTCACACGAATGGGGAATTGCAGGTAGGATTGGCTGGAAGGATGAGAAGATAGGACCACAGGGCTGGAAGGATGCGGTTCCGGGCCGTGCAATTGGCAAGGTTGTAGGTGAGCGGCCGCCGACCCTACGCAATCTGGTTCACATGGTGGCGTTGCTCCGCGGCAGCGCGTCCAAGCTGCGCGCGGCAGGAGCTTGTTTTAAACAGCAGGTCTCTCCTTCTCGCCGCACCTCCTTGATGGTTCCGGAATCGGAAAAATGCCACAAGTGAAAAATGCGCCTCCCTTCACAGAACTTCGCAGTGCGTCCTCCCTCACTCATCTCTCTAAGCAGTCCCTCCGCCACCCTTTTATTGCTTTTCCCGAGATCAAGCCGCGGGTTAAGAGGGCACGCCTACCGGGTCGCTCTCCGCAGTGCGGATTGGTGGGCACGGGCTCTCCCTGGCTCCGCCCACGATGACGAGAGGTGGGCAACGCCCTTCTGCTCCGAGCTGACCACGTGCTTAATGGAGGGCGAATGCAGTTGGCAATAATGCAGTTGGAAATGGAGGCTAATGCAGTTGGCAATAATGCAGTTGGAAATGGAGGCTTTAGGGAATTTGAAAAGGGGATCTATCTTATTTCATTTGATGCAACGCAAATGAACTAGTGGAAAAACAGAGCCTTATACTGACATAGAATAAAGAGATAACTATTTAGAAGATCCTATGATTTTCTACGTGTATGCGATGGACTAACTAAGGGGGTGACCTTTGATCTTTACAATTAATGGAGGTATTTACAAAGAATTATTACATTATTTACAGAGGGTGATATTTACAAACACAGGATTCTCAAATCCGCAACACGGCACCCTTCTTCCTCCAGGCACGTCCCAGGCCTATAAAACTTTACTTAATGTGACACGCAGGTGTAATTTCCCTCTACAATTAACCTGACCCTGAGTGCGACAGTTTTATAACACAAATAAATATGTCCCGCTATTTGCGTTGCACCCTGCCTGACAGATTCACACCCACAGGATAACTGAATTGCGGAATGGTTTTCAAACTAAACATGAACGGTGGGGAGCATTATTTACAAGACATTATTTGATTATTTACAATGCAACCCAGGACCTGTCAGTTCTTTGAGGAAACAAAAAGAGAAAATTCCTGTGGGAGGGAGGGGACAGCATGCACTGCATCGACACACCAGCACCAATAATCACCAAAGCACCAATCACCAAAACACACCGAAGTGCACAGTCACCACAGACCAATAATAATAATAAAAAACTGGTGGTCTTGCTCTTCTGCTCCCTCTGCTGGCCATTGTTCTTCCTGATGTTGTCTTTCTTCATGTTGTTCTTTGCTTGCAGCCTATTTGCAATAATAAAAAGGCACACAACGCGTCCATTTTTTTATTTATAGCCAACAGGGGCCGACTATGGGTGGTTCACCTGTATGGCTTGGTGCCACCTCACCGAGGTCCGCAAGCAAGATCTTCCTCTGGCCAACCTGGCCGGTCCCAGCAGAGGGGCCATGCCACAAAGCTTGTGGTCCATGAGTGGTGCTCGGCCACAGACATGTGGTCCATATGGTGGTGCTCGGCCACAACAACATGGTCCATAAAGTGGTGCGTGGATGCAGGCAGCTAGTTGCGGGGATTCGGGCACACGCTCCCCTCAGTGCCCAGAGAGCACGATCCATGGGTCGGGGAAGGAAGACAAAGCCGCAGAGTTAGCGAGGGCAAGGGCGCAAGGGTACACATCAAAACAGGTAATGCAGAACGAGGTGCGCACGGAGAGCGAAGTGAGAAAGCTCGTCCCTACCGTACGTCACCCCCCCCCCCCTGTCACCTACTCCACCCCTGCCCTTACCCATAATTACAACACAATTTACAAATTCGTCACTGCCGTCACGTCTTCCCCATATCTCCCCTAATACCAAATTCGTACCAATCCCAATGTCTAACCAAATTTGCCATCACCAATTCATCATCAATCCTCATAAGGAGGGAGAGATGGAACAACCAGCACAATGTCTCACCCACATCGTGATGCGTCTCACATTTCCAAAACATTTGCACAAAAATAACAATACAACCATGGCATGGTGTAGAGCGCCGTTGTCACCTCAGGTGAGTAGATGTAGATGGTGCGAGGAGATTTCAATCCTAACTACCTTCTAAAATCCTAACTACTTAACACACTTTACACTACCCGGGGTCTTTCCCTGCCAATCCATTGGCCGTCTTACACTATGGGTTCTAAAAACCAATTCCCATTGACCAAACTGTGGTGCTCATGAATTTGTTGTCTCACTCCCCCGATTCAACTCCCTGTGCCTTTGCACAATTTCAGGACTGGGTCATGTGGCTCCCCTAACAGGTCTACTTACCTGTGCGCCTCCGCCACTGAAGTTGCCACCCGAGCTTACCTAGCTCCTCACCCTACCTATCTACCTGGGGAAGGCCCTCTCTGGTGTTTACCCCCTCGGTGCCCTCCCTGGCACTGGGCTTCCCGGGTCCTTCCTGTGGATCCTCGGGCCCCACTGAACAACTCTACTGGCTCCCAGAGCCCACCTGCGGCCTCACCTGCCCGACATCCTCACAGTGGCGGAGTGCCCATTCAACTACACACACTAACAGGCCACACGCCCAGCCATTTCCATGTCACTAATGCACCCATCCAAACACCATTCTTCCACAGGCACCACAGATGCCAATATCCAACCACAATTTACCTATACCCTCTACCTAACTCTTACACTACCCTCCCCAGGTATTCATGATAGGGGTCCATCCTCCCCATACACTCCTTTCGCACCAACCACTCCACTCCACATTTTCCACCATACTCACTCCACACCATCCATTCCATACTCCATGTATTCCATACCATTTATTCAACCATTCTCCATACACCTGTTCACTTGCACACCTGTGCAATCACACCTGGTGCCTCCTGCACCCTCCTTCCTCCCAGGCTTCTTCATTCACTCAATACTATGCACAATCACTTCACACTCACAATACTCTGTTCACTACTCAATCATCACGCTCACCACAAAGAACTTCCTGCACCCACACTGCATCACCTAAGCTGACCACTCCCTTCTGAAACTCGCGCTTCCCAGTCGCCCCTTATATTATTGCGCTTCCTCGTCGTTATAATCCACTAATCTATTCTACGTCCCCGACTACCTGTACAATGTCGCTACTTAACTCTCATGTCACCTATTGTCATTTCTCTAGATCCCTATACATTATCCAAACCCTCCCTCGGCGAGCTTACACTGCCATAACCCCATAACTAGTGCTCATGTGCCCCGGGAGTGACGGATGGCAGAGTTGCAATCCCACCACCTTGGGCGTCTCCCATTATCACCCCCCCCCCCAGTCCTCTGACACTACGAGCCCCCCTCGCAAGAGGTACTGAGTCCTGCCTCGGCATCTAGAACCGAGGCGATCCACGAGGGTGCCTGCTCGCCGGCATAAGGTCTTATTCGGTCGGCATGGACGATCCGAGGGAGGGCACGTGGCCCCATTTTGATCTTTACGACCACGTCACAGACTTGCGACAGGATGACTCCCGGGCCTTGTCAGGGGGAGGTGAGTTTTGGGCACCTACCCTTCCACCTCCAGGGATTAAAGAACCAAATCTTCATCCCCAGAGCGTACTGACTCCCCTGGCTCCGGTGGTCGTACCTGCGCTTCATCTTGGCCCCCGCCAGATGGAGCTGGCGGCGGGCGAAGGCATGGACCCTCTCCATGCCTTCCTCCAGGTGACGTGCGTAACCCTCCCTCGGCGGTGTATCTGTGGTCTCTGGCACGGGACCGCATAGCAAGTTGGTGGGAGCCCGCAACTCCCGCCCATACATAAGCAACGCTGGACTGCATGCGGTGGCCCCGTGCTGGCTGGTTCGGTAGGCCATTAACAAGTACGGGAGATGTTCATCCCAGTCATCCTGACGGGTGGTGGTGAACAATGCCAGTTGTTGTATCAATGTTCGATTGAATCTTTCCACCATCCCGTCAGATTGTGGCCGCAAGGGCGTGGTCCGTGTTTTCCGAATTGACAGGAGTCTGCACACATCTTTTAGTAATTGGCTCTCAAAATTTCGTCCCTGGTCGGTGTGCAGCTCCTGTGGAATCCCATGCCGACATACAAATCCTTCCACAAAGGCCTGCGCTACAACCCCGGCTTCTTCGTTGGGGAGGGCGTAGGCCTCCGGCCACTTGGTGAAATAGTCCATTACAACGAGGATGTACTCATTACCTTGGCGGGTGCGGGGCAGCGGTCCTAGAATATCCATAGCCACCCGCTCAAGGGGGGCCCCCACCTGGTGTAATTGAAGGGGGGCCCTCATCCTCCGTGCTGGCCCCTTTTTGGCAGAACAGGCGTCGCATCTCCGAAACCAGTCCTGTATGTTGCGCCCCATATTTACCCAATAGAACCTCCGGCGGACCCGAGATGTTGTCTTTGTCCTGCCCAAATGGCCGCCAGAGCGGGTACCATGCACCTCCTGTAATATGACGTTCTTAAATTTGTCAGGGACTATCACCAGCCAGGAAGTTCTCTCAGAGGGAACCTCCACCCACTTGCGATATAAGATGTTATCCTTCAATTCCAGGGTCTGCCACTGAGCCCAATACGCCTTCGTTTGCGCCCCGAGGGGGGTGACCTCTTCCCCCTTAGGTCTTTGTCCCAATCGAACCCATTTGTACACCGATCCCAGGACGGGATCCTCCTGCTGGGCCGTGCTCCACGCCAAAGTTCCAAATTCTTCATCTGCGGTTAGTGGCAAAATTGGCCCTCTCACCCGGGTTGCCCGGACGACGAGAATCGGGGCAGAATCGCCCAATTGCTCCCTCTCCTCGGGTCTCGCACAAAATTTAGAGTTTTCCCCCAGACAAGGATGCCGAGGCAGTGCTTCGGCATTACCATGGGCCTTCCCGGCCCTATGGGCCACATTAATATCGTACTGCTGCAACTTTTCCAACCACCTTGCAATTTGGCCCTCCGGTTCCTTGAACCGAAGGAGCCATTGCAAGGAGGAATGGTCAGTTCGAACCAAAAATTTCCGCCCGTAAAGGTATGCGTGGAAATGGTTCATGGCAGCCAGCATAGCCAATAGTTTTTTGCGCGTTACGCAATAATTTCATTCGGGCGTACTTAAGGCCCGACTATAATAAGCAATCACCCTCTCCACGCCCTCCTGTGTCTGAGACAAAACTGCGCCCAATCCTTCCTGTCTTGCATCTGTGTCCAGGGTAAATGTCCCGTCACTAGTGGGGTAAGCTAGAATGGGTGCGGATGTCAAACACCCCTTCAATTTTAGGAAGGCCTCTTGGCACTCCCTTGTCCAATTAAATCGCGTCCCCTTCTCCGTAAGCCGGTGGAGGGGACGGGCCAACTCCGCAAATTTTGCCACAAAGCGCCGGTAGTAGGAGCAGAGTCCCAAAAATCCCCGCACCTCCTTGATGGTACGTGGTGGGGGCCACTCCTCTACCGCTGTAATTTTGCCTGGGTCTGTTTTTACCCCCTCACGGCCGATAACATGACCTAGATAGGCCACCTCTCTTGCAAACAAGGTGCACTTATTCGGGCCCAGCTTCAACCCTGCCTGTCTGAGGCACCCGAACACCTGGTCCAAATTAGCTATTGCCTGGGGGAATGTCTTGGCATGTACTAGGACGTCATCCAGGTATACCAGGCATGATTGCCATGGCATGCCGCCTAGCACATGTTCCATTAATCGCTCAAAGGTGGCGGGGGCGTTACACAAACCAAACGGCATCACAGTGAACTGATACAGCCCCTTACCTATGGAAAATGCCGTTTTCTCCTTCCCTGTCCTATCCATCTCCACCTGCCAATACCCACTCTTGAGGTCCAAAGTTGTGAACCAATTTGAGCCCGCAACAGCATTGAGGGTGTCATCAATTCTTGGCAGGGGATATGAGTCCTTGAGTGTCACGTTGTTTAGCTGGTGATAGTCCACGCAGAACCGCGTGGTCCCATCTTTCTTTTTGACCAGCACAACAGGTGACATCCAGGGACTTCCCGAGGGCTCGATGACGCCTACATAGAGCATCTTTTCTACCTGCTCGTCAGCTTCCGCCCTCTTGCTCCAAGGGAGCCGTCGGGCGGGCTGACGATAGGCCGGGCCTCACCGGTGTGGATCTGATGTTTCACCAGGCCCGTACGTCCAATATCCTCGGGGGAGAAGGAGAAGAGATCCAAATGGGATCCAATCAGTTTGTGTAAGGCCTCCCTCTGGGTACCTCCAAACTCTACGCTACTACGATTTACCATCTCACAAATGGGATCGGGCCAATTCCTACTCTTTATTGAAGGCTCCCTCTGGGGCCGGCTCGGCTGGACGTTCTCGCCCCTCAATAACACGACTTCTCTAACTGGGGTGCAGCCAGCTACCTTCGTGCCCCTCACTATAGTGCGTGGTTCTGTACTAATATTAATTACTCGGACGGCCACCACCGGCCCGTCCGTTTATACAAGGGTGCGGCCCATGATTAAACCAGGTATGGATCGTGCTGCCACCAGTTCGACCAGGCCGCAGGACTCCTGCCATGTCGGGCGAGCTGACCATCGGGCCGGCACTATGGCCTCGGCCCCCGGAGGGATGGTCACGGCCTCAGGAGCCTCCAGCTCCGCCCTTTCGGCCGTGCTCACCCCCTCCAATGGTAGCTCTTCCACTCCCACTTGCAGGGTCCCCCGGCACAAGTCAATTTTACAACCGCTGGCAGTCAACAAATCCAACCCTATTAAGCATGGGTCGCACACCTCCGCCACCCAAACCTCTACCTGTCTCTTTACCGATCCCAATTTGAGGGTCACAAAACCACGCCCTATGATCGGGGCCGTTGCCCCGGTCGCCAGCTGCAAACTATGATTTTCCATACGCTGGATTTTATCCCAGCCGTCTGCACTCGAATTAAGGATCACGGGGCTGATGATCGTGGCGCTGGCTCCCGTATTCACAACGGCGTCTACCCCAATGCCGGCAATTTTGCATCGAATTGTCAAACTACCTGTTCCAATTTGGCCACAATGAATGACCTGTCGCGTCAATGAGGGCTTTTCTCCATCCCCTACTGCCAAACACCGCCCTGCAAGCCCGGCATGTTCTAGTTTCCCGGGCCCTGGCGGGGGGGGGGGGGGGGGTGTCTGAGGTCGGCTAGGCCAATCGATACGGGGCGGAGTTGAGGGCATCGGCTGGCGGGGACCGTCCCGGCGCGGAGCTCGACACTCCCATGCACGGTAACCCAGCCGAGCACAATTATAGCACCTCACCTGGTAAGGTGCTCGCCTCCGGAATTCCAAATTCCCCCCCCTAAAGGTCCAAATTGGTGTACTCTGCCGTGGCCCACAGGATGCCACCGCTGGGGCCGCCTGCCATGGTCCAGGTCCCGCCAGGCGCCGATGCACCAGCCTCCGGACCATGCTCTCGGACAGGTCAGGGCCCCCTTCGGGGGCGGGTCCCCTGGGGGGGCCGCCACCCATCACGGGCCCTACCTGACGCACCGCCACTGCGTGCCGCTCACCTCCCCGGGCCAGGGGCCTCGCTGCTTCCCAACGGGCTGCAGCATCGGCCGCCTGGCTCATGGTCTGCGGGTGCCACATGGCGAGCTGTTGTCGGAGCTCCAGATCCGGAAGAGCCTGGATAAAGTGATCCAGCGCCAGGCTTTCCTGGGAACTCGCGGCCATGTCTGCGTGTACGATTCCCACTGCGCGGCGAATGTCATGGGCAAGTTCCCCGATGGTCTCCTGGGGCTTGCGTTTTCACTGAGCAAGCTGAGCTTTAACAAGCTCGCTTTGCTGTTCAATACCGAATCTATTAATTAAGGCCGCGCGGAGAGCTGGCAGGGTGAGAGCACCCGGTGGTAAAGCTGTCAGCACCTCCGCCGCCGTGCCGCACAGTGCCCCCACAAGGTGTACTCCACCTTCGTCCGGATTCCAACCGTTGCCTCTACACACGTATTCGAACTGTGCCAGGTACGCCCTCAGATCACTCTTGCCGTCATACGGCGCGAGTGGGACCTTGTGGGCGCCCGAAGGCCGGACCCCATGCGTCACTCCTTGCGGGATCAGCGCGGGGCCGAACCGTTTGGGCCCCCACAGTACACTATTCCCGGGGGGCTCCCGTGCATCCCCCGTCCCTCCAAACACTACCCCTATCGGTGTCGATGCCTGGGTCGCCCTTCCGCAACCCGCTACCCACTCTATACCCGCACACCCTTGCTCACCCATACGCCTCGCACTCCCCATCGTCGGACCTCCTTGCACACCTCCTCCTTCCACACACTCTGCACCTGTCGCACACCTCATCAGCGGCCTCTCACGAACGCCCGGGTCTAAACCAACACCCAAGCTCACTGAATCTCCCCTCACACCATATACATTTCCGATTATATCGCCACTCACCTCGGCACCTCGTCTTTGCTCCTCCTCCACCACCTGCAAACTCTTTATTTGGTCATTAAGCACATCATCATGATTTGAGCACACACCTTGTACATAATCCATCACTCCCTCCTTTATCTCTCTCTTAGTTTCCCTCCATCTCTTCTTAATTTCACTTACCCCCTCCTCCACTTCCTCTAATTTTTGTTTCACCTCTTTTATTTCACGGTGCGCCCCCTCAATTTCTTCCTCTAATGCCACCTTGGTTGTCTCTATGTGCGTTCTTACTTCCCGTTCTTTTGTCTCCATTGCCTCTGTCACCTCGTCCAACCTCTTTGTCAACCCCTCGTGTACCATCTGACATTACCTCTTTGTCGCTATAAGTTCCTTTTTTATCTCTTTCTGTGTCGCCTTCAACCCCCCCCCCCCCCCCCCCCCCGATTACCGCAGTGTTCTTCTCCACTTGCACCCCTAATTCCTTTTGTCCCACTGTCAGCTGCTCTACTCCCCACGCCAGGTCATCTATTCCCCCCTGTAACCTAGCCGTACTATTTCTCACCTCTTTCTCCATACGCTCCTCAACCCGCTCCACCTCTTCGCGTACCCCCGCGACCTCTTCGCCCACACCTCGCCTTATCTCCTCCCCCATCTCTCCCATCTCTTTGGTAGATGCCGCCCTCATCTGTTCCAAATCATTCCTCTGGGCATCCAATTTACCTTCCAACCCGATTTTCACCTCCTCTATCTGATTTCCCATTTGTTTAATTTCCCGGGTGGATTGCTCCCCTATTTCCCTCAATTTGCCTTCCATGGTGTTTTATAACCCCCCTAACCCATTCTTCACCCCTTCCATCTGGTTCTCTTGGGCAGCCATTCTATTTTCTAAACCCCGTTAACCCCTCCTTCATTTCCCCAATTTGATTACCCATGTCCTCCAATTGGCCCCCTAATTTACCTTCTAGCCCTTCCAACCTGTTGTCTATGTTGTCTAACCCCTCAAATTTATTGTCTAAACCCTCAAATTTAGCTTCCAGCCCCCCGATTTGATTTCCCATATTACTTAACCCGTCTCTCAATCCCTTGATTTGATTGCCCAAGTCCCCAATTTGGGCACTAGTACCCATTGCTTTGTCCCTCATTGCTCCAATTTGGCCTCCCAGCCCCCTGTTCTCTTCCATGAAGGCCTGCATTTGCAGCATGAATCGGCCCCAGTACTTTGGCGCCGCGGGGTGCGAGCCGCCATTTTGTGCGCCTGAAACCTCCGCTACCACATCCTCATTGCTCTCCTCCTCCAATTCTCTAAATTCCTCCCCGTGGTCCTGGATTACCCCCAAACCCTCGTCTAACTCCCCTACCGGCATCCGGTCACCTTGATTATCCATGGCACAATTTAAATTTGGATGTTATAATAAAATTTTGGCCACTCGTAATTTTGAGTGCGTTAAGCGCACTTCGGGTCCGAATCCCACTCCTGACACCAATTGTTACGGATCTGGGGGATGGCTCTCCCATTAGCAAGGGGGGGTTAATCCCCTTGTCCTGTTAAGCTGGCCGTCTCCACCGGTCCTGGTACTTGTAACGCTCCTTTGCGAGGTGGGACTGATCAAGGTTATTGGTCAAGGTGTTCTCCCGAATACCTTCACCAATCCCTCCGCAAAACAGGGAGACAAGTACCGCTCGAACCCCGGTTTTAGAAGTTCTTGTTGCCGAGCGGTTTCGCCATCCGGAATCCGCGCCGTTTAGCAAAGACTAACCCGATCCTGAGCGTTGGCCAAATCGCGCCACAGGTGTTCAATGATGGAAAAGACAAGGACGATCGGACGAGGAAGAAGAAGCCAAAGTAAGGAAGAACAAATATTTATTATTACTATACAACCAAAGAAGAAAGAAAAGAAATGGAATTAAAGTAATTTACAGGGAAAGATGGACACAGAGCAACTTATACTTATACAAACTTACTTAAAACCCCAGACAAGACAAACGAAACAAACTCATGTACACGAATGGATGGAATGGCAGGGATGGTATGGGAAGGGAGAGAAGAGTCCAGGCAGATGGTAGCGTCTAGGTCCGACTTCAGCTCGTGGTCCACGCTCTGGGGTCGAGGCTAAAAACCCGGCAAACAGCTGGCAGCTTCAGCCGGCAGCTCCACGTATTCGGCTTCACAGGCAGCGTTCTCCGCCTCCTGCGTCTGTGAAACTCCGTCGACACCCACGGGACTCTTGTACGGTTTCTCTCCCTGCGGACTCTCACTCGTCTCAAGCACCTCCCTCCACAGAACTGAGGTTGGGGTTTCCCGCACTGGGTTTTATAGGCCCCACCTTAGAATCTACTTGAACCTCCTCGATGTTTCTTTCTCCGCCCTCTCAAGCCAAACCCACTCCTTCTCAGTTGGTTGATCGGGGCTGGCTCACTCCTCCTCCTGATGACGAGGTGGGGCCACGCCCTTCTTCCCGAGTAGAGCACATGGCATGGCGGCGAATGCAGTTGGTAACGGGGCAATGCAGTTGGAAATGGAGCAATTCAGTTGGAAATGGAGGCATGCAATTGGAAATGGAGCAATTCAGTTGGAAATGGAGGCATGCAATTGGAAAGGGAGCAATGCAGTTGGAAAGGGAGCAATGCGGTTGGCAATGGAGCAATGCGGTTGGCAATGGAGCAATGCGGTTGGCAATGGAGGTTTTGGGCAATTTAAAGGGGATCTATCTTATTTGATTTTGTGCAACGCAATGAACTAGTGGAAAAACAGAGCCTTATACTGACATAATAATGAGATAACTATTGAGGGAAGCCTATTATTTGCTACGTGATGCGATGGACTAACTAATGTGCAAACAATTAACAGCCAATTAAGGGGAAATGTACACGGGGAGTTATTAGGGATTTTAATACTAAATTTGATAAAGTGAAGGTTCTAAAAACCATAACAATATTTATATATATATATATATATATATATATTATATATATATATATATATATATATATATATATATATATATATATATATATACACATATGTATATATATATACATATATATATATATATAGATAGATATATATATATATATATATATATATATATATATATATATATATATATATATATATATAAAAAAAAAAATATAATATATATATATATATCTATATATATATATATATATATATATGTATGTTATATATATACATATATATATATATATATATATATATATATATATATATTGTTGCAGTTTTGCGAATAGAGGAAAACCCCCCTCGTAGGTAGTTGCACCACAACATGCAGCCTCGCTTTAGTTCAGTTATTTCTTACTAGGGCATGCCCGTACGTGGGTGCAATGCCCGTACGTGGGTACGTGGGTACGTGGGTGCGAGTACGGTGACAATCCCCCCCCTCTATTTACATGAAATGGTTTGGTCCATGAAATGTTTTGGTCCATTCGCAACGCCAAAGCGAACGGCGAACGGCTTGCGAGTACAGTGACAACCCCCCCCCCCCCCCCTCTATTTACATGAAATGGTTTTAATTAGTTTTAAAACATAGTTTAACGCCAACATAGCGGCAACATAGTTTGCCAACGTGAAATAAATGAATACGCTCTCAAATGTGCCGTCCGAGGCAGAGTGTGTTCGCCACGTTCGGCACACGCGATAGCTCGCTGCTCTCTGATTGGTTGAATCGTTTTTTGGACATAGCTCGGTAAGTAATTGTCCGATTAATATGAAACCTTGAAAAGGCACATCCTCGGGTCCCCAGCAATATACCTGGCAAGTTTCAAGTATATCGGACCGGTAGTTGTCGAGAAACAGCGGTCGCATACACACACACACACAGACAGAGATTAGTGGAATTATAGATAGATTAAATGTAAGCTTAGTCTCCTTTCCGGTGTTAGTATGTGTTGAGCAGGCTAGTGAGTGTAGGCCTCAATTGGGCTTGAATACCACGTGCTAGGCCTAGAACAAGTCTGGCAGGCCCGAAGGAGGAGCTGCAGGGGAGTGGCCGGTAAGCGGCGAGCAGCAAATCGGAGCTCAAGGGGAGTGGCTAACAACGGTAGCAAGGGGAGGGGCTTGGAACATTTGGGTAAGACTGGGGAGGGGCGATATAAACCCCTGCCCCGGCCCGCAGAGAGAGCATTGTGAGAGGGTGGTTCGTTGAGAGAGAGAGAGTTGCTGCGAGGAGATCAAGGCTGTGTGTGCACGAACTCTCCCTGCCCTGCGCCCTGCTGCCTGTGAATAACGCTGTGCGAGGACGATCTCTCCCGGGGCCACCTATGCCGACGACCTTCTGACCTGGGCTCCCTGCACACGTGCCGCGAACACTTGAGGGCCACACCCTGCGAGCTGTCCGGAGCGAACGGCTTCAGGACGCGTTTGGAGCGCGTACTTTTCCTTCCTCCTTTTCCCTGCGCGAGTGAGTGGGCCCTTGTCCGGGGATTAAGTAAGATTGACTAAGTATCTGCTCTGTGTCTCTTCACCCTGATCAATTGTAAATAATAATAAACCTGTGTTCTTCCTTCCATTTGGTCGTTCACGTCATTTCCATCCATTGGCTTCGCATTGCACGAATAAGACCGCTCAATCCGGTTCAAAAAGAATTAACGGCATGAATCACGTGACACGCAAACCGCTTGGCGTCTCAGACTAGCGTGACCCGTGCGAGGTCCAGCACCCATCTTCTTGGCAGCGTGTGTACCGAAGGTACGTGGGGATTCGACCCGATACCCTTCCGCACGCTCGCGACGGGGGTGGCGGCTGGAATTGCTCTGCAATCCGCCCCATGAGTATAAAGTGGGTCGCGGCCTCGTGGACTCGAAGGCCCGAAGGGGGAAAAGGGTTTAACCCACCTCTGTATGTCGACGGGCTCGAGAGACATGTCCAGAGTAGAATGACCTGGTCTGAATCCAAATTGATGATCGGAGATCAAGCCATTGGAGAAGAGGAAGGATTTGATATCCGAAGCAATGATGGATTCCATGACTTTGCTGATAATTGGGAGCAGGCTGATTGGTCTGGAGTTGCAAGGATCTGTTTTTGCACCTTTTTCTGTAAAGCAGGAATGTTTGCTGATTTCAAAGATGCTGGCAGATGACCTTGAGCAAAAGAGAGGGTGAAAAGAACAGAGAGAGGGTGAGATAGAGCGGCAGAGCAGAATTTTAGGACCCGTGGGCTGATGCCGTCTGGTCCAGTTGAAGAATCATAGTCGAGGTTTGACAAAAACTTCTCCACCTTGTCAGGAGAGGACACAGACCACAGAGTCCAGGAGCAGTTGGGTTCGACTGGGTAAGGTGGGAACAGAGATGGGTTTGGGACACAAGATTTTGAAGCAAACACAGAGTTGAGGCATTCGGCTTTGTCACGTGTGGTATCAACTGTGTGGCCTTTTGAGGTATGGGAGGGGATGGAAGGGAAACAACAACAACATGCATTTTAAGGCAATTTTCCCTGCTAGAGCGGGGGTTAGCCTTGCGGTCCCCATGACAATCTTCTCCATTTTGCCCTATTTTCTGCATCTCTCCTTGTTAACCCCCTTGCCCGCATTTCTTCTTCCACCATCTTTAGCCAAGTCTTTCTCGGTCTTCCCCGTCCTCTACTTCCTTCTACATTAACTTCCATCACTCTTCTCAACCAGTCACTTTCATCCTTCCTCAATACATGACCAAACCATCTCAACCTGTTCCTCTTCACAGCATCAATCACAGGCAATATTCCCATCATCTTTCGCAATTCATCATTTGTCCTCCTCTCTCTCAACGATACTCCGCACATCCATCGAACCATTCGCATTTCCACCCTTTCCAGCCTTCGTTGCTGCTCTACGTTCATTACCCATGTCTCGCTCCCATAAATCATAACACTTCTCACACATGCAGCATACACCTTTCCCTTCAGCTTCAACGACACTCTCCTCCTCATCAGCACGCCACTCAGTTCCCGAAACTTCTTCCATGCACATCTCACTCGAGCAACCGTTGCCGAGTCTGATCCACCTTCTCCATTCAGCATGTCTCCGAGGTAGCAAAATGTTTTCACACCTTCCAGCTTCACGCCATCTCCAAGATCCAACTCAACATTTCCTCCATCTGCAGCTCCCTCTGCGCACACCTTACATTTGAATGTAGCTGCCACACTGGTTAATGACCCTCTCAGACCACTACATTTTTGATGAACCCACTCAGCGCACATTGTACACTGAATGGAGTTCACTCCGACACCCTTCCTGCACACAGCACACGGCCACTTCCCAGTTCTTTCCACCTCACCACATGCTTTACCACTTGCCATCACCTTTGTCTTTCCGATATTCACCTTCAGACCTTTTGTCTCCATACATTCCTTCCACTTGTTCATCTTTTCCTTCAGTCCATCCATACTTAACGCAATCAACACCAGATCATCTGCATACAACAACTCCCACGGTAAACCCTCCTTTACGTTCTGAGCCAGCACCTCCATCACAGCTACAAATAGTAGTGGACTTAGTACCGACCCCTGATGCACTCCCACCTTCACCTCAAACTCACCACTGTTCCCGTCCTTCGTCCTTACAGCTGTGCGTGCTCTTTTGTACATTGCCATCACTACTCTGATCAACCATTCCTCCACTCCTAACTTCCTCAATGCCCATGTCAATACTTTGCATGGAACCCTATCGAATGCTTTCTCCAGATCAACAAACCCAAAAAACAACTTCTTCCTCTTATCCATGTACTTCTCCTGCAACTGCCTCACAATAAAAAGTGCATCTGTCGTTCCTCTTCCTGGCATAAATCCAAACTGCATTTCGTCGATCTTCACTTTCTTCCTTATCCTCCTTTCCAACACCCTTTCCAATACCTTCATTCCATGCTCCAATAACTTTATCGCTCGGTACGAGCCACACTCCAGAGGGTCACCTTTCCCCTTGTATAGAGGGACGAGGGTACTCAGTTCCCAATCCACTGGAATGCGGCCTTCTTTCACCACCAGATTACAGATCTCTGTCATTCTCTTCACACCCCCAACATCCTGCTGCCTTCAACATATCTCCCACAACTCCCGTCGGCCCTCCCGCTTTTCCACTCTTCATTGCTTTTATCGCTTCCTCAACTTCCTTCTCAGTTATCTTCTCTGCCGGTCCTAAAACTGGGTTACTCTCTATGTTGCCATCCCATTCATTCTCTGTATTCAACAGCATTTCCATATATCTTTTCCATCCAGGGGATGGAAGGGGAACAAACACCAGAAACGGATTTGACCAGATGCCACCAGGATTTGGAGGAAGGAGACAGGTTTGAGAGTTCATTCTTGAGTGTGGAGAGATAGTGCTTCCTGGCACTCCTGAGGGTAGACACACAAAGTTACATGTTGAGTTACATGTCAGATGTCACATGTAATTACATTACATTACATTGCAGTTACATTACATTACATGGCAGTTACATGTTACATGTTGAGTTACATGTTGATTTGAAGCCAAGCCCGGCCCAGAGTTACATGTTGATTTGAAGCCAAGCCAGGCCCAGAGTTACGTGTTGATTTTAAGCCACGCCCAGGCCACGCCCAGAGAGTGACATGTTGATTTGAAACCAAGCCAGGACCAGGGAGTTACATGTTGATACATGAGTTACATGTTGAAAAAACATCACCAATGCAAACCTGATCAATTAACATATGTTTCCATGGGGATGAAGGGATGACAGAATGAAACTTAAATAGGAATGAAATTTTTTGCCTCATTCGTTCAATTGAAGGATATGTATTAAAATTAAAACACTGAAATTAAAATTACTGTTTATAAATAAAAGTGTTCATCTTGTAAATGTTAATTGTTTTAATTGCGAGTTATCTTATTTTAATGTTTCTAGTTATTTGTAATTAAACTTCCGATCGAGTTATCCGTTGTCCTCTCTGTCTCTATGGTTACAATTGTTCTCAGTGTCATAATTGAACCCACAATCGCTGTTCCTTCCATTGTTCGTGAGAAGTGAAACATGAAGGTTGTGTCTCGTCTCATCGCGCTGTTTTTGCTCGTACTCTTATCAATTACCATCTTTCACCCCATTTACCACCATGTACGGGGTGACATCTTCAAAGAGGTGAGTTTTAAAGGGACAGTTTCTTCATGTAATTCCCCCGATATTTATCCACCGAGTTCTCCGTCCAATGTTGAATATTAAATTGATGTGGTGGTGATATGACATAGACTTGATGGGACAAATGACCTTCTCCTGTGTTAAAAGTTCCTCTCTTGTCCTTCATGTGTTCAAGTTCCGAGAAGGTGCCGTCGTTCGACTCGTTCTTTTTCCTTTTCCATTAAAAATAAAGTCTCACAAAAGTGTCCACGTTGTGCGATGGTCGTTGGGCGTTTCCGGGAGGTCTTCGGTGTCCGCATTTGGGACGTGTCGACGTCATGGCGTCATGCCGCGATCGGATGGCGTGCTTGCGTAGACGGGTGTTGTGCCGACGTTCGCCGGTTGGTGGCCGCGTTCGTGGCATCGCGCGTACCATCGCCAACCAGCAACCACCCAGCACCCACGATCTCCAAAGCGCCGAGCAGAGACGACAGCGGCTGGAACCATGGTCCTTCGGACGGGGCGAGCGCTTGAGAGTCGCGGTGCGAGAGGACCGGGGCCGCCGAGCGAGTCGTGTCGACCCCTTCCTGGCCACATGTCGTGGCCTAGCTGTCCGAGGCCTGAACCATCTCCACGCCATGCTCCTGAGCGAGCAAAGCTAAGAACGCACCACACACACACACACACACACACACACACACACACACCCTCTTTGTTCATTTCGTTTTGTTTTGTTTGTTTAATAAGTCTGTCGAGTGGAAGTGCTCCATATAGGGGGTTTAGAGCATCATAGCATAGCGCGGCATTTCTTTGTTCTCGGAACCGTTCATAAATCATTGTATTTTCTGTATAATTATACTTGAACGCAGTTTTTCGTATGATTTATTTAATTTGCAGCAGTGGACTTGGAGACGTCCTGAGAACAGGTTGGACTGCAGGGGTCTTGCGCCGCCCCTCCCCCCTGCACAATTGTGTATAGCTTTCTATCTTCGAGTCCGCCATTGAGTTTTCGCCTCGAGAGCTAAGGCCTTCACGATCGGCTTCCGTGACCGCCTGATTTTCATCAGAGGCGGTCGCACGACAAATGTTTGTCAGGCAGTTGGGATTCGAACCTCGCGGACAAATTTTTTTGTCCGGAGGTAGCGAGTCGACGCCGGTTGGGTGAAAAATCCCGCCCAGCATTTGGAACCGAAATTTGTTCATCGTGTCGAGGCGGAGAAATTTGCATAGTCGATTGGGCATACGAAGCGCGATAATCGCGTCTTCGGAAAATTTAAATTTTATTTGTGAGGTAAAAATAAATACGCGCGCGGGAAACGACCTTCCTCAAAGCGGATGTCGGAGGTCGGTGAAATGGAGGTGCGTAGTGAGGTTTCTGTCAGCTCAGAAGGTGAACTGGAGGTAGGGGAATTGGAGGTTAGTCTTGGAACCTCCCCCGTCCTGAGCACCAACCCATCCCTCTCCCCTCCCGGGGAACCGGGAACAATTGGAGCGGCCGCGATACCCGACCAGATTTGGGATCGATTATTTAGGGAGATTAAGGGAATGAGTGAAAGAATGGATTCCCAAAGGAATGAAATGAGGGGAAATGAACGATAAATTTGAGGGAATGAATGCTCAGAATGAGCGATTAAATAACAAAAGGGATGGAATTAAATAAGGATTTAATGGGAGAGCTGAACAATAAAATGGAGTCCCAGGGGAATGAATGTAGGGAAGGAATGAAGGGAATGCGTGTCGATTGGAAGGACACAGTGAAGGAATGGGAAATAAAATTGATGGGTTGAAGGGGGAATTGAATTCCCAGAGTGATAAAATTGATGGATTGAGGGGGGAATTAAAGGAACAGATGGATGGGATGGAAAACAAATTTGATAAAATAGAGGAAATAACAACAACAGGGGGAACGAATTGATAACATTGAGGGGAAAATGCAAAATCAAATTACGGACAGACGGTGAATTTGAGGGCAAAGTAGAAACTAAATTCGGTGAAATGGAAAAGTCCATGGGGATAGAGATCGAGCTAAAGAGGTAAGAATTAACATCGAAAATAGAAGAGGGCATGACCCAGGCTGTCCGAATGGGGGGAAAATTGGAGGATAGAATTGGGGCCACAAATACCAGAATTGATAAAGTAAATGGAGATCTGGAAGGCTATCGGGGCCGGGTGGATGCCAGAATGCGGCAACAGGTAGAGGAATGGGGACTCCTCAAACAACAAGGGGTCGAATTGGCCGAGGAGGTAAAAAGGTTGGAAGCCTGTGTAACGGAGCAGGAGTGGGTGTTTGTTGATAAAGGCCCATGAGGGCCGCAATTGACTGATGACAGGCTGAGTGATTTGATGAAGGAGCGACTGGAGGCCTGGGACAATACCATCAAAGGAGAGGTTGCTCGGGTCAAACAGTCTGAGGGGAAGAGGTGAGTCGGTCCGTTAAGGATCTCCAGGACGAGATTAAGGTGACCCAAGGGACCCTCACCACTAACCACATTTGGGCACCAGAGAATCCAAAACCGATTACCCAGTTGGGGGGTGTTTTGGCCCCGGGCTGGATTTGGACAGAAGGGAATCGGGGAGTCGAGTCTCTGGAAAGGCAATCCCCCTTGTGCATTTTGATGGGTCGGGGAGTTTCGAGGCTTTCCTGACACAATTTGAATGAGTGTCTCAGCTCAATGGTTGGGGAGAGCGGGAGGCATGGGGAATCTGGTGGCGACACTGAGGGGGTCAGCCGCAGACGTGCTAAACGTAGTCCCAGAGGGAATATTGACCAGTAAGGGCAGCTGTGACGCCTTGAACCACAGGTACGGGACAAGTGTGAGGTGCGACCTGGTCAGGGCACAGCTGCTGCATCGTAGGCAGAAACCAAACGAGACGTTGCAGGAGATGGCCCAGGATATTTACCAATCTGTGAGGATTGCATACCGCGACCTACCCGTACAAGCGTGGGATAAGCTGGCGATAGAGAAATTTATGGCGGCTCTTCCTGACCCCGAGGTCCGGATTCTGGTGGAGTTGCAGGACCTGGCCACGGTGCACCGAGTGGTGGAATGCGCGGCGAGACTGACCTTTTTGAGGAGGCCGAACCACACATCAGAGAGGGCACCTGTGACGGCACGGCAGGTGGAGGTGCGGGACCAGGAAGAGAAGCCGGAGGATATGGTCATAGGCCGAATGTTAAGGGGGATCAGCTGTCAGGTTTGACAGGGGGTAAATTTGCAGGGGGTGAGTCACGGCAGTTTGGTCCAGGTTTGCCATCAGGACGGCTTGATTTTCGTCAGGATGGTCTGGGAGTAAGGGGTGCTCCGCCTGGGTACCAGAGGGGTCCGTTCATGGGGACTTGTTTTAGATGTGGGAGAAGAGGGCACCGGCAGAGGGATTGTCGGCAACCACCTGGGCCACCTCCTCCTAACAGGCTTCACAGTCAAGAAAGGAGGGGGCCCCCAGTGGGTCCACAGGTGCCAGAAAGAGGACCATCACCTATGCCTGGGCCTGTCGCAATAGAGTGTGCGGGAAACGAGAATGAGCTGAGCATACGGGGCCATGCTCGGCTGGCAAGTGTGTGGAGAAGCGCCCTCCTTTGGTGGAAGTAGTGAATTTCGGAAAAATTGGCACGGGTAATCTAAGGGTTAGATGCAAAACTGAGGGAGAATTTTGTGAGGTTGTGGTGGACACTGGAGCCAGTGACACCATTATCAATCCGAGTGTGTTACACCAGAGTGTTGGAGGCTGGGACAAAATTTATAGGGTAGAAGGACACAGCGTTCAACTGGCTATGGGGGCGCCGGCACCAATATTGGGATGCGGAGTGGTGAGGATGGAGTTGGGTGGTCTGGAGGTCAACGTGGTGGCTTGGGTGGCGGAGGTGTGCGATCAGTGTCTGTGTTGGGATTGAGTTTCCTGGTAGAACACGCCTGCCAACTAGACTTTGGGCGTGGTCATATGTGGTTGGGCACTGAGGCGCTGCAGTTGGTGGGAATGGGGGATGACGAGGAGGTGCAGGGGACGTGGCTAGAGGTGCCACGCACTGTGACCATGCCTCCCAGGTCCGAGACAGTGGTGATGGCAGAGTTAGCAGCAGGTACTCAACCCATTGGCCAGCTGGGGCTTGTGGAGTCGTGGTCCTCGCAGGGGACCGAGGGATTGATGGTGGGTTGCACCCTCATAGACACCCGTGGGCCTATGTTGGCAGTTAGGCTGCTCAACTTGTCCGATAGCCCTCACACTGTAAGGGGCGGAGCCATTGTAGCCAAATGCAGTAGTGTAGTAGAGGTCACCGGAGGAAGTGGATTCACATGCTTGCCAGTACAGCCGGAAAGAGGGGAACATTTGGGGAAATGTGATTGGTCAGAGGGAGTGCGGGACATGATGACACGCTCTGAAGAGGGCACAACATTGGAGCAGGTAGAGATATTGCACAATTTGGTTGGTAAGAATTTAGATGTTTTTTCTCTCTCTCCCGAGGATGTTGGACGCACGAGTCTCGTCAGGCACCAAATTAGTACTGGCGAGGCTCGGCCGGTTTGATTTGAAGCCACGCCCAAGCCAGGCCCAGAGTTGCGTGTTGATTTGAAGCCACGCCAGGCCCAGAGAGTGACATATTGATTTGAAGCCAAGCCAGGCCCAGGGAGTGACATGTTGATTTGAAGCCCAGCCAGGCCTAGAGAGTGACATATTGATTTGAAGCCACGCCAGGCCCAGGGAGTTACATGTTGATTTGAAGCCAAGCCAGGCCCAGGGAGTTTCATGTTGATTTGAAGCCAAGCCAGGCCCAGGGAGTTTCATGTTGATTTGAAGCCAAGCCAGGCCCAGGGAGTTTCATGTTGATTTGAAGCCAAGCCAGGCCCAGGGAGTTTCATGTTGAAAAAACATCAGTAATGCAAACCTGATCAATTAACATCTGTTGCCATGGGGATGAAGGGGTGACAGAATGAAACATAAATAGGAATGAAATTTTTTGCCTCATTCGTTCAATTGAAGGATATGTCTGAAAATTAAAATATTGAAATTAAAATTACTGTTTATAAATCAAAGTGTTCATCAAGTAAATGTTAATTGTTTTAATTGTGAGTTATCTTATTTTAATGTTTCTAGTTATTTGTAATTAAACTGTTCGATCGAGTTATCCGTTGTCCTCTCTTTCTCTATGGTTACAATTGTTCTCAGTGTTATTTAATTGAACTCACAATCGCTGTTCCTTCCATTGTTCGTGAGAAGTGAAACATGAAGGTTGTATCTCGTCTCATCATGCTCTTTTTGCTCGTACTTTTATCAATTACCATCTTTCACCCCATTTACCATCATGTATGGGGTGACATCTTCAAAGAGGTGAGTTTTAAACGGACAGTTTATTCATGTAATTCTCCCGATATTTATCCACCGAGTTCTCCGTCCAATGTTGAAGATTAAATTGATGTGGTGTTGATATGACGTAGACTTGATGGGACAAATGACCTTCTCCTGTGTAAAAGTTTCTCTCTTGTCCTTCATGTGTTCAAGTTCCGAGAAGGTTCCGTCGTTCGACTCGGTCTTTTTCCTTTTCCATTAAAACTAAAGTCTCACAAAAATGTCCACGTTGTGCGATGGTCATTGGGCGTGTCCGGGAGGTCTTCGGTGTCCGCATTTGGGACATGTCGACGTCATGGCGTCATGTCGTAACACATTCAAACTTGACGACCTAATCCACCAAGCCCGATCTTGCACATCAGTCATGAATATGAAAGGATGGTCAGGATGGTCTTTTAAACATCATATATAAACATCATTAAAAGTAAATAATGACCTTGGCCAAAGTTCAAACGATGTGGGTTTAATCTCTACATAAGAGAATTCCACATAGCTATTTGGGTGGTGTATAAGCTAACAAATCGCTGCATCCATCGATCTTGCCAAGGCCGTAACACCTATCGGCTCAAAATCCTTTCAACTGTTGACTTGGTAGTTTTTACAATGAAGGAAACATTAACAATGTTGTTAAAAGTTTATTTTTTATATGAATGCGATTTAATTTGCGATTGGAGTGATGCTGTTTGGAATGAAAAAAGAGATATCTAGTTCAAGTGAATGACGACGTGCCGTAATTGTTTCTACTTTCTAAACGTGAAATTCGAGGATCGCCATATGCAGATTCGCCACGGACCCACGATCGATGTTTCTCTACGTGAGCATTTGTTTGCGAACGGGTACGTTTTTCATGGAAGTCCTTCACGAACTTGCTGTCCATGTCTGACGTGCGACTGAAGGTGCTACAGGAATGTGGAATTTATTGGTTTCATGCTTTAGCATTGGCCGTTTCTGCATTGTCTGTTTGCTTCTGGCCTCCCACCCGTGCCTAGCACGGGTACCTCACTCGTCGGGTTAATGTCATTTTATCCCGTTCATTTTTAAGACTATATAAAACAACAATTATAATCGTTTGAAACACTAAAATTATCCAATGTGTTTGCAACAATATTATATTCTAGCAGAAGTACCCGGCAGTGCCGGGCGGGGGAGGGGGGAGGGGAGGGGAGAGGGGAGGGGAGGGGAACGGGGGGGAGGGGAGAAGAGTGGGAGGGGGAGAGGGGAGAAGAGGGGGGAAGGGGGGAGGGGGAGGGGTAAGGAGTGGAGGGGGAGGGGGTGGAGGGTGAGGGATGGGAGGGGGAGGGGGGATGGGGAGGGTGAGGGATGGGAGGGGGGAGGGTGGGGGAGGGGAGGGGGGAGTTTAATATTTCTGACAAAAAGAAAAGAAGAAAGACATGAAATTTTCTTAGGCCAGGGACAATCCAAAGTATTATTCTTCAGTTAAAATAAGATCGAATTCACTTAAAATGATTTTTGCATTTAGAGACAGATGAAGAAATTAAAAAGAGAGAAAGAAAGAAGGAAGGACCCAAAATTGTACATGTAGTAAGGAGTATGATTCTATAGGCCACCCCACCTCAAAATTAAAGTGGGTGGAATGTAAACACGCATCCCCAATCCTCCCCCCTCCCTGCCCCCCACCCCTATCGGGCCTTCGGAGCATCCGACCATCGGGCCTCGGACCATCAGGCGGACACCAGGTAGGGAGTGGTGAGAGGAATGGAAAATTTTCGGTGATGTGGTAAAGGTGGCTAATGGGCATCAAAATGAAAACGAGGAAAAGCATCACCTCCCCAAACGCCCTTGATAGAATGGAGAGAAATGAATGTGTCCCGGGGTCAGGAGAGGATGTTTACCTAGATAGGAGAGGAGATGATGATAAGAGAAGGGATTATGAGTTTACCTTTCCTGGTATGGTTGGTACATCGTCATCCTGACAATTATTTAATTTCTAAGTGATTCTTCACCATTGGGAGAAAGGGCGAAAAACGATGCATAGCAGGATATTTCAAAAAGTTGTGGATGGATTTGGACGAAACTTGTTGGACAGGTTGTGTGTGTGACAAAGAAGAATCGATTCAATTTTGGTGAAGATCCGGATCCAGATAGCAGAATTTTAAAAGTGATTTTTCACCATTGAGTGACATGGCGAACCAGGCGGTGGTATGCTCTCTACTGAGTGCCGTTCTAGTTTGAATTTAAATCACTTTGACGAGTGTTGGTGAGTTGGGGTTGAAATCACATTGACTGGTGTTGGTTACTTGGGGTTGAAATCACATTGACTGGTGTTGGTTACGTGGAGTTGAAATCACATTGACTGGTGTTGGTTACTTGGGGTTGAAATCACATTGACTGGTGTTGGTTACTTGGGGTTGAAATCACATTGACTGGTGTTGGTTACTTGGGGTTGAAATCACATTGACTGGTGTTGGTTACTTGGGGTTGAAATCGCATTGACTGGTGTTTGTTAGTTGGGGTTGAAATCACGTTGACGAGTGTTGGTAATGGTATATGGACAAATATACAAACAAATGAATATGGACAAAATGCTCGCCTGAGTGTCCCCTCACCCTCAACATTGATCACTATTTCAGTACAATATCTTTGATTAATTCTCAAATCTTGCTGTCCATGATGACTCCATGTACATCTCGCTGTCTGATGATATGGACCAACTTCTATCTACTCATCCCAACTCTCTCTTCCTCATATGTGGTGATTTCAACTGTCATCATGCCAGTTGGCTGGGCGTGGGTACCTCTCTCACCAGCCATGGCTCCTCAGCAAAGGACTTCTGCGACTCACTGGGACTGACACAATCTGTCAATTTCCCGACCCGGATCTCAGTCAACGGAATATCTTCCCTTCTGGACTTGGTTATGACTAACTTCCCTGAAAATGTCTGCTGCTCTTCTTCTGCTCCGATCGGATCATCTGATCATGTCCTTGTTAAAGTGGACATCTCTCTGACCATCCTCAGGGAGCCTGCTCAGCGTCGACGAGTCTGGCATTTCACTCAGGCTAACTGGCACGGTCTTCAAGCAGCCATCAATCATCTGGACTGGTCTCCCATCTCTACCACCTCTGACATCAACTCATCCTGGGAATTCTTCCAAAGTAAATTGCTCTCTCTCATGCACAGATTTATCCCATCTCGTCTTCAGTTGTCATACCCTTCCTCCCGTCCATGGTACACGGAATCTTGTGGTGAGGCTGTTGCCCAGAAACAACTTGCCTTCGTCTCCTGGAAAGCAAATCCAACGGAAGGAAATCTCATTTCCTTTCACAAAGCCCGAAACAAATGTGTGTCCACCCTCAGGAGAGCCAGGAAACAATATCTCTCCGTTCTCAAGACCGAACTCTCTTATCTGTCTCCCTCTTCCAAATCCTGGTGGCGTCTGGTCAAATCCGTTTCTGGTGTTTGTTCCCCCTCCATCCCCTCCCTTACCTCAAACGGCTACACAGCTGACTCCGCACGTGAAAAAGCTGAATGCCTCAACTCTGTGTTTGCCTCTAAATCTTGTGTCCCAAACCCATCCCTCTCTGTACCCACCATACCCAGTCGTACCCTGCTGCTCCTGGAATCCGTGTCCTTTCCCCCTGACAAGGTGGAAAAGTTTCTGTCAACCCTCGACTCTGATTCTGCAACTGGACCCGGCGGCATCAGCCCACGGGTCCTAAAATCCTGCTCTGCTGCTCTATCTCACCCTCTCTCTGTTCTCTTCACCCTCTCTTTTGATCAAGGTCAACTGCCATCTGCTTGGAAATCAGCCAACATCACCGCTTTGCACAAAAAAGGTGCAAAAACAGATCCTAGCAACTACAGACCAATCAGCCTTCTCCCAATTATCAGCAAAGTCATGGAATCCATCATTGCTTCTGATATGAAATCTTTCCTCTTCTCCAATGGCTTGATCTCTGATCATCAATTTGGTTTCAGACCAGGTCACTCTACTCTGGACATGCTGCTTCTGCTGTCTCAACAATGGATGGAGGTCCTCAATGCCAAACAGGAAATTAGAGCTGTCTCCCTCGACATATCACGTGCCTTCGACACGGTCTGGCACCCCGCTCTGCTCACCAAACTCTCCTCCTTTGGTATCCATGGAAATCTCTACGCATGGCTGGCGGACTTCCTCTCTAGTCGTCGTCAACGTGTGGCCCTGAATGGGTTTCTCTCATCTCCTCTTCCTGTTCAGGCTGGAGTTCCCCAAGGCAGTGTTCTGGGCCCCGTGCTTTTTCTGGTCTTCATCAATGATCTCTCTGACTCTCTCGAAAATCCTCTCTATCTCTTTGCTGATGACTCCACTCTCTGCCGCTCCATTCCTCTTCCCTCAGATCGGCAGTCTGCTGCCTCCTCACTCTCTGAAGACCTGGACAAAATCACAGACTGGTCAAACAAGTGGAACATGTCTTTCAATCCTGACAAATCTCACACTCTTACTATGTCTCTCCGAAAAGATCGACTGGACAACCCTCCCATCTACTTTCTCAACAATCCTCTCCAAGAAGTTCTGTCGCTCAAGATTTTGGGTCTCACTATCTGCCATGATCTTTCTTGGGAAAACCACATTTCCAAGCTGGCCTCCAAAGCCAGTCGCCGACTGGGCATCCTCCGTCGTGCGAAGTCCTTCCTCGGCACACCTGAGCTCCTCACCACATACAAGGCTTTCATCCGCAGCTCAATGGAATACTGTTCTCCCCTATGGGCCGGTGCTCCTGCCTCACACCTAGCTCGGCTTCACGCTGTTGAAACCAAAGCTTTCAGAATTATTGGAATCTCCCGCGATGAAGCTATCTCTGAGGGCCTTTCACTCACTCACCGCAGGCAGGTAGGTGGTCTTTCTGTCTTCTACCGACTCCTCTCCGGCCTTGCACCCCCAGCTCTCTCTGTGCTCTGTCCCCCAAATATTCCTACAGGTCGCACAAGATCTGCCAGCAACCCTCTGATGGTTAAACTGCCGAAATCTCGGCTCTCCGCTCACCTTCACTCTTTCATTCCTCTTTTCTCCCGCCTCTGGAACAAACTCCCTCACTCCCTTCAATCCCACTCCTCCCTCCAGGTCTTTAAAACAGCTGTTCACCACCATCTCTTATCTTCCCCCATCCAAAACCTTGATCTTTTCTACCCCCGCTAATTCACCCCAGATCCACCTTGTTTGAAATTCCAACTTCTTTCCTGGAAGTCCTGGCAGTGTCCATATGTTTTATACCTCTCCCACTGCCCCCTTCCCACGCCCCCCCCCCCCCCTAAAGCCCTCGCCCTCTCTCAGATCTCTCGATGTCTCCATGTCTCTCGGTCCCTGCTCTCAAATGTTGTGTTTGTGTCCTTCCCCCTCTCTCCCCATCTTGTCTACCGCTCCCTATGTTATATGTTTTGTGTCGGTTTGTCTTTCTGTGTGATTAATGTTCGCTCTTTCACGAGCCTCGATATTGTATACAAAACAAAACAAAACAAAACAAAAAAAAAAAAAAAAAAAAATCTTGTTTTCATGTGCCCATAACACAGGAACCTGTTCCTCAGAAGAACCCTGGCTTTTTCAAGTCTTTCTGGAAGGAAATTTCCAACTTCCTCCCGACCGCCATTCTGAAGGTATGATCGCATACACATCACTCCAGAAACATGCGCACTTTAATCCCAGAGGATATAAATGATACAAGCACATGCACCTCCAACTAAGTGTGTCCACAGTTTTCATCAGATGAGGACAACCACATATGTATTCACGCATCCTCCAGAGCACATCTATGACTGTTGAGGAAACTAAATACTTTCCAGGCTCTCCAGTGAAAAGGAGCCGGAGGCGTCCGTTTGATCCGTTTATTCTTGACTGCACCACCAATGGCCACATGTGTCCTGTGCGGTGGTCATTGCATGCTTCCTCGAAATTTTCAATTTGTGGAAGTTGCGGCGTTATGATGGAACACACCCACACTTGGCACCGTATCTTAAGGTGGTTGAACGGATGGTTCGTCTCCTGCCGAAGAACCTTCGAGCAGCTCAATGTCGGACATCCCGCGTTTGGGTGTTGTGAGGACGTTATTAGGCGAAGAACAGATTTATATATTTCAGAGAATTAGTTGTTCATTTATGAAGGAAATTTATAATAAAATGGTCCAATAAAGGTTAAATTTAGCGATTAGATCTTTTTTTTTTTTTTTTTTTTTTTTTTTTTTTTGAATACAAGGTCGAGGCTCGTGAAAGAGCGAACATTAATCACACAGAAAGACAAACCGACACATAAAACATATAACATCAGGAGCGGTAGACAAGATGGGGAGAGAGGGGGAAGGACACAAACACAACATTTGAGAGCAGGGACCGAGAGACATGGAGACTTCGAGAGATCTGAGAGAGGGCGAGGGCTTTGGGGGGGGGGGGGCATGGGAAGGGGGCGGTGGGAGAGGTATAAAACATATGGACACTGCCAGGACTTCCAGGAAAGAAGTTGGAATTTCAAACAAGGTGGATCTGGGGTGAATTAGCGGGGGTAGAAAAGATCAAGGTTTTGGATGGGGGAAGATAAGAGATGGTGGTGAACAGCTGTTTTAAAGATCTGGAGGGAGGAGTGGGATTGAAGGGAGTGAGGGAGTTTGTTCCAGAGGCGGGAGAAAAGAGGAATGAAAGAGTGAAGGTGAGCAGAGAGCCGAGATTTCGGCAGTTTAACCATCAGAGGGTTGCTGGCAGATCTTGTGCGACCTGTAGGAATATTTGGGGGACAGAGCACAGAGAGAGCTGGGGGTGCAAGGCCGGAGAGGAGTCGGTAGAAGACAGAAAGACCACCGACCTGCCTGCGGTGAGTGAGTGAAAGGCCCTCAGAGATAGCTTCATCGCGGGAGATTCCAATAATTCTGAAAGCTTTGGTTTCAACAGCGTGAAGCCGAGCTAGGTGTGAGGCAGGAGCACCGGCCCATAGGGGAGAACAGTATTCCATTGAGCTGCGGATGAAAGCCTTGTATGTGGTGAGGAGCTCAGGTGTGCCGAGGAAGGACTTCGCACGACGGAGGATGCCCAGTCGGCGACTGGCTTTGGAGGCCAGCTTGGAAATGTGGTTTTCCCAAGAAAGATCATGGCAGATAGTGAGACCCAAAATCTTGAGCGACAGAACTTCTTGGAGAGGATTGTTGAGGAAGTAGATGGGAGGGTTGTCCAGTCGATCTTTTCGGAGAGACATAGTAAGAGTGTGAGATTTGTCAGGATTGAAAGACATGTTCCACTTGTTTGACCAGTCTGTGATTTTGTCCAGGTCTTCAGAGAGTGAGGAGGCAGCAGACTGCCGATCTGAGGGAAGAGGAATGGAGCGGCAGAGAGTGGAGTCATCAGCAAAGAGATAGAGAGGATTTTCGAGAGAGTCAGAGAGATCATTGATGAAGACCAGAAAAAGCACGGGGCCCAGAACACTGCCTTGGGGAACTCCAGCCTGAACAGGAAGAGGAGATGAGAGAAACCCATTCAGGGCCACACGTTGACGACGACTAGAGAGGAAGTCCGCCAGCCATGCGTGGAGATTTCCATGGATACCAAAGGAGGAGAGTTTGGTGAGCAGAGCGGGGTGCCAGACCGTGTCAAAGGCACGTGATATGTCGAGGGAGACAGCTCTAATTTCCTGTTTGGCATTGAGGACCTCCATCCATTGTTGAGACAGCAGAAGCAGCATGTCCAGAGTAGAGTGACGTGGTCTGAAACCAAATTGATGATCAGAGATCAAGCCATTGGAGAAGAGGAAAGATTTCATATCCGAAGCAATGATGGATTCCATGACTTTGCTGATAATTGGGAGAAGGCTGATTGGTCTGTAGTTGCTAGGATCTGTTTTTGCACCTTTTTTGTGCAAAGCGGTGATGTTGGCTGATTTCCAAGCAGATGGCAGTTGACCTTGAGCAAAAGAGAGGGTGAAGAGAACAGAGAGAGTGTGAGATAGAGCAGCAGAGCAGGATTTTAGGGCCCGTGGGCTGATGCCGTCGGGTCCAGTTGCAGAATCAGAGTCGAGGGTTGACAGAAACTTTTCCACCTTGTCAGGAGGAAAGGACACGGAGTCCAGGAGCAGCAGGGTACGACTGGGTATGGTGGGTACAGAGAAATCTGCCAGAAATGTAAGGTTCATTAATGGAGATCTTGGTGATGATCTTTCGATTCAAGACTCAATCCGTCCCTGAACAACACCTGCACTCTTTCGGGTCAGACCTGCATTCTCAACCTGTTCTAACCAAAGCATGGTGATGGAGCAGAGTTTGGTTGTGGTGAGAGGAATGGAAAATATACAGGTGGTGTGGAGAAGAAGATTCCTTTGAAAACCACTTTGACGAGTATTGGATAGTTTGTGTTGAAATCACTTGAATAAGTATTGGCTAGTTTGTGTGGAAATCACTGTGATAAGTATTGGTTAGTTTGGGTTGAAATCACCTTTACGAGTATTGGTCAGTTTGGCTTGAAACCACTTTGACGAGTATTGTTTAGTTTGCGTTGAAACCACTTTCACAAGTTGTGGTTCGTTTGTCGTGAAATCACTTTGGCGAGTATTGGTTAGTTTGGGTTGAAATAACCTTTATGAGTATTGGTTAGTTTGGGTTGAAATCACCTTTATGAGTATTGGTTAGTTTCGGTTGAAATCACTTTGACGAGTATTGGTGAGTTTGGGTTGAAATCACCTTTATGAGCATTGGTTAGTTTCGGTTGAAATCACTTTGGCGAGTATTGGTTAGTTTCGGTTGAAATCACTTTGACGAGTTTTGGTTCCTTTGTGTTGAAATCACTTTGGCGAGTATTGGTTAGTTTGGGTTGAAATCATTTTGAAGAGTATTCGTTAGTTTGGGTTGAAATCACCTTGACGAGTATTGGTTAGTTTAGGTAGAAATCACTTTGATGAGTATTGGTTAGTTTGTGTTGAAATCACGTTGATGAGTCGTGTTTTGTTTGGGTTGAAATCACATTGACTCGTGTTTGCTAGTTTGGGTTGAAATCACATTGACTAGTGTTGGTTAATTTGGGTTGAAATCATTTTGAAGAGTATTCGTTAGTTTGGGTTCAAATCACATGGACTGGTGTTCGTTCGTTGGGATTGAAATCACATTGACTAGTGTTGGTTAATTTGGGTTTATATCACATTGACTGGTGTTCGTCAGTTGGGATGGAAATCACATTGACTTGTGTTTCTTTGTTGGGGTTGAAATCACATTGACTCGTGTTGGTTAGTTTGGGTTGAAATCACATTGACTGATGTTCATCAGTTGGGATGGAAATCACATTGACTTGTGTTTGCTAGTTTGGGTTGAAATCACATTGACTAGTGTTGGTTAATTTGGGTTGAAATCATTTTGAAGAGTATTCATTAGTTTGGGTTGAAATCACATGGACTGGTGTTCGTTCGTTGGGATTGAAATCACATTGACTAGTGTTGGTTAATTTGGGTTTATATCACATTGACTGGTGTTCGTCAGTTGGGATGGAAATCACATTGACTTGTGTTTCTTTGTTGGGGTTGAAATCACATTGACTCGTGTTGGTTAGTTTGGGTTGAAATCACATTGACTGGTGTTCATCAGTTGGGATGGAAATCACATTGACTTGTGTTTCTTTGTTGGGGTTGAAATCACGTTGACTAGTGTTGGTAATGGTACTTTATGCTCTAGTTCCTGGCCTGCAGCATCTCTGGGACCTTCTATTCATCTTCTCAGAAAAAAATCTCCATCAGCCTTCCAACCTTCTCGGTTTTATTCGCGCATGGCATCATGAATTCCTTCACAAACACATTTTCCTGATAGTGAGGAGAAATCTGTTCTGGGTTGGGCTGTTAGATGCTACAATTGGAACCTGTGGTCAAGATGCTGCGATCCCAGGTTCAAATCCCTGATGTGGGATTGTCACTAAACCTTTCCTCTATCACACCTGTCAGTAAAATCCGGCACATACCATCAGAGAAGGGATTATGAGTTTGCCTTTCCTGGTGTGGTTGATACATTTTGACAGTCCTCAGGTGTGGTTGTTTCCTATAGAATAGAATACCAGTCGTCCATTCCCACGCAGAACACCACGAATCTCAAAACAAATGAATATGGACAAAATGCTCGCCTGAGTGTCCCCTCACCCTCAACAATGATCACTATTTCAGTACAATATCTTTGATTAATTCTCAAATCTTGTTTTCATGTGCCCATAACACAGGAACCTGTTCCTCAGAAGAACCCTGGCTTTTTCAAGTCTTTCTGGAAGGACATTTCCAACTTCCTTCCGACCTCCATTCTGAAGGTATGATCGCATACACATCACTCCAGAAACATGCGCACTTTAATCCCAGAGGATATAAATGATACAAGCACATGCACCTCCAACTAAGTGTGTCCACAGTTTTCATCAGATGAGGACAACCACATATGTAACCACGCATCCTCCAGAGCACATCTATGACTGTTGCGGAAACTAAATACTTTCCAGGCTCTCCAGTGAAAAGGAGCCGGAGGCGTCCGTTTGATCCGTTTCTTCTTGACTGCACCACCAATGGCCACATGTGTCCTGTGCGGTGGTCATTGCATGCTTCCTCGAAACTTTCAATTTGTGGAAGTTGCGGCGTTATGATGTAACACACTCACACTTGGCACCGTATCTTAAGGGTGTAGTACTGGTGAAAAATTGAGAAAACTACTTAGGTACCTTTGAGAGGCCTTTACACAAAAACAAAGTCAAGTTAATATCTAATTTTCAGTTTTTCTTGAAAGATATAATCTTGGCTTTAACTCAGACCAGTTTCAACGCTTCTTTGTCATATTGCATGCATATAATTTGCATAAATTAGACCGTCAATAAAAAACAAGGAAAAACAAAGAACACATTTCTACTTCTATCTTCTATGTCACCTATCATTCTTTTCACACAAAACTTGGTACAAGTACATGTATTATACATGTGTTACTCTACTACCTGATGAGAGGATTTTGTGAAATTATGTCAAATGTTCACTAATTAGCTAATTATGCCAATTACCAGATAAAACTTGGTTGTCCTTCAATAAATCCACAATGGCTACTCCTATAAACGAAAGCCTTCATCATTTTAAAGGAAGTGATATTCTGAATATCCTGTCCAAATTTCAGCCCAAAAGAATGATGCAAATTAAAGTTATAACAAATTTCATGCAAAATATTATATTTCTTGTAAATTGCGTGTAAAGATAACATTAGATATTTTAAAGGAAATACTGAATGAGTTTGTACAATACGTATGAATCTAAACCGTAAAAACATAGTTTTTTTTAAAAGCGGCAAATTGGAAAGTTCACCAGTACTACACCCTTAAGGTGGTTGAACGCATGGTTCGTCTCCTGCCGAAGAACCTTCGAGCAGCTCAATGTCGGACATCCCGCGTTTGGGTGTTGTGAGGAAGTTATTAGGCCAAGAACAGATTTATATATTTCAGAGAATTAGTTGTTCATTTATGAAGGAAATTTATAATAAAATGGTCCAATAAAGGTTAAATTTAGCTATCGGATCTGCCAGAAATGTAAGGTTCATTAATGGAGGTCTTGGTGATGATTTTTCGATTCAAGACTCAATCTATCCCTGAACAGCACCTGTACTCTTTCGGGTCAGACCTGCATTCTCAACCACCTGTTATAACCAAAGCATGGTGAAGGAGCAGAGTTTGGTTGTGGTGAGAGGAATGGAAAATATACAAGTGGTGTGGAGAAGAAGATTCCTTTGAAAACCACTGACGAGTATTGGATAGTTTGTGTTGAAATCACTTGAATAAGTATTGGCTAGTTTGTGTGGAAATCACTGTGATGAGTATTGGTTAGTTTGTGTTGAAAGCACTTTAATAGGTATTGGCTAGTTTGTGTGGAAATCACTTTGATGAGTATTGGTTAGTTTGGGTTGAAATCACTGACGAGTATTGTTTAGTTTGCGTTGAAATCACTTTAACAAGTTGTGGTTTGTTTGTGTTGAAATCACTTTGGCGAGTATTGGTTAGTTTGGGTTGAAATCTCAAACGGCTGCACAGCTGACTCCACACGTGAAAAAGCTGAATGCCTCAACTCTGTGTTTGCCTCTAAATCTTGTGTCCCAAACCCATCCCTCTCTGTACCCACCATACCCAGTCGTACCCAGCTGCTCCTGGACTCCGTGTCCTTTCCTCCTGACAAGGTGGAAAAGTTTCTGTCAACCCTCGACTCTGATTCTGCAACTGGACCTGACGGCATCAGCCCACGGGTCCTAAAATCCTGTTCTTCCGCTCTTTCACTCCCTCTCTCTGTTCTCTTCACCCTCTCCTTTGCTCAAGGTCAACTGCCATCTGCTTGGAAATCAGCCAACATCACCGCTTTGCACAAAAAAGGTGCAAAAACAGATCCTAGCAACTACAGACCAATCAGCCTTCTCCCAATTATCAGCAAAGTCATGGAATCTATCATTGCTTCGGATATGAAATCTTTCCTCTTCTCCAATGGCTTGATCTCTGATCATCAATTTGGTTTCACACCAGGTCACTCTACTCTGGACATGCTGCTTCTGCTGTCCCAACAATGGATGGAGGTCTTCAATGCCAAACAGGAAATTAGAGCTGTCTCCCTCGACATATCACGTGCCTTCGATACGGTCTGGCACCCCGCTCTGCTCACCAACCTCTCCTCCTTTGGTATCCATGGAAATCTCCACGCATGGCTGGCGGACTTCCTCTCCAGTCGTCTTCAACGTGTGGCCTTGAATGGGTTTCTCTCATCTCCTCTTCCTGTTCAGGCTGGAGTTCCCCAAGGCAGTGTTCTGGGCCCTGTGCTTTTTCTGGTCTTCATCAATGATCTCTCTGACTCTCTTGAAAATCCTCTCTATCTCTTTGCTGATGACTCCACTCTCTGCCGCTCCATTCCTCATCCCTCAGATCGGCAGTCTGCAGCCTCCTCACTCTCTGCAGACCTGGACAAAATCACCGACTGGTCAAACAAGTGGAACATGTCTTTCAATCCTGACAAATCTCGCACTCTTACGATGTCTCTCCGAAAAGACCGACTGGACAACCCTCCCATCTACTTTCTGAATAATCCTCTCCAAGAAGTTCTGTCACTCAAACTTTTGGGTCTCACTATCTGCCATGATCTTTCCTGGGAAAACCACATTTCCAAGCTGGCCTCCAAAGCCAGTCGCCGACTGGGCATCCTCCGTCGTGCGAAGTCCTTCCTTGGCACACCTGAGCTCCTCACCACATACAAGGCTTTCATCTGCAGCTCAATGGTGTACTGCTCTCCCCTCTGGCCTGGTGCTCCTGCCTCACACCTCGCTCGTCTTCACGCTGTTGAAACCAAAGCGTTCAGAATCATTGGAATCTCCTGCGATGT
>NC_136262.1:232460770-232510770 GCF_964187855.1 Myxine glutinosa
TGCCAAGGTTTGGACAGGAATCACTTGCCATGCAGTGACAATAGCCTGCTGCAATTCACGCACATAGATCGGCTGCTGGTCCAAGTGGTCGATTTGACGCGTTAATTCTGCCCACAAGTTCTCTATCGGATTCATATCCAGGGACATGGCAGGCCACTCCATATGCTCTACACCATGGTCAGCAAGAAAGTGTTGGATCATGCGAGCACGATGAGGCCGTGCATTGTCATCTTGGAAGACAAAGTTTCCTCGAAAGGCTGCACGAGCAAATGGAAGCAGTTTCTTCCAGAATGGCCCTGTACTTGAACTGGTTCAGGTTTCCATTCAGAACAACCAGGACAGTTTTGCCTTCTGCATGAAAAGCAGCCCAAATGGTCACCTCACCACCTCCAGCTTCGACTCTTGGCACTATACAATCTTTGTTGTAGGCTTCATGCACTAGTCTGCGCACTCGGACGTGGCCATCTTGACGATAGACCAGAAATCTAGACTCGTCACTGAAGATCACGTGATTCCAGTGTCCTGGCTGCCATTGACGGTGCTCTTTGGCCCACTGCAATCGGCGGCGGCGGTGTTGTCTGGTCAGGCGTGGCTTTCTCAGGGCACGCCTGGCACGATAGCCTGCTTGAACCTGTCATTGGTTGACGAGCCTTCTGGATACAGGCACATTGGTCAGTTGCTGCCACTCAGCCCTTAGCCGATTAGCTGACTTGGTACGGCCATTGCGGACTATCCGGTGCAGCTGGCGATCATCCCTCCTTGTGGTTCTGTGGGGACGTCCTGGCCTCGGTATTGGAGTAGGGACACCCCTCTGAGCATTTCGTTTCAGGATCTTTGACACCTGACCTTGAGTGATGCCATACTGCCGAGCAATAGCACGCTGTTTCATGCCGTAATTTCGTAAAGCCAACACTCCATGACAAACAGCATTGTCGAGTTGACGGACCATCTCCAGAGGAAGCGGCAATAACTTTTGGAGACGTGCAGCAGTTGTTTTCCACTAATACAAAACGCAACAACCCTTGTATACCCGACTGTGAAGCCAATCATCAAATGCACCTGTCCGAGTGTACGTACATTTTGCCACGCCACCTGTGATATAATCCTGTTGTTGACTTCTTGCTGCGACAGACAATCACTGACATGGTTCTTTTAACAAATAAATCACCAACGTGTAAAAGAAACTCACCAGATTGATATACTGAGTTAAGAAAGTAAACCCAAGTCAAGAAGAAAAAAAAATATTCCATATTAAATGCCAAGTCTATATCTATATATATATATATATATAATATAATATAATATTATATATATATATATACATATAATATAATATAATATAATATATAATATTATATATATATATATATATATATATATATATATATATATATATATATATATATATATATATATATATATATATATATTGTTACGGTCCGCGGTTAAGGATGTTGTTTGCCGAGCGAAGGCTCCGCGACCGAACAGTTGTTCCCCGACTCAACCCGATTCACCCAAACGTTGGCCGTATCGCGCCACAGATACTCAATGTGGAAAAGACTAAGACGACGAATGCAAAGAGGAAGACGAAGAAGACGTACAGAAGAGTAACGGGGTTTATTATTATTTACTCACACATAAGCAAAAAGAGCAGTCACGGGTATTTACAGCGGACATGAAAACGCAGGTGACACAGTGAAAATTACTAGCTTATACAGACTTAGTTACTACCCAGGACAGCACGAACAAAACAAACTCACATACGCAAATGGGGAACTTGCAGGCAGGAATGGCTGGAAAGGATGAGCAGGTGGGATCACAGGGCACAGTGAGCAGGTCCACTCCGGGCGGGAAGCGGGGAGCCGGCAGCTCCTTGTAATCCGTTTACAGCGCACGCCGGCAGCTCCTGGTATTCGGCTTTACAGCGCACGCCGGCAGGGTCACTCGCTGCCCCGTCAGGGCTTCACGCGGCTGGTTGAAACGGGGCTGGACTCATCTGCCGTATCTCTTTGCAACTCGTTCGTAAAAGTTCCTATGCTTTCTCTTGGACCCTTTCTTTGTCGTGTACCTCTCCACGCAGCTCAGCTCGTATTCCCTGCCTCTCACTTCTCTCCAGCGCGGGACTGACACGCCCTCTTACGCACCTGGACTCATCTGCCGTATCTCTCGTGTAGCTTGTCCCAGCGATCGTCGCACCCTCCTCTCCAAACCTTCAGCGCGGGTCTGACACGCCCCTTCGGTTTCGGTACCGCCCTCCTCCCCCGTGCTCTGTTTCGTGACCTTGTATGGTAATCCCACGGGCTTGTCTCCTTATTTGGGCATGGCGCCGACGGCACGCCCCTCGTGGCGAGCCACGGGCTTGTTTCCTTATTTGGGCATGGGGATGAACAGCCCCGCCCTTCGTGGCGCGCCCTGGGCTTGCCTCTCCCGGGCGACCCCGCCCCTCCTGTTCAAACAGAGCACGGAGTACATATTCACTATCGCAGCGAAATGAGAGGGCGTGCACCCCACGCTTGTGAACTGCTTTACCCGCAGATGGAGAGTTTGGCTGGGAAATGGAAGTATTGAAGGGGAGCTATTCTTAATTGATTCGGTGCAATGGAGTATTATTCTAATGGAAGACAAGGCCTTACTCTAAAACACATAATAAGATATAAGCTACTGAACAGGGGTTTTACCGGGTCCTGCAATGTGGTGTTTCATGGAATAACTACCGGACGCCCTTTTTACCTTTACACAACTCTGGAGGCAGGAGGGGCCATATTCAACCAAGGTTACACAACAATTTACCACTACAATACACACAATTAAAAAAATGCAATCCTCATATCCGCAACACAGCACCCTCCACCTCTTAGGCACTGCCCGGGCCTACAACTTTTATTTAGTGTGACACGTAGGTGTAGTTCCCTCTACTTTTAACCTGACCCTGAGTGCGACAGTTTTAAAACATAAATAAATGTGTCCCGCTGCTCCATTGCATCCTGCCTAACAGACTCACGCCCACAGTTAACCGAATTGCGGAATTGGCTTCAAACTACACACTGACGGTGGGGAGCATTATTTACAATTGACGCTACTTTTATTTACAAAACTAACCCAGGACCTGTGATCGTTCTTTCTGGGGGGGAGACAGTCTGCTCTGCATCAATGCACCATGAAAGCACCCTCAAGCACCAATCGGTGCAGTCACCACAGTTCATCAGTGTTCATGAATAATCAAAATAAACCAACAACCCCTAACCCTGCAGGTGGTCTCTTGCTCTTCGGCTCCCTCTGCTGGCTATTATTATTTGTTCTTCCAGATGTTGTCTTTTCCTTTGCTGGCGGCCTATTTGAAATAAAACTTGCCCAAACGTGTCCATTTTATTTATGGCCCACAGGGGCTGACTAGTGTGGTTCACCTGTGGGGCATCGGTGCCCTGTGGCCCAGGTCCGCCAGCAAGATTTCGGGCCCTCATGGCCGGTTCCAGCAGAGGGGCCATGCCCCAACCCATGGGGTCCATAAGTGGTGCTCGGCCACAGGCATGTGGTCCATAATGTGGTGCATCGATGCAGACAGCTGGTTCTGGGAGTTCCGGGCGCACAATGGAGGACTCACGCACGCTCCCCTCGGCGCCCAATGGCGCACAGGTCATGTGGGAGACAAAAGGGGGAAGACAGATGAGTGAGGGGTAAGGTCACAAGGGTACACATCAATAAGGCAATGCAAGGTGAAATGCGTACGGAGGGCGAAGTGAGAAAGCTCGTCCCTACCGTACGTCACCCCCCTGTCACCTACACTACCCTTGCCCTCACCCCATCTATCTATAATTCCAGTAATCTCTGTGTGTATGCGACCGCTGTTTCTCGACAACTACCGGTCCGATATACTTGAAACTTGCCAGGTATATTGCTGGGGACCCGAGGATGTGCCTTTTCAAGGTTTTAAATTAATCGCAGAAGTAGTTAGCGAGCTATGTCCAAAAAACGATTCAACCAATCAGAGAGCAGCGAGCTATCACGTGTGCCGAACGTGGCGAACCACACTCTGCCTCGGATGGCACATTTGAGAGCGTATTCATTTATTTCCCGTCGGCAAACTATGTTGCCGTTAAACTATGTTTTAAAACTAATTATAAAACTAATAAAAACTAATTTGCGATTCATCGTAACTGCGATATACGACCTTCCGGAGCTCCAGTGAGAGCGTGCGCCATTACGGATAGTAATTCAATTAAAAACATAAAAACATTGTCCCAATTCAGTCAGAGTGAAGGGCGTTGTTTTAAGCGAAAAGCGTTTTATTTTTCCCCTTAAATTCAGTCGCCGGACGGTGAAAGCTTTTTTTGGGGGCAGCTACTGGCAGCCACGTACGGCCAATCACAGGACACGTTGTTGTGTCGACGTGCCGTGTTGTTTTCCCTCGGCGGTTTGGAATGTTTTCCTTTTCATTTTTTTTCTCTTCTCTTTCTACTTGACTAGGCATGCCCGTACTATATATAAGCTAGGACGTGCCCGTACGTGGGTGCCCGTTCCTTGCCAAAAAAAAAAAAAAAAAAAATTTGTGTAGGGGTGTGTGTGTGTAAACATCCTAGGGCGTGCCCGTACGTGGGTGCAAAAAAACATGCGTGCAACAACAACAACAAAAAAAAACTTTGAAACCACGTGGCAGTAACGACCACAGAACCCCCCCCCCCCCCCTCTATTTACATGAATGGTTTGGTCCATTCGCAACGACCACAGAACCCCCCCCCCCCCCTCTATTTACATGCAATGGTTTGGTCCAAAGCGAACGGCTTGCAGTGTTTGGTAAAGAAATCGCCATAGCTCGGTAACTACTTCTCCGATTAATATGAAACCTTGAAAAGGCACATCCTCGGGTCCCCAGCAATATACCTGGCAAGTTTAAAGTATATCGGACCGGTAGTTGTCGAGAAACAGCGGTCACAGACAAACATACAAACACACATACACACATACACACATACACACATACACACATACACACAGAGATTAATGGAATCTATCTATAATTCCAGTAATCTCTGTGTGTTTGTTTGTTTGTCTGTGACCGCTGTTTCTCGACAACCACGGGTCCGATATACTTTAAACTTGCCAGGTATATTGCTGGGGACCCGAGGATGTGCCTTTTCAAGGTTTCATATTAATCGGACAATTACTTACCGAGCTATGTCCAAAAAACGATTCAACCAATCAGAGAGCAGCGAGCTATCGCGTGTGCCGAACGTGGCGAACACACTCTGCCTCGGATGGCACATTTGAGAGCGTATTCATTTATTTCACGTTTGCAAACTATGTTGGCGCTATGTAGGCGTTAAACTATGTTTTAAAACTAATAATAAAACTAATAAAAACTAATTTGCGATTCATCGTAACTGCGATATACGACCTTCCGGAGCTCCTGTGAGAGCGTGCGCCATTACGGATAGTACGGGTACGTGCATGCCATATGTTGGCGTTAAACTATGTTTTAAAACTAATTAAACGGACAAATTTCATGTCATGTTTCATGTAAATAGAGGGGGGGGGGGGGGGGGATTGTCACTGTACTCGCAAGCCGTTCGCCGTTCGCTTTGGCGTTGCGAATGGACCAAAACATTTCATGGACCAAACCATTTCATGTAAAGCGTTCGCCGTTCGCTTTGGCGTTGCGAATGGACCAAAACATTTCATGGACCAAACCATTTCATGTAAATAGAGGGGGGGATATAATTTTAGATATAGATATAGTACGGGCATGCCCTAGTTATAGATAGATGATGGTAGCAGTTCTGTACTCGCAAGCCGTTCGCCGTTCGCTTTGGCGTTGCGAATGGACCAAAACATTTCATGGACCAAACCATTTCATGTAAAGCGTTCACCGTTCGCTTTGGCGTTGCGAATGGACCAAAACATTTCATGGACCAAAACATTTCATGTAAATAGAGGGGGGGGGGATATAATTTTAGATATATATATAGTACGGGCATGCCCTAGTATGTACAAAATCTACACATTACAAATTCGTCGCTACTGTCACGTCTTCCCCATATTTCCCTTTTTCCAAATTCGTCACCACAAACCCTCTAACCAAAATTTGCCATCATCAATTCATCATCAATCCTCATAAGGAGGGAGAGATGGAACACAAAGCACAATGTCACACCCACGTCATGATGCGTCTCACAATCCAAAACATTTGCACATAAAAATAATCAAACATGGCATGGTGTGGAGTTACGTCACCTCAGGTGAGTGGATGTAGATGGTGCGAGGAGACTTCAATCCTAACTATCCTCTAAATGACATTAACACACTTTACACTACCCGGGGTCTCTCCCTGCCAATCCATTAGCCAACTTACACTATGGGTTCTAAAAACCAATTCCCATTGACCAAACTGTGGTGCTTCTCAATTTGGGGTCTCACTCCCCCGATTAATCTCCCGGTGCCCTTGCACAATTTCTGGGCTGAGACGTGTAGCTCTCCCAGCAGGTCTACCCACCTGCACACCTCCACCACTGCAGTTGCCACCCAAGCTTACCTAGCTCCTCACCCTAACCTATCTAATTGGGGAAGGCCCCTCCTGGCTCTGTCACCCCTTGGTGCCCTCTGGCACGGGGCTACCCGGGTCCGTCCTCCGGATCCTCGGGCCCCATCCACAACAACTACCGGCTCCCAGAGCCCACCTGCGGCCTCACCTGGCCGACATCCTCACAGTGGTGGAGTGCCCAAACCAACTACACACACTAACAGGCTACATGCCCAGCCATTTCCACAACACTAATGCACCCATCCAAATACCATTCTCTCACCCGCACCACAGATGCCAATATTCAACCACAATTTACCTATACCCTCTACCTAACACTTACACTACCCGCCCCGGGTATTCGTGATGGGGGTCCACTCTTCCCCCATTCACACCTTCGCACCATCCACTCCACTCCATAGTTTCCACCATACTCACTCCACGACCATCCACTCCAATACTCCATTTACTCCACACTACCATTTATTCCATACACCTGTTCCTCATACCTGTTGTTGCACACCTGTGCACTCACACCTGGTGCCACCTGCACCCTCCTCCTCCCTGGACCATTTGGTCAACACAATACACATCACCATCCCTCATCCATACACTGCTCCATCCACCTGTTCAGTTGCACACCTGTGCAATCACACCTGTTCAGTTGCAATCACAATCAGTTACTCATACCCTGCTCAATACACTTCCAATCCTCAAACACATGGCATCATCTCATCTAACTACTCCACTCTGAAACTTGCGCTTCCCAGTCGTCCCTTTAAACTATTGCGCTCCCACGTCATTATCATCCACTCTAAACTACCTGCGTCCCCACTACAGGTATCCTTGTCACTAACTAAGCTTAACGTTACCTAATGTCATCTTCGCTAGATCCCTACACACGATATATCCTAACCCTCCCGGGCTAGTTTTTACTGCCATACACCCCATAAACTAGTGCTCCTTTGCCCCCCCCCCCTCTGTGAGGGATGGTGGATTGGCCATCCCATCACATGGGGCATCTCTTACTATAAATTTTGCTCGTCCAATTTCCAACCAATCAAAAATTTGCCAATTACTGCCAATTCTATTCACTTTTCTAAATTTCGGATCAAAACCCCTATCACTATTATCATCATCACAGTCCGCTATATCCTAGCCTCGGTGCGTCATGACATCATTAAACTCGGCTTCGTAAAGCCGAGCAATGAATTTGGGTGGTTTGATCGCCTGCAGGTTGAATCCGTCCGGCTTTCGGTTCAAGGGAGGTGGTTTGGTCGGGCCGAGATTCCACGCACCATCTCGGCGCGGTACCTTGCGGTCCCGGGCCTGATGGCTCAATCTCCCCCGGTCGGAACCCCGTCCCCACGAGGGGGCACCGTGCCGCTTCCTCCCACTCGCCCTTGAACCGGACCGGTCGCCTCGCCCGCCAAGGCCCGGACTCGACCGTGCGGGGCGGGGCACTAGTACCCATTGCTTTGTCCCTCATTGCTCCAATTTGGCCTCCCAGCCCCCTGTTCTCTTCCATGAAGGCCTGCATTTGCAGCATGAATCGGCCCCAGTCCTTTGGCGCCGCGGGGTGCGAGCCGCCATTTTGTGCGCCTCCAACCTCACGCGAGGCGCCGCCATCTCGTGCGCCTGAAACCTCCGCTACCACATCCTCATTGCTCTCCTCCTCCAATTCTCTCAATTCCTCCCCGTGGTCCTGGATTGCCCCCAAACCCTCGTCTAACTCCCCTACCGGCATCCGGTCACCTTGATTATCCATGGCACGATTTAAATTTGGATGTTATAATAAAATTTTGGCCACTCGTAATTTTGAGTGCGTTAAGCGCACTTCGGGTCCGAATCCCACTCCTGACACCAATTGTTACGGATCTGGGGGATGGCTCTCCCATTAGCGAGGGGGGGTTAATCCCCTTGTCCTGTTAAGCTGGCTGGCTCTGCCGGTCCTGGTACTTGTAACGCTCCTTTGCGAGGTGGGACTGATCAAGGTTATTGGTCAAGGTGTTCTCCCGAATACCTTCACCAATCCCTCCACAAAACAGGGAGACAAGTACCGCTCGAACCCCGGTTTTAGATGTTCTTGTTGCCGAGCGGTGTCGCAATCCGGAATCCGCGCCGTTTAGCAAAGACTAACCCGATCCTGAGCGTTGGCCAAATCGCGCCACAGGTGTTCAATGATGGAAAAGACAAGGACGATCGGACGAGGAAGAAGAAGCCAAAGTAAGGAAGAACAAATATTTATTATTACTATACAACCAAAGAAGAAAGAAAAGAAATGGTTTTAAAGTAATTTACAGGGAAAGATGGACACAGAGCAACTTATACTTATACAAACTTACTTAAAATCCCAGACAAGAAAAACGAAACAAACTCATGTACACGAATGGATGGAATGGCAGGAATGGTATGGGAAGGGAGAGAAGAGTCCAGGCAGATGGTAGCGTCTAGGTCCGGCTTCAGCTCGTGGTCCACGCTCTGGGGTCGAGGCTAAAAACCCGGCAAACAGCTGGCAGCTTCAGCCGGCAGCTCCACGTATTCGGCTTCACCGGCAGCGTTCTCCACCTCCTGCGTCTGTGAAACTCCGTCGACACCCACGGGACTCTTGTACGGTTTCTCTCCCTGCGGACTCTCACTCGTCTCAAGTACCTCCCTCCACAGAACTGAGGTGGGGGTTTCCCGCACTGGGTTTTATAGGCCCCACCTTAGAATCTACTTGAACCTCCTCAATGTTTCTTTCTCCGCCCTCTCAAGCCAAACCCACTCCTTCTCAGTTAGTTGATTGGGGCTGGCTCACTCCGCCTCCTGATGACGAGGTGGGGCCACGCCCTTCTTCTCCGAGTTAGAGCACATGGCATGGCGGCGAATGCAGTTGGTAACGGGGCAATGCAGTTGGAAATGGAGCAATTCAGTTGGAAATGGAGGCATGCAATTGGAAAGGGAGCAATGCAGTTGGAAAGGGAGCAATGCGGTTGGCAATGGAGCAATGCGGTTGGCAATGGAGCAATGCGGTTGGCAATGGAGGTTTTGGGCAATTGAAAGGGGATCTATCTTATTTGATTTGGTGCAACGCAATGAACTAGTGGAAAAACAGAGCCTTATACTGACATAATAATGAGATAACTATTGAGGGAAGCCCATTATTTGCTACGTGATGCGATGGACTAACTAATGTGCAAACAATTAACAGCCAATTGAGGGGAAATGTACACGGGGAGTTATTAGGGATTTTAATACTAAATTTGATAAAGTGAAGGTTCTAAAAACCATAACTTTATATATATATATATATATATATATATATATATATATATATATATATATATATATATATATATATCTATATATATATATATATATATATATATATATATATATATATATATATATATATATATAGATATATATATATATATATATAGATATATATATATAGATATATAAATATAGATATATATATATTTATATATATATATATAGATATATATATATTTAAATATATATATATAGATATATATATATTGTTACAGACGCGGTTGTGGATGTTGGTTTACCGAGCGGTTTGGTATGACCGCGTCTGCACAGTTTACCCGATTATACTCGAACGTTGGCCGAGTCGCGCTACGCTAAATCAATTGAGGAAAGGACACAACGGCTGGGTTAAATGACACGACACCAGGGGTACAGTTCTCAAGACCTCCGGAGGAGGTTATAATATTTCGGAACGTTGAGATTACAAGGACAAGAGGGACAGCATAGGAAGGTAGGCACTTAATCACGGTCTTATAGTAACCCCGACAGACCACAGATAAACAGGACAAGACTGACTCACACCGGGATTGATGGCAAGGAAGGGCAGGTAGTCGAGGCTCAAGGTGCACCTTGGCTCAGGGGCAGAATCGACCCGGTCCGGTCCAGAGATGCGGGAGGTCTCTCAGCGCTCGGAGGTGGCGACTGGTTCTCTTCACTTCAAGCTCGGGGCGCATCTCACGTCACGTCCGGTAAGTGGCTGCGTATATCCGGCGGGGAGTGACACGCCCTCGGCTCGTTAGCTCCGCCCCAGATGTAATCGGCCCGCCGCTTCTTATTGGGTGCTGGGGGTTACCGGGCTCCGCCCTTGACGGGGGCCGACAGTCAGCCCCTTCGTGGTAACCCCGCCGGAGCACATGGGCAATGGCGGCTAACCAAGCCGGTGTGAGGACGCACACTCCCTGCGCGCTGTTGTTGTAGTTGTTGTTGTTGTTGTGGTTTCATGAGGAAGATGGGAGGAGGTATGGGGAGGTCCTAAACTCACTACTGGTGCCATACAATCACATTCTGGTGCAACGAAGTCAGAATTAATGGAAACGAGTCCTTAACTGACATAGACTAAGAATAACTAGCAAGATGTCCGAAAGTTGTCTACGTGAGATGCGGTGGACCTGGGCACGACATTTAATGGGGGAAAAAGGGGAAGGTCGGTTCTACAGAGTGTTGTTTACAGACAATGGGACTAGGGAATGGGGGATTGGGGATAGTTGGGGAGTATTGGGGAAATAGGGGAATATTTACAAGCGGATATGGAGGCCAAATCCCATATCCGCAACATTGCACCCTTCTCTACCCTCGGGGCGTCCCGACCCGATAAATTTTTACCTATTTTAGTGTGGCACTCAGATGTAGTTCCCTCTACTATTAACTCTACCCTGAGTGCGACAGTTTTACAGATATTCACAAATGAGTAAATATGTCCCCCTGCGACGTTGCACCCTTCTCCTCACAGAAACACACCCACAGGATAACCGAATCGCGGAAAGAATTCGCAAACTAAACATACAGCCGGTAGGGAGCATTATTTACAAGACTACGCTGATATTTACACTACGATCCAGGACCTGTTTTTGGAGGAACACATGCAGATGTTATGCATAGAGAGAGCACGCATGCCAGCATCGATACACCAACCCACGAGTGCTCTGTGGCCTTACGGCCTTTAATAATGTGCAGGGCACCCCATCCAAGCACCAAAAGCACCACCCCATAACACAGTCAGCACCATCCGGTGCACCAATAAAGTGTTTATAAATCACCGGTGGTGTCGCAGCCGGCCGATGTTCTGCCGCTGGTCTTGCCTTCATGTGGTGCACTTGGTGTTCTGGCTTCCTTCAAAAATAAAGAAAGGCGCCAACCGCGTCCATTTCTAGATTGTGGCCGTCTGGTGGCCAACTATTAGTGGTTCACCTGTATGGCATAGGTGCCACGTTGACCCATAGGTCCATCCACGGGTGGTGCTTGGCCGCAAAAGAACTGCGGTCCATTGTTGGTGGCCACCAAAATTGCGGTCCATATGGTGTATCGATCCCGGCAGCAAGCAGCGAAAGTGCAGGCCCACAACTGCGGAGCCAGCACCTCTCTCTCCTCTCTCCCTGCCCCAAAGCCAGACCCTCGGAGGTGGGGGACAAAAGAAGAAGACAAGTGAGTAAGGTGGTAAGGGCGCAAAAGTGCACGCAATACAAGATGATGCACACTGGGGGCACATGGGAACCAGGTGAGACAGGTACGTCCCTACCGTACGCCCCCCCCCCCCCCCCACCAGGTAACCTACATTGCCCCTCCCTTACCCCTTACTGTATCCACAAAACACAACACTACCCATAAACATCTACTTTACAAATCCACAAACGTCCCTACTGTCTTCCCCGTTCCTCCCATAAACCAAATTCGTCTTCTCTCCCCCCTAACCAATCAAATTTGCCATTTCCAACTCTCATCAAAATTTGCCATCTCCAATTGAACATCAAAATTTGCCATCACCAATTCATCATCAGTCCCTCCTAGGGAGGGAGAGATGGAATCACCCCAATGTCTCATCCACGTCGTGATGCGTCTCACAAATCCACACAGCAATTCTCATTTCCTGCACACAGAACAAAGAAAACACAGGTGTGGAGTCATCATCACCACAGGTAAGTGGCTGCGTATGGTGCGACAGGTTCATCAATCCTAACTATTTCCTAAATAACTTTAACAACTTTACATTACCCGGGGTCTTTCCCTGCCAATCCATTGGCCAACTTACACTATGGGTTCTAAAAACCAAATCCCATTGACCAAACTGTGGTGCTTTTCAATTTGGGGTCTCACTCCCCCGATTCATCTCCCGGTGCCCTCGCACAATTTCTGGGCTGTGGCGTGTACCTCTCCCAGCGGGTCTACCCACCTGCACACCTCCACCACTGCAGTTGCCTCCGAGCTTACCTGCTCCTCACCCTATCCTAACTACCTGGGGAAGGCCCTCTGGCGCTCTCCCCACTTGGTGCCCTCTCTGGCACTGGGCTACCCGGGTCCGTCCTCCGGATCCTCGGGCCCCACTGACACTAACGGCTCCCAGAGCCCACCTGCGGCCTCACCTGGCCGACATCCTCACAGTGGTGGAGTGCCCAACCAACTACACACACTAACAGGCTACACGCCCAACCATTTCCACAACACTAATGCACCCATCCACAATACCATTCTGCAACCGCACCACAAATGCCAATATCCAACCACAATTTACCTATACCCTCTACCTAACACTTACACTACCCGCCCCGGGTATCCGTGATGGGGGTCCACTCTTCCCCCATTCACACCTTCGCACCATGCACACCACCCCGTACCACTTACTCCAACTCTCTCCACACCAGTCATTCTCTGCTCCATATATTCCACACACCTGCACTTGCACACCTGTGCTCTCACTCCTGGTGCCACCTGCACCCTTCTCTCCCCAAGCGCATTCGTGCTGATCCACAACACTCACTACTCATACACTGCTCCACACACCTGTCCAGTTGCACACCTGTGCAATCACACTTGTTCAATCCTCACACAGCATCATCTCATCTAACTACTCCCCTCTGAAACTTGCGCTTCCCAGTCGTCCCTTTAAACTATTGCGCTCCCTCGTCATTATCATCCACACTAATCTACCTGCGTCCCCACTACAGGTATCAGTCACTAACTAACCTTAACGTCACCTAATGTCATCTTCGCTAGATCCCTATCGATATCCTAACCCACCCGGGCTAGTTTTCACTGCCATGCACCCCATAAACTATAGCTCCTTTGCCCCACTTTTGTGAGGGATGACAGAGTTGCCATCCCACCACATCGGGCATCTCCCACTACCAATTTTGCACATCAAATTTCACAAATCAAAAATTTGCCAATCACTACCCATCATCTGCCAATCATTACTGCCACTCCTTTGCCAATCATCAAATTTTGTTTTTCTCTAATTTTGGGGCCAAAACACTAACCTCATCACACAGTCTACTCACTAATGCCTCTCGGTGCGCCAATTCCTATCCAAAGCCCGGCTTCGTAAAGCCAAGCCATGAATGCGGGTTGTTTGGTGCCAGCGGCTGGACACGTCCCGCATTCGGTGCAGGGAAGGAGGTTTACCCGGGCCGAGATCCCACGCACCATCTCGGCGTGGAGCCATCCAATGTCCCGATCTCGACCTGCCGGCACGTCTCAACAAAACGTGGTCGCCATGACGACCCTTCCTGTCCAGCTGCCCGCTCCGCCTAGTGGAGCACGGACGCGGCCGTTCAAAGCGAGGCCCAGCACGCACCGAGGGCCCGATTCGGCTAAAAGTCGCTCTAACCTCTAACCCGTTTAACGTCGATGCTTCACCTGCATGCTTACACCCCGCAGCCCGTTCCTTGCTCACACATCCAGCCGTTCCCATGCTCCTCGTACCTTTCCTTACACACCCAGGTACCCTCATTCCACTCACAGCCTTGGTCACACACCTGACCACCGAACACTTTGGCACACATTCGTTGGTCGCACACCTCACCAACACACCTCTTCGCGCCCCCTCCTCGGTCACCTCCTCTGTGACAATAACAGGTGTGCTCTCATTCGCACACCCAACCACGTGCCTCACTACCAATTCCAGCGTGCATTCCCACTCACGCTCTACCATTCCAGGTGTGCATCCTTTCTCACCTGTCACAACCAACTCACGCTCCTTGTCACTCTCACTACTCTCACCACCACTCCTGACAGCGCACTCACCCTTACTCTTGACAGCGCACTCTTTCGTCATGCACCCGTCCGTTACACACCTCTCTCGCACACACCCTTGTGCACACTCTCCCGTCACACCATCTGTAACACTCACCACAGGTGTGCATTCTTCCTTGCCTTTGACAGCGCACTCTTTCCCCATGCACCTGTCCGTCACACACCTTTCTCGCGCACACTCTCCCGTCACACCCTCTGTAACACTCACCACAGGTGTGCATTCTTCCTTACTTTTGACAGCGCACTCTTTCCCCATGCACCTGTCCGTTACACACCTTTCTCGCGCACACTCTCCCGTCACACCCTCTGTAACACTTACCACACCGCGCTTCCATGTGCTCCCTTGCACACACGCTACGACCGACTCACTCTCGCCAGCACCCTCACTCTTTGGCACGCACTTTTTCCTCACACACCCCAGAGTCGGACTTTCTCGTACACCTCCTTTTTCGCACACCACACCTGTCGCACACTTCACCAACGGCCTCTCACGAACACCCGGGTCCATCTCGACCCCCAAGCTTCTTAAATCCCCTGGCGCATCATACGCACGACCATATTGGTCACCACTTACACCGGGTCCTCTTCCTCTTCGCTTCTCCTCCATCACCTGCGAATCCCTCATCCGGTTAATGAGCACATCATCACGATCCAAACACAGACTTTGGACCAATTCTTTTATCTCCTCTTTTATCTCTTTCTTATCCTCTCTCCGTCGCTTCTTAATTTCGCTCACCCCTTCTTCCACTTCTTCTAATTTCTGCTTCACCTCTTTTATTCCCCGGTACGTCTCCTCAAGCTCGTCCTCCAAGGCTACCTTGACCGTTTCCATGTGCGTCCTCACCTGCCGGTCCTTCGTCTCCATTACCTCTATCACCTCGTCCAACCTCGTTGTCAGTCCCTCACGTACCATCTGACATTCCCTCTTCGTCGCTATCAAGTCGTCTTTTAGTTCTTTCTGTGTCGCTTTTAACCCTCCTAATACCGCAGTGTTCCTTTGAACCTGCTCCGTTAGTCCTTTTTGTCCCTCCGTCAGCTGTTCCACCTCCTGCGTCAGGTCCTCTATGCCCCCTTGCAATTTTACAGTCCCCTTTCTCACCTCCTTCTCCATGCGCTCCTTACAGTGCCTCACCTCCTCGCGCACTCCTCCGACCTCCTCACTCACACCTCTTCTGATCTCCTCTCCCATCACTTGCATCTCCTGCCCAGATGCCACCCTCATCTGCTCCATTTCCTCCCTGTGAGCATCCAGTTTGGTCTCTACCCCCATTCTGACCCCCTCTATCTGCTGCCCCATTTGTTTAACTTCCCTTTCCGCTTGGTCCCTCATGTCCCTCAATTTGCCTTCCATCCTGTTTTCTAACCCCTCTAACCCCTTTTGCATCCCTTCCATTTGATTCTCTTGAGCGGCCATTCTGTTTTCTACCCCCATTAACCCATTTCTCACCTCTTTTATCCCGTTGTCTAACCCCTCACCGGTACCCCTCGCTTCGTCCCTCATTACCCCCATTTGGTTTCCCATTACCCCCATTTGGCCCTCCAATCGCTCACTCTGAGCATCCATCCGGTTCCCCATTACCCCCATCATTCTGCTTTCCATTTCTTCGCTATTCTTGTCCATAAGGGCCTTCATTTGTAGAAAAAAAAGGTTCAAATCTACCAGCGGCGCTACCACGGTCACGGGCGTGGACGCCGTGGCCACCTCGTGCGCGACGACGCTATTTTGCGAATCTGCTACCCTCACTGCTTCGCTCTCCTCTTGTCCCTCATTTTGGTCCTGGATCGACCCTGCCTCACTCCCTACTACCGGAAGCCAGCCGTCTTGGTCTGCCATAGCGCGACTTTCAAAATTCGGGTTTTTATTGTTTATTGTAAAACACAATCAAATTTCGCTGTTATAATTTCGAGCGCATGAAACGCGCTCCGGATCGAATCCCACTTCCCGACACCAAAATGTTACCCTAATGGTACAATTGGTGTTCCAAAATTTGGGCCTAACAAATTTAGTCCCAGGTCCGAATCCAACTCCTCGACACCAAATGTTACAGACGCGGTTGTGGATGTTGGTTTACCGAGCGGTTTGGTATGACCGCGTCTGCACAGTTTACCCGATTATACTCGAACGTTGGCTGAGTCGCGCTACGCTAAATCAATTGAGGAAAGGACACAACGGCTGGGTTAAATGACACGACACCAGGGGTACAGTTCTCAAGACCTCCGGAGGAGGTTATAATATTTCGGAACGTTGAGATTACAAGGACAAGAGGGACAGCATAGGAAGGTAGGCACTTAATCACGGTCTTATAGTAACCCCGACAGACCACAGATAAACAGGACAAGACTGACTCACACCGGGATTGATGGCAAGGAAGGGCAGGTAGTCGAGGCTCAAGGTGCACCTTGGCTCAGGGGCAGAATTGACCCGGTCCGGTCCAGAGATGCGGGAGGTCTCTCAGCGCTCGGAGGTGGCGACTGTTTCTCTTCACTTCAAGCTCGGGGCGCATCTCACGTCACGTCCGGTAAGTGGCTGCGTATATCCGGCGGGGAGTGACACGCCCTCGGCTCGTTAGCTCCGCCCCAGATGGAATCGGCCCGCCGCTTCTTATTGGGTGCTGGGGGTTACCGGGCTCCGCCCTTGATGAGGGGCCGACAGTCAGCCCCTTCGTGGTAACCCCGCCGGAGCACATGGGCAATGGCGGCTAACCAAGCCGGTGTGAGGACGCACACTCCCCGCGCGCTGTTGTTGTAGTTGTTGTTGTGGTTTCATGAGGAAGATGGGAGGAGGTATGGGGAGGTCCTAAACTCACTACTGGTGCCATACAATCACATTCTGGTGCAACGAAGAGTCAGAATTAATGGAAACGCGTCCTTAACTGACATAGACTAAGAATAACTAGCAAGATGTCCGAAAGTTGTCTACGTGAGATGCGGTGGACCTGGGCACGACATTTAATGGGGGAAAAAGGGGAAGGTCGGTTCTACAGAGTGTTGTTTACAGACAATGGGACTAGGGAATGGGGGATTGGGGATAGTTGGGGAGTATTGGGGAAATAGGGGAATATTTACAAGCGGATATGGAGGCCAAATCCCATATCCGCAACAATATATATATATATATATATATATATAGTTGCAGTTTTGCGAATAGAGGAAAACCCCCCTCGAAGGTAGTTGCACCACAACATGCAGCCTCGCTTTAGTTCAGTTATTTCTTATTAAATGTAAGCTTAGTCTCCTTTCCGGTGTTAGTATGTGTTGAGCAGGCTAGTGAGTGTAGGCCTCAATTGGGCTTGAATACCACGTGCTAGGCCTAGAACAAGTCTGGCAGGCCTGAAGGAGGAGCTGCAGGGGAGTGGCCGGTAAGCGGCGAGCAGCCAATCGGAGCTCAAGGGGAGTGGCTAACAACGGCAGCAAGGGGAGGGGCTTGGAACATTTGGGTAAGACTGGGGAGGGGCGATATAAACCCCTGCCCCGGCCCGCAGAGAGAGCATTGTGAGAGGGTGGTTCGTTGAGAGAGAGAGAGTTGCTGCGAGGAGATCAAGGCTGTGTGTGCACGAACTCTCCCTGCCCTGCGCCCTGCTGCCTGTGAATAACGCTGTGCGAGGACGATCTCTCCCGGAGCCACCTACGCCGACGACCTTCCGACCTGGGCTCCTTGCACACATGCCGCGAACACTTGAGGGCCACACCCTGCGAGCTGTCCGGAGCGAACGGCGTCAGGACGCGTTTGGAGCGCGTACTTTTCCTTCCTCCTTTTCCCTGCGCGAGTGAGTGGGCCCTTGTCCGGGGATTAAGTAAGATTGACGAAGTATCTGCTCTGTGTCTCTTCACCCTGATCAATTGTAAATAATAATAAACCTGTGTTCTTCCTTCCATTTGGTCGTTCACGCCATTTCCATCCATTGGCTTCGCATTGCATGAATAAGACCGCTCAATCGGGTTCAATAAGAATTAACGGCACGAGTCACGTGACACGCAAACCGCTCAGCGTCTCAACCTAGCGTGACCCGTGCGAGGTCCAGCACCCAACTTCGTGGCAGCGTGTGTACCGAAGGTACGTGGGGATTCGACCCGATACCCTTCCGCACGCTCGCGACGGGGGTGGCGGCTGGGATTGCTCTGCAATCCGCCCCACGAGTATAAAGTGGGTCACGGCCTCGTGGACTCGAAGGCCCGAAGGGGGAAAAGGGTTTAACCCCCCTCTGTACGTCGACGGGCTCGAGAGACATGTCCAGAGTAGAATGACCTGGTCTGAATCCAAATTGATGATCGGAGATCAAGCCATTGGAGAAGAGGAAGGATTTGATATCCGAAGCAATGATGGATTCCATGACTTTGCTGACAATTGGGAGCAGGCTGATTGGTCTGGAGTTGCAAGGATCTGTTTTTGCACCTTTTTGTGTAAAGCGGGAATGTTTGCTGATTTCCAAGATGCTGGCAGATGACCTTGAGCAAAAGAGAGGGTGAAAAGAACAGAGAGAGGGTGAGATAGAGCGGCAGAGCAGAATTTTAGGACCCGTGGGCTGATGCCGTCTGGTCCAGTTGCAGAATCATAGTCGAGGTTTGACAAAAACTTCTCCAACTTGTCAGGAGAGAAGGGCACAGACCACAGAGTCCAGGAGCATTTGGGTTCGACTGGGTAAGTTGGGAACAGAGATGGATTTGGGACACAGGATTTTGAAGCAAACACAGAGTTGAGGCATTCAGCTTTATCGCATGTGGTGTCAACTGTGTGGCCATTTGAGGTAAGGGAGGGGGTGGAAGGGGAACAAACACCAGAAACGGATTTGACCAGATGCCACCAGGATTTGGAGGAAGGAGACAGGTTTGAGAGTTAATTCTTGAGTGTGGAGAGATAGTGTTTCCTGGCACACCTGAGGGGAGACACACAAAGTTACATGTTGAGTTACATGTCACATGTAATTACATTACATTACATTACATTGCAGTTACATTGCATTACATTGCAGTTACATGTTGAGTTACATGTTGATTTGAAGCCAAGCCCGGCCCAGAGTTCCGTGTTGATTTTAAGCCAAGCCAGGCCCAGAGTTACGTGTTGATTTTAAGCCACGCCCAGAGAGTGACATGTTGATTTGAAGCCAAGCCAGGCCCAGGGAGTTACATATTGATTTGAAGCCAAGCCAGGCCCAGGGAGGTTCATGTTGAAAAAACATCAGTAATGCAAACCTGATCAATTAACATCTGTTGCCATGGGGATGAAGGGATGACAGAATGAAACATAAATAGGAATGAAATTTTTTGCCTCATTCGTTCAATTGAAGGATATGTCTGAAAATTAAAATATTGAAATTAAAATTACTGTATATAAATCGAAGTGTTCATCAAGTAAATGTTAATTGTTTTAATTGTGAGTTATCTTATTTTAATGTTTCTAGTTATTTGTAATTAAACTGTTCGATCGAGTTATCCGTTGTCCTCTCTTTCTCTATGGTTACAATTGTTCTCAGTGTTATTTAATTGAACTCACAATCGCTGTTCCTTCCATTGTTCGTGAGAAGTGAAACATGAAGGTTGTATCTCGTCTCATCACGCTCTTTTTGCTCGTACTTTTATCAATTACCATCTTTCACCCCATTTACCACCATGTACGGGGTGACATCTTCAAAGAGGTGAGTTTTAAACGGTCAGTTTATTCATGTAATTCCCCGATATTTATCCACCGAGTTCTCCGTCCAATGTTGAAGATTAAATTGATGTGGTGTTGATATGACGTAGACCTGATGGGACAAATGACCTTCTGTGTAAAAGTTTCTCGCTTGTCCTTCATGTGTTCAAGTTCCGAGAAGGTTCCGTCGTTCGACTCGTTCTTTTTCCTTTTCCATTAAATGTAAAGTCTCACAAAAATGTCCACGTTGTGCGATGGTGGTTGGGTGTGTCCGGGAGGTCTTCGGTGTCCGCATTTGGGACGTGTCGACGTCATGGCATCATGTCGTAACACATTCAAACTTGACGACCTAATCCCCCAAGCCCGATCTGGCACATCAGTCATGGATATGAAAGGATGGTCAGGATGGTCTTTTAAACATCATATATAAACATCATTAAAAGTAAATAATGACCTTGGCCAAAGTTCAAATGATGTGGGTTTAATCTCTGCATGAGAGAATTCCACATAGCTATTTGGGTGGTGTATAAGCTAACAAATCGCTGTATCCATCGATCTTGCCAATGCCGTAACACCTATCGGCTCAAAATCCTTTCAACTGTTGACTTGGTAGTTTTTACAATGAAGGAAACATTAACAATGTTGTTAAAAGTTTATTTATATTAATGCTATTTAATTTGCGATTGGATTGATGCTGCTTGGAATGAAAAAAGAGATATCTAGTTCAAGTGAATGACGACGTGCCGTAATTGTTTCTACTTTCTAAACGTGAAATTCGAGGATCGCCATATGCAGATTCGCCACGGACCCACGATCGATGTTTCTCTACGTGAGCGTACCCATTTGTTTGCGAACCGGTACGTTTTTCATGGAAGTCCTTCACGAACTTGCTGTCCATGTCTGACGTGCGACTGAAGGTGCTACAGGAATGTGGAATTTATTGGTTTTATGCTTTAGCATTCGCCGTATCTGCATTGTCTGTTCGCTTCTGGCCTCCCACCCGTGCCTAGCACGGGTACCTCACTCGTTGGGTTAATGTCATTTTATCCCGTTTATTTTTAAGACTATATAAAACAACAATTATAATTATCGTTTGAAACACTAAAATTATCCAATGTGTTTGCAACAATATTATATATTTCTGACAAAAAGAAAAGAAGAAAGAAATGAAATTTTCTTAGGCCAGGGACAATCCAAAGTATTATTCTTCAGTTAAAATAAGATCGAATTCACTTAAAATGATTTTTGCATTTAGAGACAGATGAAGAAATTAAAAAGAGAGAAAGAAAGAAGGAAGGACCCAAAATTGTACATGTAGTAAGGAGTATGATTCTACAGGCCACCCCACCTCAAAATTAAAGTGGGTGGAATGTAAACACGCATCCCCAATCCTCCCCCCTCCCTGCCTCCCCCCTCCCCCCTATCGGGCCTTCGGAGCATCCGACCATCGGGCCTCGGACCATCAGGCGGACACCAGGTAGGGAGTGGTGAGAGGAATGGAAAATTTTCGGTGATGTGGTAAAGGTGGCTAATGGGCATCAAAATGAAAACGAGGAAAAGCATCACCTCCCCAAACGCCCTTGATAGAATGGAGAGAAATGAATGTGTCCCGGGGTCAGGAGAGGATGTTTACCTAGATAGGAGAGGAGATGATGATAAGAGAAGGGATTATGAGTTTACCTTTCCTGGTATGGTTGGTACATCCTGACAATTATTTAATTTCTAAGTGATTCTTCACCATTGGGAGAAAGGGCGAAAAACGATACACAGCAGGATATTTCAAAAAGTTGTGGATGGATTTGGACGAAACTTGTTGGACAGGTTGTGTGTGTGACAAAGAAGAATCGATTCAATTTTGGTGAAGACCCGGATCCAGATAGCAGAATTTTTAAAGTGATTTTTCACCATTGAGTGACATGGCGAACCAAGCGGAGGTATGCTTTCGACTGAGTGCCGTTCTAGTTTGAATTTAAATCACTTTGACGAGTGTTGGTGAGTTGGGGTTGAAATCACATTGACTGGTGTTGGTTACTTGGGGTGGAAATCACATTGACTGGTGTTGGTTACTTGGGGTGGAAATCACATTGACTGGTGTTGGTTACTTGGGGTTGAAATCACATTGACTGGTGTTGGTTACTTGGGGTGGAAATCAAATTGACTGGTGTTGGTTACTTGGGGTTGAAATCACATTGACTAGTGTTGGTTACTTGGGGTTGAAATCACATTGACTGGTGTTGGTTACTTGGGGTTGAAATCACATTGACTGGTGTTGGTTACTTGGGGTTGAAATCACATTGACTAGTGTTGGTTACTTGGGGTTGAAATCACATTGACTAGTGTTGGTTACTTGGGGTTGAAATCACATTGACTAGTGTTGGTTACTTGGGGTTGAAATCACATTGACTGGCGTTGGTTACTTGGGGTTGAAATCACATTGACTGGTGTTGGTTACTTGGGGTTGAAATCACATTGACTAGTGTTGGTTACTTGGGGTTGAAATCACATTGACTGGTGTTGGTTACTTGGGGTTGAAATCACATTGACTGGTGTTGGTTACTTGGGGTTGAAATCACATTGACTGGTGTTGGTTACTTGGGGTTGAAATCACATTGACTGGTGTTGGTTACTTGGGGTTGAAATCACATTGACAGGTGTTGGTTAGTTGGGGTTGAAATCACGTTGACTAGTGTTGGTAATGGTACTTTATGCTCTAGTTCCTGGCCTGCAGCATCTCTGGGACCTTCTGCTCATCTTCTCAGAAAAAACATCTCCATCAGCCTTCCAACCTTCTCGGTATTATTCGCGCATGGCATCATGAATTCCTTCACAAACACATTTTCCTGATAGTGAGGAGAAATCTGTTCTGGGTTGGGCTGTTAGATGTTCCAATTGGAACCTGTGGTCAAGATGCTGCGATCCCAGGTTCAAATCCCTGATGTGGGATTGTCACTAAACCTTTCCTCTCTCACACCTGTCAGTAAAATCCGGCACATACCATCAGAGAAGGGATTATGAGTTTGCCTTTCCTGGTGTGGTTGATACATTTTGACAGTCCTCAGGTGTGGTTGTTTCCTATAGAATAGAATACCAGTCGTCCATTCCCACGCAGAACACCACGAATCTCAAAACAAATGAATATGGACAAAATGCTCGCCTGAGTGTCCCCTCACCCTCAACATTGATCACTATTTCAGTACAATATCTTTGATTCATTCTCAAATCTTGTTTTCATGTGCCCATAACACAGGAACCTGTTCCTCAGAAGAACCCTGGCTTTTTCAAGTCTTTCTGGAAGGAAATTTCCAACTTCCTTCGGACCGCCATTCTGAAGGTATGATTGCATACACATCACTCCAGAAACATGCGCACTTTAATCCCAGAGGATATAAATGATACAAGCACATGCACCTCCAACTAAGTGTGTCCACAGTTTTCATCAGATGAGGACAACCACATATGTAATCACGCATCCTCCAGAGCACATCTATGACTGTTGAGGAAACTAAATACTTTCCAGGCTCTCCAGTGAAAAGGAGCCGGAGGCGTCCGTTTGATCCGTTTCTTCTTGACTGCACCACCAATGGCCACATGTGTCCTGTGCGGTGGTCATTGCATGCTTCCTCGAAATTTTCAATTTGTGGAAGTTGCGGCGTTATGATGGAACACACTCACACTTGGCACCGTATCTTAAGGTGGTTGAACGGATGGTTCGTCTCCTGCCGAAGAACCTTCGAGCAGCTCAATGTCGGACATCCCGCGTTTGGGTGTTGTGAGGACGTTATTAGGCTAAGAACAGATTTATATATTTCAGAGAATTAGTTGTTCATTTATGAAGGAAATTTATAATAAAATGGTCCAATAAAGGTGAAATTTAGCGATTGGATCTGCCAGAAATGTAAGGTTCATTAATGGAGATCTTGGTGATGATCTTTCGATTCAAGACTCAATCCGTCCCTGAACAACACCTGCACTCTTTCGGGTCAGACCTGCATCCTCAACCTGTTCTAACCAAAGCATGGTGATGGAGCAGAGTTTGGTTGTGGTGAGAGGAATGGAAAATATACAGGTGGTGTGGAGAAAAAGATTCCTTTGAAAACCACTTTGACGAGTATTGGATAGTTTGTGTTGAAATCACTGTGATGAGTATTGGTTAGTTTGGGTTGAAATCACCTTTACGAGTATTGGTCAGTTTGGCTTGAAACCACTTTGACGAGTATTGTTTAGTTTGCGTTGAAACCACTTTAACAAGTTGTGGTTCGTTTGTCGTGAAATCACTTTGGCGAGTATTGGTTAGTTTGGGTTGAAATCACCTTTATGAGTATTGGTTAGTTTGGGTTGAAATCACCTTCATGAGTATTGGTTAGTTTCGGTTGAAATCACTTTGACGAGTATTGGTTCGTTTGTGGTGAAATCACTTTGACGAGTATTGGTTAGTTTGGGTTGAAATCACCTTTATGAGTATTGGTTAGTTTCGGTTGAAATCACTTTGGCGAGTATTGGTTAGTTTCGGTTGAAATCACTGACGAGTTTTGGTTCCTTTGTGTTGAAATCACTTTGGCGAGTATTGGTTAGTTTGGGTTGAAATCATTTTGAAGAGTATTCGTTAGTTTGGGTTGAAATCACTTTGACGAGTATTGGTCAGTTTGGGTTGAAATCACTTTAACGAGTATTGGCTCGTTTGGGTTGAAATCACCTTGACGAGTATTGGTTAGTTTAGGTAGAAATCACTTTGATGAGTATTGGTTAGTTTGTGTTGAAATCACTTTGATGAGTCGTGTTTTGTTTGGGTTGAAATCACATTGACTCGTGTTTGCTAGTTTGGGTTGAAATTACATTGACTAGTGTTGGTTAATTTGGGTTGAAATCATTTTGAAGAGTATTCGTTAGTTTGGGTTGGAATCACTTTGACGAGTATCGGTCAGTTTGGGTTGAAAGCACTTGAATAAGTATTGGCTAGTTTGTGTGGAAATCACTGTGATGAGTATTGGTTAGTTTGTGTTGAAATCACTTGAATAAGTATTGGCTAGTTTGTGTGGAAATCACTGTGATGATTATTGGTTAGTTTGTGTTGAAATCACTTCAATAAGTATTGGCTAGTTTGTGTGGAAATCACTGTGATGAGTATTGGTTAGTTTGTGTTGAAATCACTTCAATAAGTATTGGCTAGTTTGTGTGGAAATCACTGTGATGAGTATTGGTTAGTTTGGGGTGAAATCACTTCAATAAGTATTGGCTAGTTTGTGTGGAAATCACTGTGATGAGTATTGGTCAGTTTGGCTTGAAACCACTTTGACGAGTTGTGGTTCGTTTGTCGTGAAATCACTTTGGCGAGTATTGGTTAGTTTGGGTTGAAATCACCTTTATGAGTATTGGTTAGTTTCGGTTGAAATCACTTTGACGAGTATTGGTTCGTTTGTGGTGAAATAACTTTGACGAGTATTGGTTAGTTTGGGTTGAAATCACCTTTATGAGTATTGGTTAGTTTCAGTTGAAATCACTTTGGCGAGTATTGGTTAGTTTCGGTTGAAATCACTTTGACGAGTTTTGGTTCCTTTGTGTTGAAATCACTTTGGCGAGTATTGGTTAGTTTGGGTTGAAATCATTTTGAAGAGTATTCGTTAGTTTGGGTTGAAATCACTTTGACGAGTTTTGGTCAGTTTGGGTTGAAATCACTTTAACGAGTATTGGCTCGTTTGGGTTGAAATCACCTTGACGAGTATTTGTTAGTTTAGGTAGAAATCACTTTGATGAGTATTGGTTCGTTTGTGTTGAAATCACTTTGACTCGTGTTTGTTAGTTTGGGTTGAAATCACATTGACTAGTGTTGGTTAATTTGGGTTTATATCACATTGATTCATGTTGGTTAGTTTGGGTTGAAATCACATTGACTAGTGTTGGTTAATTTGGGTTTATATCACATTGATTCATGTTGGTTAGTTTGGGTTGAAATCGCATTGACTGGTGTTCATCAGTTGGGATGGAAATCACATTGACTTGTGTTTCTTTGTTGGGGTTGAAATCACATTGACTAGTGTTGGTAATGGTACTTTATGCTCTAGTTCCTGGCCTGCAGCATCTCTGGGACCTTCTATTCATCTTCTCAGAAAAAAAATCTCCATCAGCCTTCCAACCTTCTCGGTTTTATTCGCGCATGGCATCATGAATTCCTTCACAAACACATTTTCCTGATAGTGAGGAGAAATCTGTACTGGGTTGGGCTGTTAGATGTTCCAATTGGAACCTGTGGTCAAGATGCTGCGATCCCAGGTTCAAATCCCTGATGTGGGATTGTCACTAAACCTTTCCTCTCTCACACCTGTCAGTAAAATCCGGCACATACCATCAGAGAAGGGATTATGAGTTTGCCTTTCCTGGTGTGGTTGATACATTTTGACAGTCCTCAGGTGTGGTTGTTTCCTATAGAATAGAATACCAGTCGTCCATTCCCACGCAGAACACCACGAATCTCAAAACAAATGAATATGGACAAAATGCTCGCCTGAGTGTCCCCTCACCCTCAACATTGATCACTATTTCAGTACAATATCTTTGATTAATTCTCAAATCTTGTTTTCATGTGCCCATAACACAGGAACCTGTTCTTCAGAAGAACCCTGGCTTTTTCAAGTCTTTCTGGAAGGAAATTTCCAACTTCCTTCGGACCGCCATTCTGAAGGTATGATCGCATACACATCACTCCAGAAACATGCGCACTTTAATCCCAGAGGATATAAATGATACAAGCACATGCACCTCCAACTAAGTGTGTCCACAGTTTTCATCAGATGAGGACAACCACATATGTAATCATGCACCCTCCAGAGCACATCTATGACTGTTGAGGAAACTAAATACTTTCCAGGCTCTCCAGTGAAAAGGAGCCGGAGGCGTCCGTTTGATCCGTTTCTTCTTGACTGCACCACCAATGGCCACATGTGTCCTGTGCGGTGGTCATTGCATGCTTCCTCGAAATTTTCAATTTGTGGAAGTTGCGGCGTTATGATGGAACACACTCACACTTGGCACCGTATCTTAAGGTGGTTGAACGGATGGTTCGTCTCCTGCCGAAGAACCTTCGAGCAGCTCAATGTCGGACATCCCGCGTTTGGGTGTTGTGAGGACGTTATTAGGCTAAGAACAGATTTATATATTTCAGAGAATTAGTTGTTCATTTATGAAGGAAATTTATAATAAAATGGTCCAATAAAGGTGAAATTTAGCGATTGGATCTGCCAGAAATGTAAGGTTCATTAATGGAGATCTTGGTGATGATCTTTCGATTCAAGACTCAATCCGTCCCTGAACAACACCTGCACTCTTTCGGGTCAGACCTGCATTCTCAACCTGTTCTAACCAAAGCATGGTGATGGAGCAGAGTTTGGTTGTGGTGAGAGGAATGGAAAATATACAGGTGGTGTGGAGAAGAAGATTCCTTTGAAAACCACTTTGACGAGTATTGGATAGTTTGTGTTGAAATCACTGTGATGAGTATTGGTTAGTTTGGGTTGAAATCACCTTTACGAGTATTGGTCAGTTTGGCTTGAAACCACTTTGACGAGTATTGTTTAGTTTGCGTTGAAACCACTTTAACAAGTTGTGGTTCATTTGTCGTGAAATCACTTTGGCGAGTATTGGTTAGTTTGGGTTGAAATCACCTTTATGAGTATTGGTTAGTTTGGGTTGAAATCACCTTCATGAGTATTGGTTAGTTTTGGTTGAAATCACTTTGACGAGTATTGGTTCGTTTGTGGTGAAATCACTTTGACGAGTATTGGTTAGTTTGGGTTGAAATCACCTTTATGAGTATTGGTTAGTTTCGGTTGAAATCACTTTGGCGAGTATTGGTTAGTTTCGGTTGAAATCACTTTGACGAGTATTGGCTCGTTTGGGTTGAAATCACCTTGAGGAGTATTGGTTAGTTTAGGTAGAAATCACTTTGATGAGTATTGGTTAGTTTGTGTTGAAATCACTTTGATGAGTCGTGTTTTGTTTGGGTTGAAATCACATTGACTCGTGTTTGCTAGTTTGGGTTGAAATCACATTGACTAGTGTTGGTTAATTTGGGTTGAAATCATTTTGAAGAGTATTCGTTAGTTTGGGTTGAAATCACATTGACTGGTGGTGTTCGTTCGTTGGGATTGAAATCACATTGACTAGTGTTGGTTAATTTGGGTTTATATCACATTGACTCGTGTTGGTTAGTTTGGGTTGAAATTACATTGACTGATGTTCATCAGTTGGGATGGAAATCACATTGACTTGTGTTTGCTAGTTTGGGTTGAAATCACATTGACTAGTGTTGGTTAATTTGGGTTGAAATCATTTTGAAGAGTATTCGTTAGTTTGGGTTGAAATCACTTTGACGAGTATCGATCAGTTTGGGTTGAAATCACATTGACTTGTGTTTCTTTGTTGGGGTTGAAATCACGTTGACTAGTGTTGGTAATGGTACTTTATGCTCGAGTTCCTGGCCTGCAGCATCTCTGGGACCTTCTATTCATCTTCTCAGAAAAAAATCTCCATCAGCCTTCCAACCTTCTCGGTTTTATTCGCGCATGGCATCATGAATTCCTTCACAAACACATTTTCCTGATAGTGAGGAGAAATCTGTTCTGGGTTGGGCTGTTAGATGCTCCAATTGGAACCTGTGGTCAAGATGCTGCGATCCCAGGTTCAAATCCCTGATGTGGGATTGTCACTAAACCTTTCCTCTCTCACACCTGTCAGTAAAATCCGGCACATACCATCAGAGAAGGGATTATGAGTTTGCTTTTCCTGGTGTGGTTGATACATTTTGACAGTCCTCAGGTGTGGTTGTTTCCTATAGAATAGAATACCAGTCGTCCATTCCCACGCAGAACACCACGAATCTCAAAACAAATAAATATGGACAAAATGCTCGCCTGAGTGTCCCCTCACCCTCAACATTGATCACTATTTCAGTACAATATCTTTGATTAATTCTCAAATCTTGTTTTCATGTGCCCATAACACAGGAACCTGTTCCTCAGAAGAACCCTGGCTTTTTCAAGTCTTTCTGGAAGGAAATTTCCAACTTCCTTCCGACCTCCATTCTGAAGGTATGATCGCATACACATCACTCCAGAAACATGCGCACTTTAATCCCAGAGGATATAAATGATACAAGCACATGCACCTCCAACTAAGTGTGTCCACAGTTTTCATCAGTTGAGGACAACCACATATGTAACCACGCATCCTCCAGAGCACATCTATGACTGTTGAGGAAACTAAATACTTTCCAGGCTCTCCAGTGAAAAGGAGCCGGAGGCGTCCGTTTGATCCGTTTCTTCTTGACTGCACCACCAATGGCCACATGTGGCCTGTGCGGTGGTCATTGCATGCTTCCTCGAAACTTTCAATTTGTGGAAGTTGCGGCGTTATGATGTCACACACTCACACTTGGCACCGTATCTTAAGGGTGTAGTACTGGTGAAAAATTGAGAAAACTACATAGGTACCTTTGAGAGGCCTTTACACAAAAACAAAGTCAAGTTAATATCTAATTTTCAGTTTTTCTTGAAAGATATAATCTTGGCTTTAACTCAGACCAGTTTCAACGCTTCTTTGTCATATTGCATGCATATAATTTGCATAAATTAGACCGTCAATAAAAAACAAGGAAAAACAAAGAACACATTTCTACTTCTATCTTCTATGTCACCTATCATTCTTTTCACACAAAACTTGGTACATGTATTATACATGTGTTACTCTACTACCTGATGAGAGGATTTTGTGAAATTATGTCAAATGTTCACTAATTAGCTAATTATGGCAATTACCAGATAAAACTTGGTTGTCCTTCAATAAATCCACAATGGCTACTCCTATAAACGAAAGCCTTCATCATTTTAAAGGAAGTGATATTCTGAATATCCTGTCCAAATTTCAGCCCAAAAGAATGATGCAAATTAAAGTTATAACAAATTTCATGCAAAATATTATATTTCTTGTAAATTGCGTGTAAAGATAACATTAGATATTTTAAAGGAAATACTGAATGAGTTTGTACAATACGTATGAATCTAAACCGTAAAAACATAGGTTTTTTTAAAAGCAGCATATTGGAAAGTTCACCAGTACTACACCCTTAAGGTGGTTGAACGGATGGTTCGTCTCCTGCCGAAGAACCTTCGAGCAGCTCAATGTCGGACATCCCGCGTTTGGGTGTTGTGAGGAAGTTATTAGACCAAGAACAGATTTATATATTTCAGAGAATTAGTTGTTCATTTATGAAGGAAATTTATAATAAAATGGTCCAATAAAGGTTAAATTTAGCTATCGGATCTGCCAGAAATGTAAGGTTCATTAATGGAGATCTTGGTGATGATCTTTCGATTCAAGACTCAATCCGTCCCTGAACAGCACCTGTACTCTTTCGGGTCAGACCTGCATTCTCAACCTGTTATAACCAAAGCATGGTGAAGGAGCAGAGTTTGGTTGTGGTGAGAGGAATGGAAAATATACAGGTGGTGTGGAGAAGAAGATTCCTTTGAAAACCACTGATGAGTATTGGATAGTGTTACGGACACGGCTTAAGATGTTGCTTGACCGAGCGGAATGGCCGCCGTGTTCGCACAGTTTACCCGATTACCCCCAACTCACCCGATTCCACTCGAACGTTGGCCAAATCGCGCTACGCTAAATCAATGATGGAAAGGACACAACGACTGGGATAAATGAAATGACGCAAGGGGTACAGTTCTCAAGACCTCCGGAGGAGGATATAATTAGTGGTGGAGAAAAGGGGTAGATTACAAGGTAATGAGGTAAAGACACAAGAGATAGGCACTTAGTTACAGTCTTATCTTATCCCCGACAGACCACAGACAAACGGAACAAGACTGACTTACACAGGGATTGATGGCAGGGAAGGACAGGCCGTCGATAGCACAAGGTGCACCTTGGCTCAGGGACAGGATAAAGCATGGTCCAGTCCAGAGATGCGGGGAGGTGTCACAGTGCTCGGAGGTGGCGTCCTTCTCTCTCCAAGCTCAGCGCGCATCTGACGTCACCTCCCTCTTCCTGCGCATGCTCAGCGGGGAGTCACACGCCCTCGGCTCGTTGGCTCCGCCCCAGATGGGACCGGTCCGCCGCTTCTATTGGGTGCGGGGGTTACCGGGCTCCGCCCTTGACGAGGAGCTGACAGCGAGCCCCTACTTGGTAACCCCGTCGAGCACATGCTCGATGGCGGCTCGTTGGAAAGGCCTGGTGCACTCACCCTCCGACCCCCTACCAACCAAGCTGGAGTGAGGACGCACACTCCCCGCGCCGCCGCCGTTGTTGTTGTCGTTGTTGTTGAACCGTGAGGAAGAGCTGCGGGGAGGTATTGGGAGGTCCTAAACTTCCTAACGGTGCCATACAATCACATTCTGGTGCAACGAAGAGTCAGAATTAATGGAAACGAGTCCTTAACTGACATAGACTAAGAATAACTAGCAAGATGTCCTATAGTTGTCTACGTGAGATGCGGTGGACCTGGATGCGACATTTAATGGGGGAAATAGGGGGAGGTCGGGTCTACAGAGTGTTGTTTACAGAAAATGGGACTAGGGAATGGGGGATTGGGGATAGTTGGGAAGTATTGAGGAAATAGGGGAATATTTACAAGCGGATATGGATGGATCCAAATCCCATATCCGCAACATTGCACCCTTCTCTACCTCGGGGCGTCCCGACCCGATAAATTTTTACCTACGTTAGTGTGGCACTCAGATGTAGTTCCCTCTACTATTAACTCAACCCTGAGTGCGACAGTTTTACAGATGTTCACAAATGAGTAAATATGTCCCCCTGCGACGTTGCACCCTTCTCCTAACAGAAACACACCCACAGGATAACCGAATCGCGGAAAGCATTCTCAAACTAAACATACAGCCGGTAGGGAGCATTATTTACACAAGACTGCACTGATATTTACACTACGATCCAGGACCTGTTCTTTGAGGAACACATGCAGATGTTATGCAGAGAGAGAGCACGCATGCCAGCATCGATACACCAACCCACGAGTGCCCTGTGGCCCTACGGCCTTTAATACTGTGCAGAGCACCCCATCCAAGCACCAAAAGCACCACCCCATACACACAGTCAGCACCATCCGGTGCACCAATAAAGTGTTCAGTAACAATGCACAATTAAGTGTCCATGGTCACCGGTGGTGTCGCAGCCGGCCGATGTTCTGCCGCTGGTCTTGCCTTCTTGGAGTGCACTTGGCCTTCTGGCTTCTTTAGGAATAAAGAAAGGCGCCAACCGCGTCCATTTCTAAATTGTGGCCGTCAGGGGGGCCAACTATAAGTGGTTCACCTGTATGGCATAGGTGCCATGTTGACCCAGAGGTCCATCAACGGGTGGTGCTTGCCCGCAAAAGAACTGCGGTCCATTGTGGGCGGCCACCAAAATTGCGGTCCATATGGTGTATCGATCCAGGCAGCAAGCAGCGGAAGTACAGGCCCACAACTGCGGAGCCAGCACCTCTCTCTCCTCTCTCTCTGCCCCAAATCCAGATCCTCGGAGGTGGGAGACAAAAAGAAGACAAGTGAGTAAGGTGGTAAGGGTGTAAAAGTGCACGCAATGCAAGGTAATGCACACTGGGGGCACATGGGAACCAGGTGAGACAGGTACGTTCCTACCGTACGTCCCCCCCCCCCCCCCCCCCCACCAGGTAACCTACATTGCCCTTCCCTTACCCCTTACTGTATCCACAAAACACAACACTACCCTTAAACATCTACTTTACACATCAACAAACGTCCCTACTGTCTTCCCCGTTCCTCCCATCAACCAAATTCGTCTTCTCTCCCTCCTAACCAATCAAATTTGCCATTTCCAACTCTCATCAAAATTTGCCATCTCCAACTCAACATCAAAATTTGCCATCACCAATTCATCATCAGTCCCTCCAAAGGAGGGAGAGATGGAATCACCCCAATGACTCATCCACGTCGTGATGCGTCTCACAAATCCACTCAGCAATTCTCATTTCCTGCAACACAAAACAAAGAAAACACAGGTGTGGAGTCATCATCATCACCTCAGGTAAGTGGCTGCGTATGGTGCGACAGGTTCATCAATCCTAACTATTTCCTAAATGACTTTAACAACTTTACAGTACCCGGGGTCTTTCCCTGCCAATCCATTGGCCAACTTAAACTATGGGTTCTAAAAACCAATTCCCATTGACCAAACTGTGGTGCTTCTCAATTTGGGGTCTCACTCCCCCGATTCATCTCCCGGTGCCCTCGCACAATTTCTGGGCTGTGACGTGTAGCTCTCCCAGCAGGTCTACCCACCTGCACACCTCCACACCTCCACCACTGTAGTTGCCACCCGAGCTTACCTGCTCCTCACCCTAACCTAACTAACTGGGGAAGGCCCTCTCGCACTCTCACCCCCTCAGTGCCCTCTCTGGCACGGGCTGCCCGATCCACACCCGGGATCCTCAGGCACCCACTGACACTAACGGCTCCCAGAGCCCACCTGCGGCCTCACCTGGCCGACATCCTCACAGTGGTGGAGTGCCCAAACCAACTACACACACTAACAGGCGACACGCCCAGCCATTTCCACAATACTAATGCACCCATCCACAATACCATTCTGCAACCGCACCACAAATGCCAATATCCAACCACAATTTACCTATACCCTCTACCTAACACTTACACTACCCGCCCCGGGTACTCGTGAAAGGGGTCCACTCTTCCCCCATCCACACCTTCGCACCATGCACACCACTCCGTACCACTTACTCCATGTATTCCACACACCTGTACTTGCACACCTGTGCTCTCATACTTGGTGCCGCCTGCACCCTTCTCTCCCCCAAGCGCATTCGCACTGATCCACAACACTCACTACTCATACACTGCTCCACACACCTGTCCAGTTCTCACACAGCATCATCTCATCTAACTACTCCCCTCTGAAACTTGCGCTTCCCAGTCGTCCCTTTAAACTATTGCGCTCCCTCGTCATTATCATCCACTCTAATCTACCTGCGTCCCCTCTACAGGTATCAGTCACTATCTAAACCTTAACGTCACCTAATGTCATCTTCGCTAGATCCCTACACACAATATCCTAACCCACCCGGGCTAGTTTTCACTGCCATACACCCCATAAATCTAGTGCTCCTTTGCCCCCCGTTTGTGAGGGATGACAGAGTTGCCATCCCACCACATCGGGCATCTCCCACTACTACCAATTTTGCACATCAAATTTCAACAAGTCAAAAATTTGCCAATCACTACCCATCATCTGCCAATCATTACTGCCAATCCTTTGCCAATCATCAAATTTTGTTTTTCTAATTTCGGGGCCAAAACACTATCCTCGTCATTACAGTCTACTTCCTAATGCCTCTCGGTGCGCCAATTCACTTCTAAAGCTCGGCTTCGTACAGCCAAGCCATGAATGCGGGTTGTTTGGTGCCAGCGGCTGGATACGTCCCGCATTCGGTGCAGGGAAGGAGGTTTACCCGGGCCGAGGTCCCACGCACCATCTCGGCACGGAGCCATCCCATGGCCCGATCTCGACCTGCCGGAATGCCTCAACAAAAAGTGGTCGCCATGACGACCCTTCCTATCGGGCTGCCTGCTCCGCCTAGTGGAGCATGGACGCGGCCGTTCAAAGCGAGGCCCAGCGTGGATCGCGTACGGCGGTCCTTTCGAACCCGCCGTGGCTCGGATCCCCGCTGGTTCTCGCGGCACGCGAAGCCCGGCACGCACCGAGGGCCCGATTCGGCTAACTGTCGTTCTAACCGCTAACCCGGTTACCGTCGATGCCTCACCTGCATGCTCACACGCATACGCTACCCCTTTCTTGCCCATACATCCAGCTGTTCCCATGCTCCTCGTCGTACCTTCTCTAACACACCCAGGTACACTCATTCCACTCACAGCCTTGGTCACACACCTGACCACCGAACACTTTGGCACACATTCGTTGTTCGCACACCTCACCAACACACCTCTTCGCGCCCCCTCCTCGGTCACCTCCTCTGTGACAATCACAGGTGTGCTCTCACTCGCACACCCAACCACGTGCCTCACTACCAATTCCAGCGTGCATTCCCACACACGCTCTACCATTCCAGGTGTGCTTCCTTTCTCACCTGTCACAACCAACTCACGCTCCGTGTCACTCTTACTACTCTCACCTCCACTCTTGACAGCGCACTCACCCTTACTCTCGACAGTGCACTCTTTCCTCATGCACCCGTCCGTTACACACCTTTCTCGCGCACACTCTCCCGTTACACCCTCTGTAACACTCACCACAGGTGTACACTCTTCCTTACTTTTGACAGCGCACTCTTTCCCCATGCACCTGTCCGTCACACATCTTTCTCGCACACCCTCTCCCGTTACATCCTCTGTAACACTCACCACAGGCGTGCATTCTCCCTTTACACCCTCCGTAACACTCCTCACTACGCGCTTCCATGTGCTCCCTCGCACACGCGCTACGACCGACTCACTCTCGACAGCACCCTCACTCCTTGGCACGCACTTTTTCCTCACACACCCCAGAGTCGGACTTTCTCGCACACCTCCTTTTTCGCACACCAGACCTGTCGCACACTTCACCAACGGCCTCTCACGAACACCCGGGTCCATCTCGACCCCCAAGCTTATTAAATCACCTGGCGCATCATACGCACGACCATATTGGTCACCACTTACACCGGGTCCTCTTTCTCTTCGCTTCTCCTCCATCACCTGCGAATCCCTCATCCGGTTAATGAGCACATCATCATGATCCGAACACAGACTTTGGACCAATTATTTTACTTCCTCCTTTATCTCTTTCTTATCCTCTCTCCGTCGCTTCTTAATTTCGCTCACCCCTACTTCCACTTCTTCTAATTTCTGCTTCACCTCCTTCATCTCCTCGTGCGCCCCCTTAAGTTCTTCCTCTAACTCCACCTTATTTTTTTCTATGTGCTCCCGCACCTCCCGCTCTTTAACCTCCATCACCTCTACCACCTTGTTCATTTTCCTTGTGAGGTCCTCATGTACCGTCTGACACTCTTTTTTAATTACCCCTACGTCCTTTTTTATCTCCTTCTGTGTCGATTTTAAACCCTCTATTACCGCTGTGTTCTTCTTTACCTGGTCCCCCAACTCCTTTTGTCCCACTGTCAGTTGTTCTACTCCCAGCGTCAACTCCTCTATACCACCTTGCAATTTTACAGTCCCCTTTCTCACCTCCTTCTCCATGCGCTCCTTACAGTGCCTCACCTCCTCGCGCACTCCTCCGACCTCCTCACTCACACCTCTTCTGATCTCCTCTCCCATCACTTGCATCTCCTGCCCAGATGCCACCCTCATCTGCTCCATTTCCTCCCTGTGAGCATCCAATTTAGTTTCTACCCCCATTCTGACCCCCTCTATCTGCTGCCCCATTTTTTAAACTTCCCTTTCCGCTTGGTCCCTCATGTCCCTCAATTTGCCTTCCATACTGTTTTCTAACCCCTCTAACCCCTCTTTCATCCCTTCCATTTGATTCTCTTGAGCGGCCATTCTGTTTTCTACCCCCGTTAACCCATTCTTTACCTCTTTTATCCCATTGTCTAATGCCTCACCGGTACCCCTCGCTTCGTCCCTCATTACCCCCATTTGGCCCTCCAATCGCTCACCCAATCGCTCACTATCAGCCCTCATTTGCTCACTATCAGCCCTCATTTGCTCACTCTGAGCATCCATCCGATTCCCCAATTGCTGACTATTAGCCCTCATATCGTCCTTCTGCAGGTTGAGGGACGCCTGCATTTGTACCATAAATTGCTCCATGAGGGCCTGCATTTGGGGCATCCCTCCCACTTGTGCAGCGGGTGCGGCCGCCATAGCCATGTGCGAGGCGCCATTTTGCGCGCGCGCAACCTCGTGCGCGAGGATGCCATTTTGCGAACCTGCCGCCCTCACTGCTTCGCTCTCCTCTTGTCCCTCAATTTGGTCCTGGATCGACCCTGCCTCACTCTCCTCTACCGGAACCCAGCCGTCTTGATCTGCCATAGCGCGACTTTCAAAATTCGGGTTTTTATTTTAAAACAAAACAAATTTCACCGTTAATAATTTCGAGCGCGTGAAGCGCGCTTCGGGTCCAATCCCACTCCTGACACCAATTGTTACGGACACGGCTTAAGATGTTGCTTGACCGAGCGGAATGGCCACCGTGTTCACACAGTTTACCCGATTACCCCCAACTCACCCGATTCCACTCGAACGTTGGCCAAATCGCGCTACGCTAAATCAATGATGGAAAGGACACAACGACTGGGATAAATGAAACGACGCAAGGGGTAGAGTTCTCAAGACCTCCGGAGGAGGATATAATTAGTGGTGGAGAAAAGGGGTAGATTACAAGGTAATGAGGTAAAGACACAGAAGAGATAGGCACTTAGTTACAGTCTTATCTTATCCCTGACAGACCACAGACAAACGGAACAAGACTGACTTACACAGGGATTGATGGCAGGGAAGGACAGGCCGTCGATAGCACAAGGTGCACCTTGGCTCAGGGACAGGATAAAGCACGGTCCAGTCCAGAGATGCGGGGAGGTGTCACAGCGCTCGGAGGTGGCGTCCTTCTCTCTCCAAGCTCAGCGCGCATCTGACGTCACCTCCCTCTTCCTGCGCATGCTCAGCGGGGAGTCACACGCCCTCGGCTCGTTGGCTCCGCCCCAGATGGGACCGGTCCGCCGCTTCTATTGGGTGCGGGGGTTACCGGGCTCCGCCCTTGACGAGGAGCTGACAGCGAGCCCCTACTTGGTAACCCCGTCGAGCACATGCTCGATGGAGGCTCGTTGGAAAGGCCTGGTGCACTCCCAACACCCGCTACCAACCAAGCCGGAGTGAGGACGCACACTCCCCGCGCCGCCGCCGTTGTTGTTGTTGTTGTTGTTGTTGTTGAACCGTGAGGAAGAGCTGCGGGGAGGTATTGGGAGGTCCTAAACTTCCTAACGGTGCCATACAATCACATTCTGGTGCAACGAAGTCAGAATTAATGGAAACGAGTCCTTAACTGACATAGACTAAGAATAACTAGCAAGATGTCCTATAGTTGTCTACGTGAGATGCGGTGGACCTGGATGCGACATTTAATGGGGGAAATAGGGGGAGGTCGGGTCTACAGAGTGTTGTTTACAGAAAATGGGACTAGGGAATGGGGGATTGGGGATAGTTGGGAAGTATTGAGGAAATAGGGGAATATTTACAAGCGGATATGGATGGATCCAAATCCCATATCCGCAACAATAGTTTTTTGTTGAAATCACTTGAATAAGTATTGGCTAGTTTGTGTGGAAATCACTGTGATGAGTATTGGTTAGTTTGTGTTGAAAGCACTTTAATAGGTATTGGCTAGTTTGTGTGGAAATCACTGTGATGAGTATTGGTTAGTTTGGGTTGAAATCACTGACGAGTATTGTTTAGTTTGCGTTGAAATCACTTTAACAAGTTGTGGTTTGTTTGTGTTGAAATCACTTTGGCGAGTATTGGTTAGTTTGGGTTGAAATCTCAAACGGCTGCACAGCTGACTCCACACGTGAAAAAGCTGAATGCCTCAACTCTGTGTTTGCCTCTAAATCTTGTGTCCCAAACCCATCCCTCTCTGTACCCACCATACCCAGTCGTACCCAGCTGCTCCTGGACTCCGTGTCCTTTCCTCCTGACAAGGTGGAAAAGTTTCTGTCAACCCTCGACTCTGATTCTGCAACTGGACCTGACGGCATCAGCCCACGGGTCCTAAAATCCTGTTCTTCCTCTCTTTCACTCCCTCTCTCTGTTCTCTTCACCCTCTCCTTTGCTCAAGGTCAACTGCCATCTGCTTGGAAATCAGCCAACATCACCGCTTTGCACAAAAAAGGTGCAAAAACAGATCCTAGCAACTACAGACCAATCAGCCTTCTCCCAATTATCAGCAAAGTCATGGAATCCATCATTGCTTCGGATATGAAATCTTTCCTCTTCTCCAATGGCTTCATCTCTGATCATCAATTTGGTTTCACACCAGGTCACTCTACTCTGGACATGCTGCTTCTGCTGTCTCAACAATGGATGGAGGTCTTCAATGCCAAACAGGAAATTAGAGCTGTCTCCCTCGACATATCACGTGCCTTCGATACGGTCTGGCACCCTGCTCTGCTCACCAAACTCTCCTCCTTTGGTATCCATGGAAATCTCCACGCATGGCTGGTGGACTTCCTCTCCAGTCGTCGTCAACGTGTGGCCCTGAATGGGTTTCTCTCATCTCCTCTTCCTGTTCAGGCTGGAGTTCCCCAAGGCAGTGTTCTGGGCCCTGTGCTTTTTCTGGTCTTCATCAATGATCTCTCTGACTCTCTTGAAAATCCTCTCTATCTCTTTGCTGATGACTCCACTCTCTGCCGCTCCATTCCTCATCCCTCAGATCGGCAGTCTGCAGCCTCCTCACTCTCTGCAGACCTGGACAAAATCACAGACTGGGCAAACAAGTGGAACATGTCTTTCAATCCTGACAAATCTCACACTCTTACGATGTCTCTCCGAAAAGACCGACTGGACAACCCTCCCATCTACTTTCTGAATAATCCTCTCCAAGAAGTTCTGTCACTCAAACTTTTGGGTCTCACTATCTGCCATGATCTTTCCTGGGAAAACCACATTTCCAAGCTGGCCTCCAAAGCCAGTCGCCGACTGGGCATCCTCCGTCGTGCGAAGTCCTTCCTTGGCACACCTGAGCTCCTCACCACATACAAGGCTTTCATCTGCAGCTCAATGGTGTACTGCTCTCCCCTCTGGCCTGCTGCTCCTGCCTCACACCTCGCTCGTCTTCACGCTGTTGAAACCAAAGCGTTCAGAATCATTGGAATCTCCCGCGATGACGCTATCTCCGAGGGCCTTTCACTTAATCACCGCAGGCAGGTTGGTGGTCTTTCCGTCTTCTACCGACTCCTCTCCGGCCTTGCTCCCCCAGCTCTCTCTGGGCTCTGTCCCCCAAATATTCCTGCAGGTCGCACAAGATCTGCCTGCAACCCTCTTATGGGTAAACTGCCAAAATCAAGACTCTCTGCTCACCTTCACTCCTTCATTCCTCTTTTCTCCCGCCTCTGGAACAAACTCCCTCACTCTCTTCAATCCCACTCCTCCCTCCAGGTCTTTAAAACGGCTGTTCACCACCATCTCTTATCTTCCCCAATCCAAAACCTTGATCTTTTCTACCCCCGCTAATTTCACCCCAAATCCACTTTTTTGAGGTGGCTTTTGACTTCTTTCCTGGAAGTCCTTGGTGTCCTTGCGTTTTATACCTATCCTGCCTCCCCCCAGACCCTCTCCCTCCAAAAACATCTCCCGATGTCCCTGCTCTCAAATGTTGTGTTTGTGTGCTTCCTCCCCTTCTCTCCCCATCTTTTCGACCGCTCCCCTTTTCATATACTTTGTTTGCTTGTTTGTTTGATTTGTTTGTTTGATAAATGTTAGCTCTTTCACGAGCCTCGACTCTGTACGCAAAAAAAAAAAAAAAATCACCTTTATGAGTATTGGTAAGTCTCGGTTGAAATCACTTTGACGAGTATTGGTTAGTTTGGGTTGAAATCATTTTGAAGAGTATTCGTTCGTTTGGGTTGAAATCACTTTGACGAGTATTGGTCAGTTTGGGTTGAAATCACTTTAACGAGTATTGGCTCGTTTGGGTTGAAATCACCTTGACGAGTATTGGTTATTTTAGGTAGAAATCACTTTGATGAGTATTGGTTAGTTTGTGTTGAAATCACTTTGATGAGTCGTATTTTGTTTGGGTTGAAATCACATTGACTCGTCTTCATTAGTTGAGATGGAAATCACATTGACTTGTGTTTGTTAGTTGGGGTTGAAATCACGTTGACTAGTGTTGGTAATGGTACTTTATGCTCTAGTTCCTGGCCTGCAGCATCTCTGGGACCTTCGATTCATCTTCTCAGAAAAAAAATCTCCATCAGCCTTCCAACCTTCTCGGTTTTATTCGCGCATGGCATCATTAATTCCTTCACAAACACATTTTCCTGATAGTGAGGAGAAATCTGTTCTGGGTTGGGCTGTTAGATGTTCCAATTGGAACCTGTGGTCAAGATCCTGCGATCCCAGATTCAAATACCTGATGTGGGATTGTCACTAAACCTTTCCTCTCTCACACCTGTCAGTAAAATCCGGCACATACCATCAGAGAAGGGATTATGAGTTTGCCTTTCCTGGTGTGGTTGATACATTTTGACAGTCCTCAGGTGTGGTTGTTTCCTATTGAATAGAATACCAGTCGTCCATTCCCACGCAGAACACCACGAATCTCAAAACAAATGAATATGGACAAAATGCTCGCCTGAGTGTCCCCTCACCCTCAACATTGATCACTATTTTAGTGCAATATCTTTGATTCTCAAATCTTGTTTTCGTGTGCCCATAACACAGGAACCTGTTCCACAGAAGAACCCTGGCTTTTTCAAGTCTTTCTGGAAGGAAATTTCCAACTTCCTTCCGACCTCCATTCTGAAGGTATGATCGCACACACATCACTCCAGAAACATGCGCACTTTAATCCCAGAGGATATAAATGATACAAGCACATGCACCTCCAACTAAGTGTGTCCACAGTTTTCATCAGATGAGGACAACCACATATGTAACCATGCACCCTCCAGAGCACATCTATGACTTTTGAGGAAACTAAATACTTTCCAGGCTCTCCAGTGAAAAGGAACCGGAGGCATCCGTTTGATCCGTTACTTCTTGACTGCAGCACCAATGGCCACATGTGGCCTGTGCGGCGGTCATTGCATGCTTCCTCAAAATTTTCAATTTGTGGAAGTTGTGGCGTTATGATGGGACACACTCACACTTGCCACCGTATCTTAAGGTGGTTGAACGGATGGTTCGTCTCCTGCCGAAGAACCTTCGAGCAGCTCATGGTCTGACATCCCGCGTTTGGGTGTTGTCAGGATGTTATTAGGTTAACAACAGATTTATATATTTCAGAGAATGAGTTGTTCATTTATGAAGGAAATTTATAATAAAATGGTCCAATAAAGGTGAAATTTAGCGAACTGATCTGCCAGAAATGTAAGGTTCATTAATGGAGATCTTGGTGATGATCTTTCGATTCAAGACTCAATCCGTCCCTGAACAGCACCTGTACTCTTTCGGGTCAGACCTGCATTCTCAACCTGTTCTAACCAAAGCATGGTAAAGGAGCAGAGGTTGGGAGTGGTGAGAGGAATGGAAAATATACAGGTGGTGTGGAGAATAAGATTCCTTTGAAACCACTTTGATGACTATTGGTTAGTTTGTGTTGAAATCACTTCAACAAGTATTGGCTAGTTTGTGTGGAAATCACTGTGATGAGTTTTGGTTAGTTTGTGTTGAAATCACTTCAACAAGTATTGGTTAGTTTGTGTTGAAATCACTTTGGCGAGTATTGGTTAGTTTGTGTTGAAATCACTTTGATGGGTATTGGTTAGTTTGTGTTGAAATCACTTTGGCGAGTATTGGTTAGTTTGTGTTGAAATCACTTTGGTGAGTATTGGTTAGTTTGTGTTGAAATCACTTTAACAAGTATTGGCTCTTTGTGTAGAAATCACTTTGGCGAATATTGGTTAGTTTGTGTTGAAATCACTTTGATTGGTATTGGTTAGTTTGTGTTGAAATCACCAACAAGTATTGGTTAGTTTGTGTTGAAATCACATGAACAAGTATTGGCTCTTTGTGTTGAAATCACTTTGGCGAGTATTGGTTAGTTTGTGTTGAAATTATTTTGATGAGTATTGGTTAGTTTGGGTTGAAATCACCTTGACGAGTATTTGTTAGTTTGGGTTGAAATCGCTTTGATGACTATTGGCTAGTTTGGGTTGAAACGACTGTGACGAGTATTGGTCAGTTTGGCTTGAATCCACTTTGACGAGTATTGGTCAATTTGGCTTGAAACCACTTTGACAAGTGTTGGTTAGTTTGGGTTGAAATCACTTTAACAAGTATTGGCTCTTTGTGTTGAAATCATTTGAAGAGTATTGGTCAGTTTGGCTTGAAACCACTTTGACGAGTATTGGTTAGTTTGGGTTGAAATCGCTTTGACGAGTATTGGTTAGTTTGGGTTGAAACCACTTTGACGAGTATTGGTAAGGTTGGGTTGAAATCACTTTGACGAGTATTGGCTCGTTTGGGTTGAAATCACTTCAACAAGTTTTGGTTCGTTTGTGTTGAAATTACTTTGGCGAGTATTGGTTAGTTTCGGTTGAAATCATTTTGAAGAGTATTCGTTAGTTTGGGTTGAAATCACTTTGACGAGTATTGGTCAGTTTGAGTTGAAATCACTTCAACGAGTATTGGCTCGTTTGGGTTGAAATCACCTTGACGAGTATTGGTTAGTTTCGGTAGAAATCACTTTGATGAGTATTGATTAGTTTGTGTTTAAATCACTTTGGCGAGTATTGGTTAGTTTGGGTTGAAATCATTTTCAAGAGTTTTCGTTAGTTTGGGTTGAAATCACTTTGACTAGTATTGGCTCGTTTGGGTTGAAATCACCTTGACGAGTATTGGTTAGTTTAGGTAGAAATCACTTTGATGAGTATTGGTTAGTTTGGGTTGAAATCACCTTGATGAGTATTGGTTAGTTTAGGGAGAAATCACTTTGACGAGTATTTGTCAGTTTGTCTTGAAATCACAAACGAGTATTGGCTCGTTTGGGTTGAAATCACCTTCACGAGTATTGCTTAGTTTAGGTAGAAATCACTTTGATGAGTATTGGTTAGTTTGTGTTGAAATCACTTTGATGAGTCGTGTTTTGTTTGTGTTGAAACACATTGACTGGTGTTCGTTAGTTGGGATTGAAATCACGTTGACTCGTGTTGGCAATGGTACTTTATGCTCTAGTTCCTGGCCTGCAGCATCTGTGGGACCTTCTATTCATCTTCTCAGAAAAAAAAATCTCCATCAGCCTTCCAACCTCCTCGGTTTTATTTGCGCATGGCATCATTAATTCCTTCACAAAGACATTTTCCTGATAGTGAGGAGAAATCTGTTCTGGGTTGGGATGCTAGATGTTCCAATTGGAACCTGTGGTCCTGATGCTGCGATCCCAGATACAAATCCCTGATGTGGGATTGTCAGCAAACCTTTCCTCTCTCACACCTGTTAGTAAAATCCGGTACATACAATCAAAGAAGGGACTATGAGTTTGCCTTTCCTGGTGTGGTTGAAAAATCATGACAGTCCTCATGTGTGGTTAATTCCTATAGAATGGAATTCCACTCGTACATTCCTACGCAGATCAGCACTAATCTCAAAACAAATAAATATGGACAAAATGCTTGCCTGAGTGTCCCCTCTCCCTCAACATTGATCACTATTTCAGTACAATATCTTTGATTAATTCTCAAATCTTGTTTTCGTGTGCCCATAACACAGGAACCTGTTCCTCAGAAGAACCCTGGCTTTTTCAACACTTTCTGGAAGGAAGTTTCCAACTTCCTTCCGACCTCCATTCTGAAGGTATGATCACATACACATCACTCCAGAAACACGCGCACTTTAATCCCAGAGGATATAAATGATACCAGCACAGACATGCACCTCCAACTCAGTGTGTCCACAGTTTTCATCAGATGAGGACAACCACATATGTAACCACGCACCCTCCAGAGCACATCTATGACTGTTGAGGAAACTAAATACATACTTTCCAGGCTCTCCAGTGAAAAGGAACCGGAGGCGTCCGTTTGATCCGTTTCTTCTTGACTGCACCACCAATGGCCACATGTGTCCTGTGCGGTGGTCATTGCATGCTTCCTCAAAATTTTCAATTTGTGGTATTTGCGGCGTTATGATGTAACACACTCACACTTGGCACCGTATCTTAAGGTGGTTGAACGGATGGTTCGTCTACTGCCGAAGAACCTTCGAGCAGCTCACGGTCTGACATCCCGCGTTTGGGTGTTGTCAGGACGTCATTAGGTTAACAACAGATTTATATATTTCAGAGAATGAGTTGTTCATTTTTGAAGGAAATTTATAATAAAATGGTCCAATAAAGGTGAAATTTGGCGAACTGATCTGCCAGAAATGTAAGGTTCATGAATTGAGATCTTGGTGATGATCTTTCGATTCAAGACTCAATCCGTCCCTGAACAGCACCTGTACTCTTTCGGGTCAGACCTGCATTCTCAACCTGTTCTAACCAAAGCATGGTGAAGGAGCAGAGTTTGGGAGTGGTGAGAGGAATGGAAAATATACAGGTGATGTGGAGAAGAAGATTCCTTTGAAACCACTTTGATGAGTATTGGTTAGTTTGTGTTGAAATCACTTTAATAAGTATTGGCTAGTTTGTGTTGAAATCACTTTGATAAGTATTGGTTAGTTTGGGTTGAAATCACCTTGTCGAGTATTGGTTAGTTTGTGTTGAAATCACCTTGACGAGTTTTGGCTAGTTTGGGTTGAAACCACTTTGACGAGTATTGGTCAGTTTGGCTTGAAACCACTTTGACGAGTATTGGTTAGTTTGTGTTGAAATCACTTTGACGAGTATTGGTTAGTTTGGATTGAAACCACTTTGACGAGTATTGGTTAGTTTGTGTTGAAATCACTTTGGCGAGTATAAGTTAGTTTTGGTTGAAGTCACTGACGAGTACAAGTTAGTTTGGGTTGAAGTCACTTTGACGAGTATAAGTTAGTTTGGTTTGAAGTCAATTTGACGAGTATAAGTTAGTTTGGGTTGAAGTCAATTTGATGAGTACAAGTTAGTTTGGGTTGAAGTCACTTTGACGAGTATAAGTTAGTTTGGTTTGAAGTCGATTTGACGAGTATAAGTTAGTTTGGGTTGAAGTCATTTTGATGAGTACAAGTTTGTTTGGGTTGAAGTCACTTTGACGAGTACAAGTTAGTTTGGGTTGAAGTCACTTTGACGAGTACAAGTTTGTTTGGGTTGAAGTCACTTTGACGAGTATAAGTTAGTTTGGGTTGAAGTCACTTTGACGAGTATAAGTTAGTTTGGGTTGAAGTCAATTTGACGAGTACAAGTTAGTTTGGGTTGAATTCACTTTGACGAGATTCAGTTAGTTTGGGTTGAAGTTACTCTGACGAGTATAAGTTAGTTTGGGTTGAAACCCCTTTGACGAGTACAAGTTAGTTTGGGTTGAAGTCAATTTGACGAGTATAAGTTAGTTTGGGTTGAAGGAACTTTGATGAGTAGAAGTTAGTTTGGGTTGAAGTCACTTTGGCGAGTATAAATTAGTTTGGGTTGAAGACACTTTGACGAGTATAAATTAGTTTGGGTTGAAGTCACTTTGACTAGTATAAGTTAGTTTGGTTTGAAGTCAATTTGACGAGTATAAGTTAGTTTGGGTTGAAGTCACTTTGACGAGTATAAGTTAGTTTGGGTTGAAACCCCTTTGACGAGTATAATTTAGTTTGGGTTGAAACCCCTTTGACGAGTATAAGTTAGTTTGGGTTGAAGTCACTTTGACGAGTATAAGTTAGTTTGGGTTGAAGTCACTGACGAGTATTGGTTAGTTTATGTTGAAATTACTTTGATGAGTGTTGGATCGTTTGGGTTGAAATCCTTCAAGCAACTCAGAAATCCCACGTGTGTGTTTTGTGAGATTTCGTTGAGATCAAAATCCCACGAGGACCAAGCAACTAGGTCTCGAACAGGTTTACTTGTTTCAGTGGATGACTTGTTCATTTATGAAGTAAATGTATCATAAAATGTTCCTCCCGAAGTTAAATTTAATGATCCTATCTGTCGGAAATTTATGGAGATCAACACTTTGATGTGTGTGATCAGTGGAACTGCCACTTTATAAATTTTTGGCAGTGATGACCGGGTAACCAAGACGTCCCACTTTCATCAGACACGTGACCCACGACGCACACAAGCACAACAACAGGAGAGAACAGGGACGTTGGTAGATCTGCGGAAGGGAGAGAGCTGGGGGATGGGGTAGGGGAGTGGTACACAGTATAAAGCAAATGCACACTACTAGGAATTTCAGGAAATAATTTGGAGATTGAAAGAGACGAATTTGTGCTGTTTTAACGGGGGTAGAAAAGATCAAGGTTTTGGATGGGGGAAGATATGAGATGGTGGTGAACAGCTGTTTTAAAGACCTGGAGGGAGGAGTGGGATTGAAGAGAGTGAAGAAATTGGTTCCAGAGGCAGGAGAAAAGAGGAATGAAAGAGTGAAGGTGAGCAGAGAGTCTTGATTTTGGCAGTTTTACCATAAGAGGGTTGCTGGCAGATCGTGTGCGTCCTGGAGGAATATTTGGAGAGCAGAGCACACACAGAGCAGGGGGAGCTCGGCCGGAGAGGAGTCGGTAGAAGACAGCCGATCAACCTGCCTGCGGTGAGCGAGTCAAAGACCCTCAGAATCAGCTTCATGGCGGGAGATTCTAATGATTCTGAATGCTTTGGTTTCAACCGTGTGAAGCTGAGCGAGGTGTGAGGAAGGAGCACCAGCCCAGAGGGGAGAGCATTATTCCATTAAGCTGTGGATGAAAGCCTTGTATGTGGTGAGGAGGTCAAAAGTGCCCAGGAAAGAATTCGTATGAAGGAGGATGCCCAGTCGGCGACTGGCTTTGGAGGCCAGCTTGGAAATGTGGTTTTCCCAGGAAAGATCATGGCGAATAGTGAGACCCAAAAGCTTGAGTGACAGAACTTCTTTGAGAGGATTGTTGAGAACATAGCTGGGAGGATTGTCCAGATGGTCTTTTTGGAGAGACATAGTGAGATTCCAGTGTTCTGTCATTGTGCCCATTGAAACTTTCATTCTGGTATTTCACAGGCAGGGTGTTTCATCAATGTATGTGTCATCCCTTAGATGTCTAAAGCTGGGCATTCCATCTGCCGGTGTCGCGAAATAAATCCCCCCCGTATAAACTCTCCCCCCGGCGAATCTGTACCGGTATAAACTCGCCCCCCGGCGGATACGTTTCTCGCCCCCATCAAAATAGAATCGCCTCCCATTCTCGTTTACATTTCCATGAAATAAAACATATTTGCTGAGCTTTTTCTCGACAAATAAGGTCTTGGCGTTTCAATACGCGCATTATTTATCGTATTCTCACAATTGATATAATATACAGAAAGCAGATAAGGCATTGCGTGATTTTTGAATATAAATAATGATTATTTCAGTTGTTTAACATGAACCTGTTACTCCGAATTGAAATATAAGTAAAACTCTGAGAACTCTGATATAAGTAAACTCTGAGATATGTTATCAACAGATGCTGACCACATTCGAAAACGATTTATCATAAGTCTTTGTCTAAAAGTTGCAACAAACATTATGACATCTCCAACTTCTTGTGACAACCACACAAAGCCAAATCCATACTGATATAATATAGTTTTTATATGAGTCGCCCATGCAACCAGCATCATCAAGATATTTTAACATGTTATAACATTCATAAGGTAGTCTAGTATTGTTTAGTTGTACAAGTTTACACCAATATTCAGTTGCTCTAGTTGTAGATTAATTGTAAAAGAACTCTTCCACAATCACCAAGAGCCATACAATTGTTACAATTTTTTCCAAGTTTGAATATCTGCTGAAACATGTACATATATATTATGAGGGGGCGATTTTGGCACGGGGGAGAGTCTATTTCGTGGAAGGGGGACGAATCTATTTCGAGGGGGGCGAATCTGTGCCGGCACAGAATCGCCGGGGGGCAGATCTGTTTTGTGACACCTGCATGAGTTGGTGGATATTAAAGATCCCAAGGTGTCATTTGTGAAATGTTGGCAACCTATCGCAGCACAATGAACAAATTACAAATTTCTGATGTAACTACTGCTGGGAAAGCAATGGCAAACCACCCAGTATAACATTTGCAAAACTAGAACGGCACTCAGTAGAAAGCATAGCTCCGTCAGGTCAACGGTTTACGATTTGTATCCCACTGATAAGTCGTATATGGATGCAGGCCTTAACCAAAATTGAATCAGTTTGTTCTTGTCACCGAACCAATTTATGCACCAAGTTTCATCCAAATCCATCCTTAACCTTTTGAGACATCCTGTTATATATTGTTTTTGGCCCTATCTCTCAATGTTAAAGAATCAATTAAATTCTTCTATCTCGATCCAGATCTTCACCAAAATCTAATCCATTCGTCCTTGTAAGACACCCAACCTCTCCACCAAGTTTCGTCCAAATCCGTCCTTAACTTTTTGAGATATCCTGCTATTTATCGTTTTTGGCCCTATTTCCCAATGGTGAAGAATCACTTAAAAAATTATTAGTCCCCTACCGGTGTACACCGGAGGGGACTATAGGTTTGCACTCCGTCCCTCCGTCTGTCAGTCTGTCCGTCTGTCAGTCCGTCACGCAAAGAACAGCTTTCCGGACTTTTTTTTCCCTAAACTCTTAATGCTAATGATTTCAAACTTGGTACATGGTTTCCGCATGATCAAGTTCAAACTTCACGACGTTTCGATCATTTTTGACAAAGTTATGGCACTTTGAACTTTGGGAATTTCCCCAACAGTTTTCTGGACGACAGACTGCCGGAAGGGGATGTGTATGGCAGCGCAATACTCAGAATGCTTGTTCTCGGTGGATCTGATGCCGGATCTTCACCAAAATTTAATCATTTCATCCGTGTCACATACACTACTTTTCTGCCAAAATTTTGTCCGAATCCGTTCACACTTTTTGAGATATCTTGTTCACAGACAGACAGACAGACAGACAGACAGACAGGAAGGGGTGAAAACATAACTTCCATGCACCTTTGGGGGCGGAGGTAAAAATTGCTTACTTTT
>NC_136262.1:232515770-232518270 GCF_964187855.1 Myxine glutinosa
CAAGGACTAAGACTATGAGGGATTCTTCTCGTTTGTTTTTCCCCCGCTCGCCATCACTGGAGCAGTTTACCTGCATCCTGATGTCCCCTCGATCCCAATCTACCTCAATTCAAGAGGAATGTCAATCGATTCCTCGTTTGTAGTTAACTAGGGCATGCCCGTACGTGGGTGCCCGTTCCTTGCCAAAAAAAAAAAAAAACGCTACCCGTACGCTTTACCCCACCCGTACGCCCGTACGCCCGTAAACAAAAAAAACAACGCTCTTCGCTTCCGCCCTTCGCTCTGACTGAATTGGGAGAAATAATGCGCATAAGAAATCGAGAAATTATTATTTTCTCCGGAAGAAATCGAATTACGAACCGTAATGGCGCACGCGCTCGGCTCGGCTCGCTCTCACATCGGCCACGCCTACGCAACAACGCGTTCTGTGATTGGCTGCCGGAAGTGCAGTCTTCACTGTCCGGAAGGTCGCATATCGCAGTTACGATGAATCGCAAATTAGTTTTAATTAGTTTTAAAACATAGTTGAACGCCAACATAGTTTGCCAACGTGAAATAAATGAATACGCTCTCAAATGTGCCGTCCGAGGCAGAGTCTGTTCGCCACGTTCGGCACACGTGATAGCTCGCTGCTCTCTGATTGGTTGAATCGTTTTTTGGACATAGCTCGGTAACTACTTCTCCGATTAATATGAAACCTTGAAAAGGCACATCCTCGGGTCCCCAGCAATATACCTGGCAAGTTTCAAGTATATCGGACCGGTAGTTGTCGAGAAACAGCGGTCACAGACAAACATACATACATACATACATACATACATACAAACATACACACAGAGATTACTGGAATTATAGATAGATATCCACACTATCCTTTGTTGGAACCCCCTTACGTCAGTGGCCTTCAAGGCTTTGTGGTGAGCGGTATCTCATGAAAATGTATTGCCATTTATAATTACCCTTTAGAACCCATTAAAATTATCCTTTAGAACCCTTCAGAATTATCCTTTATATCTCATTAGAGTTATACTTTAGAAACCATGAAAATTGTCCTTTAGAACCCATTAAAATTACCCTTTGGAACCCATTAAAATTACCCGGAACCCTTTAGAAAGTGGTTTAAGGAGACGGGGTTTTGCAGACAGTTTTAAGGAGGCTTTGTGTGTGTGTGTGTGTGTGTGTGTGTGTGTGTGTGTGTGTGTGTGTGTGTGTGTGTGTGTGTGTGTGTGTGTGTGTGTGTATAATAATAAAAGGCAGTGTCCATCCTTTCGTCCGTCTGTCTCCTCCATAACTCCAAAACGATGAAACCTAGCGGCCCCAAACTTTGCATGCTTTGCTTTGCATGCTTTGCATGATGAAAACTGGGTGTTTGCATGTGTTATAACACCCTTTTTGAAGATGATTAACGAGGTGCTCTTAAGAAAAAAAACCCGATGTGGTGGTTTACCAATATGTCGGCGGGCCATCTTGGCACCTTGCTGGGTTCTTAAGCCGCCATTTTGTTTTGGCCTCCTCAAATGTGCCTTGGAAACACGATCGATTGTCATTGCATAATTGAAGCGTCTTACTATAATTCACCAAATGTCCGTCTGTCCGTCCGTCCGTCCGCAGGTACCGCAAAAAAACAGCTGAACCGATCGCAACGATATTTTGGGTGGGTAATCCTGGGACCCCCTGGGGTAAAATAGGTGATATTGTTTTTCCAATTTCAGCTTTGGTCAACAGCATTTTCAGGTTTGGACTCCCGCATAACGTTATTTTCACGGGTACCGCACAAACGGCTGCAACCTGACGAATGAAAACACACAGTTAAAAATAATTACCTCGGACAAAGACCTTTCATAAGGACATGGGTTGAATCCCTGCTTGAGAGATTGCCAACCACCTCCACGCCATCACGGTCGTCTCTCCAACTCACAATCCCATGAGATATGCGGAAAGGACGGCCCAACACCAATTATCTTCTTTTTGATTCATATATAAATATCATTAAAAGTAAATAATGACCTCGGCCAAAGTTCAAACGACGTGGGTTTAATCTCTACATGAGAGAATTCCACACAGCTATTTGGGTGGTGTATAAGCTAATAGATCACTGTTTCCATCGATCTTGCCAAGGCCATAACACCTATCGGCTCAAAATCCTTTTAACTTTTGACTTGGTAGTTTTTACAATGAAGGAAACATTAACAATGTTGTTAAAAGTTTATTTTGTGATTGGAGTTATGTTGCTTGGAATTAAAAAAGAGATATCGAGTTCAAGTGAATGACGAAATGCCGTGATGGTTTCGACTTTCGAAACGTGAAATTCGCGGATCGCCATATGCAGATTCGCCACGGTCCCATGATCGACGTTTGTATACGTGAACGTACCCGTTTGTTTGCGTACGATAACGTTTTTCATGGAAGTCCTTCACGAACTTGTTGTCCATGTTTGACGTGCAACTGAAGGTGCTACAGGAATGTGGAATTTATTGGTTTCATGCTTTGGCATTCACAG
>NC_136262.1:232523270-232605770 GCF_964187855.1 Myxine glutinosa
AAAGGTGCAAAAACAGATCCTTGCAACTACAGACCAATCAGCCTGCTCCCAATTATCAGCAAAGTCATGGAATCCATTATTGCTTCAGATATCAAATCCTTCCTCTTCTCCAATGGCTTGATCTCTGATCATCAATTTGGATTCAGACCAGGTCATTCTACTCTGGACATGTTGCTTCTGCTGTCTCAACAATGGATGGAGGTCCTCAATGCCAAACAGGAAATCAGAGCTGTCTCACTTGACATATCACGTGCCTTCGATACGATCTGGCACCCAGCTCTGCTCACCAAACTCACCTCCTATGGTATTCAGGGAAATCTCCACTCATGGCTTGCGGATTTCCTCTCTGGTCGTAGGCAACGTGTGGCCCTGAATGGATTTCTCTCATCTTCCCTGCCTGTTCTGGCTGGAATTCCCCAAGGTAGTGTTCTGGGCCCTGTGCTATTTCTGGTCTTCATCAATGATATCTCCGACTCTCTGGAAAATCCTCTCTATCTCTTTGCTGATGACTCCACTATCTGCCGCTCCATTCCTCATCCCTCAGATCGGCAGTCTGCAGCCTCCTCACTCTCTGCAGACCTGGACAAAATCACAGACTGGTCAAACAAGTGGAACATGTCTTTCAATCCTGACAAATCTCACACTCTTACAATGTCTCTCCGAAAGGACCGACTGGACAACCCTCCCATCTACTTTCTCAACAATCCTCTCCAAGAAGTTCTGTCGCTCAAGCTTTTGGGTCTCACTATCTGCCATGATCTTTCTTGGGAAAACCACATTTCCAAGCTGGCCTCCAAAGCCAGTCACCGACTGGGCATCCTCCGTCGTGTGAAGTCCTTCCTTGGCACACCTGAGCTCCTCACCACATACAAGGCTTTCATCCGCAGCTCAATGGAATACTGTTCCCCCCTCTGGGCTGGTGCTCCTGCCTCACACCTTGCTCGGCTTCACGCTGTTGAGGCCAAAGCTTTCAGAACCATTGGAATCTCCTGCGATGTAGTCAACTCCGAGGGCCTTTCACTCACTCACCGCAGGCAGGTTGGTGGTCTTTCTGTCTTCTACCGACTCCTCTCCGGCCTTGCTCCCCCAGCTCTCTCTGTGCTCTGTCCCCCCAATATTCCTTCAGGTCGCACAAGATCTGCCTGCAACCCTCTTATGGTTAAACTGCCAAAATCAAGACTCTCTGCTCACCTTCACTCCTTCATTCCTCTTTTCTCCTGCCTCTGGAACAAACTCCCCCACTCCCTTCAATCCCACTCCTCCCTCCAGGTCTTTAAAACAGCTGTTCACCATCATCTCTTATCTTCCCCCATCGAAAACCTTGATCTTTTCTACCCCCGGTAATTCACCCCAGAGTCCTTGCAGTGTTCATATGTTTTATTCCTCTCCCACCTCCCGCCAAGTCCTCCCGATGTCCCTGCTCTCAAATGTTGTGTTTGTGTCCTTCCCCCTCTCTCCCCATCTTGTCTGCCGCTCCCCTTGTTTTTTGTGTTTTGTGTGTCGGTTTGTTTTTTTGTGTGATTAATGTTAGCTCTTTCACGAGCCTCGATCTTGCATACAAAAAAAAAAACAGGATTATATCACAGGTGGCGTGGCAAAATGTACGGACAGGTGCATTTGACGATTGGCTTCACAGTCGGGTATACAAGGGTTGTTGCGTTCTGTATTAGTGGAAAACAACTGCTGCACGTCTCCAAAAGTTATTGCCGCTTCCTCTGGAGATGGTCCGTCAACTCGACAATGCTGTTTGTCATGGAGTGGTGGCTTTACGAAATTACGGCATGAAAGAGCGTGCTATTGCTTGGCAGTATGGCATCACTCAAGGTCAGGTGTCAAAGATCCTGAAACGAAATGCTCAGAGGGGTGTCCCTACTCCAATACAGGCCAGGACGTCCCCGCAGAACCACAAGGAGGGATGATCGCCAGCTGCACCGGTTAGTCTGCAATGGCCGTACCAGGTCAGCTAATCGGCTTAGGGCTGAGTGGCAGCAACTGACAAATGTGCCTGTATCCAGAAGGCTAGTCAACCAACGACTGGTTCAAGCAGGCTATCGTGCCAGGCGTCCCCTGAGAAAGCCACGCCTGATCAGACAACACCGCCAGCGCCGATTGCAGTGGGCCAGAGAGCACCGTCAATGGCAGCCAGGACACTGGAATTGCGTGATCTTCAGTGACGAGTATAGATTTCTGGTCTATCGTCAAGATGGCCGCGTCCAAGTGCGCAGACAAGTGCATGAAGCCCACAACAAAGATTGTATAGTGCCAAGAGTCCAAGCTGGAGGTGGTGGGGTGACCGTTTGGGCTGCTTTTCATGCAGGGGGAAAAACTGACCTGGTTGTTCTGAATGGAAACCTGAACCAGTTCAAGTACAGGGCCATTCTGGAAGAAACATTGCTTCCATTTGCTCGTGCAGCCTTTCGAGGAAAATTTGTCTTCCAAGATGACAATGCACGCCCTCATCATGCTCGCATGATCCAACACTTTCTTGGTGACCGTGGTGTAGAGCACATGGCAGGTCCTCGGATATGAATCTGACAGAGAACTTGTGGGCAGAATTAACGCATCAAATCGACCACTTGGACCAGCAGCCGACCTCTGTGCGTGAATTGCAGCAGGCTATTGTCACTGCATGGCAAGCGATTCCTGTCCAAACCTTGGCAAATCTCGTGAACAGCATGCCTCAACGTGTACGTGCTCTCCTGAATGCTCGTGGGGGTTACACGAAGTACTGAACTGTAATTTTACTGTCTGTAATCCCAGTCGTAATTTAACTTTTGTTTTTGTTAAAAAATATTTTGCCTAATGTGCAAAATAAAGAGATACTTCTGGAAAACGTACAGAAGTTTAACACAGTACTGTCCATGAATTGAGTTGGATATCAGTTTACATCACTTCCAAGGATCAATTTATTTGTTTCGAAATGTCAAATGTGGTTTTTGTTTCTTTTAAAGGTCACATTAACAAAATCTAGAATAATTTCAACATAATTCCAATGAACTTTTGGTTCTAAGACATCTTGAAAAGTAAGTTCATCCCCAGAAAAAAATATTCCATATTAAATGCCAAGTCTGCATATATATATATATATATATAATATATATATATATATATATATATATATATATATATATATATATATATATATATATATATACACATACATACATACATACATACATATATATATATATGTATATATATATATATATATATATATATATATATATATATATATATATATATATATATATATATATATATATATATATATATATATATATATACAGTGGAACCTTGACTTACGAGTGCCCCAACTTACGAGTTTTTCGAGATACGAGCCGTCGCTCGGGCGGTTTATTGCTTTGAGATGCGAGCCGAGATCCGAGTTACGAGCTTTCGCCACCCGGTCACGTGGTTATCTTGCCGTGCACGTACAGTACGTATCTCTGTCGTATAACGCTGCATTTTTTTTTTCGCATTTTGGTTATTTCGAGTTCACGCCGCCAGGTGGGTTCTGGTCACGTGGTTATCTTGCCGTGCACGTACAGTACGTATCTCTGTCGTATAGCGCTGCATTTTTTTTTTCGCATTTTGGTTATTTCGAGTTCACGCCGCCAGGTGGGTTCTGGTCACGTGGTTATCTTGCCGTGCACGTACAGTACGTATCTCTGTCGTTATAGCGCTGCATTTTTTTTTTCGCATTTTGGTTATTTCGAGTTCACGCCGCCAGGTGGGTTCTGGTCACGTGGTTATCTTACCGTGCACGTACAGTACGTATCTTTGTCGTATAGCGCTGCATTTTTTTTTTCGCATTTTGGTTATTTCGAGTTCACGCCGCCAGGTGGGTTCTGGTCACGTGGTTATCTTGCCGTGCACGTACATTACTTATCTCTGTCGTATAGCGCTGCATTTTTTTTTTCGCATTTTGGTTATTTCGAGTTCACGCCGCCAGGTGGGTTCTGGTCACGTGGTTATCTTGCCGTGCAAGTACAGTACGTATCTCTGTCGTATAGCGCTGCATTTTTTTTTTCGCATTTTGGTTATTTCGGAAAATTTCTTAGTTTTAACCATGGGGCCTAAGAAAGTGAGTGGCCAAGTGCAGTGCTGAGAAGAAGAAGAGGATGATGTGCTTGGATATAAAACACGCAATCGTCGAAAAACATGAGCGAGGTGTCGAGGAGGACGTAGATAACGGCAGAGGAGAAGAGCATGCCAGGCCACAACTTGTTCAGAATGCGGCGATAGCTCGCCTTCTCTTTGTGGAAAACACGGTGAGATCCTTAACATCCAACAACTAATGGGACGCAAACGGGGCGCCCAGTTTAGCGGTACATACATTGATGAATCACCCTGCCTGTGATTCACCCATGACAGGTTATAGCTGGGTCGGGATTCAAACCCAGGCTGGACAGTTTAGACTTTAGAGTCAAGTGTGCGTACCTCCAGTCCAGGCCATCCTGCCAACTTGTATGCTGCATAAAGGTGAAATATAAAGCGCGAGATATTTTTATATATACTGTATATTTAAAAAAAAATTGGTGTGGTTTTTGGCGGGCTGGAACGGATTAATAGCATTTCAATGCATTTTAATGGGGAAATTTGATTTGAGATACGAGCAATTTGAGTTACGAGCTCGGTCACGGAACGAATTAAACTCGTAAGTCAACGTTCCACTGTATATATATATATTGTAGCGGTTCCCGCTGAATGTACACAATCGCCTTGCACCTGCCAGGACGCGGCCAGGGCGCGATCGCCATGCCGGGCTCGTCCGGACGGGCCCAGACGCGCCTCTCCTGGGCATGCCCGGACTCGCTGTTCCCGGGCACGCCCGAACCTCCCGGGCACGCCCGGTCTCGTCTTTCCCGGGCATGCCTGCTCTCGCCTTTCCAGGGCTCGCGCAGAGCGCCCGGGCACGCCCAGGCTCGACTTGCCAGGCCGCGTCCAGGATGCCCGGGCATGTCCAGACTTGCCTTTCCAGGGCTCGCCCAGAGCGTCCGGGCATGCCCGCTCTCGCCTTTCCAGGGCTCGCCCAGAGTGCTCGGGCACGCCCAGCCTCGACTTGCCAGGCCGCGTCCAGGACGCCCGGGCATGTCCAGACTCGCCTTTCCAGGACTCGCCCTTGACACCCGGGCATGCCCGGTCTCGGTTTTCCCGGGCAAACGCCCCGGCATAAAGTGTATATATATTGCTGCCCGATAAACGGGCTTGTCAGAATACCTGAGCTGTTTTGTTTCAATAAAGCAACTCGGACGAATTCCGTCTTTGGTCGCGTCAATTCTTTCGACTCGCGTTGGAGCGCAGCTCCTTCAATATGTTCAAAACACACCTGGTCACAAATGTGCTGCACTGACCGGGTCCTCAGTCGAGGTCCTCAGCATCATCCCGTTTCGGCCCTTCAACCTCGATACGGTCAGCTAAGGTGGGCCAGCAGGGGCACATACACATCCACATGCAGCAACTACACCTGGATGCGTACATACCCCCACCCCCAGCCAGTGCGAACGCAGACTACAACAACAACACCTCCACATCCAGAATCCACTCCACCAAACAAACATGGTGGAACACTCAAACACCCACCTTTATACCCTTCACCACTCACCAACAAAACACACCAGATCATTCATACACACACAAACACACCCATACACACACATACACACATACATACACACACAACACCAACCAACCACCTACCCTTACAACATACACCACTCAACATACAAAAACACACACTCATGCAAAAATTAGTTCATGCAAAAACACACACCCTCACCCACTCACTCATATACACAAAATAAGAAATAATAATCATAACAAAAAAAAACAAAAAAAAAACACAACCAACCTACACCATTCGACGTGCCTCCATAAACTTCCTCCATATCCAAAATGAGCCTTTCAAGGCAACCTGGTCCACCTTGTCACACATCCTCCTTCTTTCTGTCCCACAATCTCCCAGCCGTGCAAAAAATGCAGAAAAGGAAATGCCAATATACCCTCGACACCCCACCTCAAATGGCTGACATGAAACTCGCCAACCCTTCTCCCAGCACTCTGCCTCCAGCTCAGTGTACTTTCCTCTCTTCCTCTCATGCACCTCCTCCATATTCTCTTCCCAAGGTACCGACAATTCCCCTAAGATGACCTGTCTTGTTGCACCTGACCAAATGACAATGTCAGGCCGCAACCTTGTCACACAGATCTCCTCCAGGAATACCAATTGTGGCTTCAGGTCCGCCACCACCTGCCAATCACAAGCATCTGACAGCCCTCTTGCTTTCCACCTCCTCCTCTTTCCACCTCTTACCACTTGGCCCTCTTTGACAAACCACACCTCTCCGCCATCAGTCTCCTTCTCCACTCTTCTTTCTCTCGACCTCAGCCCCTCCATATATATATATATATATATATATATCAGTCACTATGCGACCTTCATATCATCAGTGGAGAACCGCCAGCAAGGTGTCCCATACAGCTGCTGCCGCACCTTGCTGGGAGCGATAAGCACCGCCTGCCACGCGGTGACGTTATCTCTGGTATCCACTCATCATATGGAGTCGACCTGGTTGCGGTTGGGAGTTACTAATAATGGTATCTGTAATCTGGTTCTCCAACCTAATGAGCGGACAACATGACGTCATCGCCATGCACGTCCGCCTTGCCTGCAAAGTTCCAGAGGAACCATCTAGCAGTGCGTCATTACGGATTATAAATACAGATACTGTCACAAGTGCATGCAAAACTCACAGTTACCGACCTGGTTTCGCCCTTGTTGGGGCTTCATCAGGGCAACGCAGTGAGGCTTTCCATACACTTGTAACTCTGTGACCTTTCGGTTTTTATATCAGTCACTATGCGACCTTCATATCATCAGTGGAGAACCGCCTCCGTCAGCCTTGTTCCGTTTGTCTGTGGTCTGTCTGGGATAAGATAAGACTGTAATTAAGTGCCCATCTCTTCTGTGTCTTTACCTCACTACCTTGTAATCTACCCCCTTTTCTCCACCACTGTAATTATACCCTCCTCCAGAGGTCTTGAGAACTGTACCCCTTGCGTCGTTTCATCTATCCCAGTCATTGTGTCCTTTCCATCATTGATTTAGCATAGCGCGATTTGGTCAACGTCTGGGTGGAATCGTGGTCTAGTCGGGGAATAACTGTTCGGTCGCGGTCATACCAACCGCTCGGTCAAAATAACATCTAAACCGTGTCCGTAACAATTGAACCTTAACAGGTCATAGAGTTACAAGTGTATGGAAAGCCTCACTGCGTTGCCCTGATGAAGCCCCAACAAGGGCGAAACCAGGTCGGTAACTGTGAGTTTTGCATGCACTTGTGACAGTATCTGTATTTATAATCCGTAATGACGCACTGCTAGATGGTTCCTCTGGAACTTTGCAGGCAAGGCGGACGTGCATGGCGATGACGTCATGTTGTCCGCTCATTAGGTTGGAGAACCAGATTACAGATACCAATATATATATATATATATATATATATATATACATACAGTGGAACCTTGACTTACGAGTTTAATTCGTTCTGTGACCGAGCTCGTAACTCAAATTGCTCGTATCTCAAATCAAATTTCCCCATTGAAATGCATTGAAATGCTATTAATCCGTTCCAGCCCGCCAAAAACCACACCAATTTTTTTTTAAATATACAGTATATATAAAAATATCTCGCGCTTTATATTTCACCTGTATGCAGCATACAAGTTGGCAGGATGGCCTGGACTGGAGGTACGCACACTTGACTCTAAAGTCTAAACTGTCCAGCCTGGGTTTGAATCCCGACCCAGCTATAACCTGTCATGGGTGAATCACAGGCAGGGTGATTCATCAATGTGTGTACCGCTAAACTGGGCGCCCCGTTTGCGTCCCATTAGTTGTTGGATGTTAAGGATCTCACCGTGTTTTCCACAAAGAGAAGGCGAGCTATCGCCGGCACTCTGAACAAGTTGTGGCCTGGCATGGCATGAACATGAAAACATGAACATGAACATGAAATGTTCGACATGAACATGAAATTTTCCGAAATAACCAAAATGCGAAAACTAAAATGCATCGCTATACGACAGAGATACGTACTGTACTTGAACGGCAAGATAACCACGTGACCAGAACCTACCTGGCGGCGTAAACTCGAAATAACCAAAATGCGAAAACTAAAATGCATCGCTATACGACAGAGATACGTACTGTACTTGAACGGCAAGATAACCACGTGACCAGAACCTACCTGGCGGCGTAAACTCGAAATAACCAAAATGCGAAAACTAAAATGCATCGCTATACGACAGAGATACGTACTGTACTTGAACGGCAAGATAACCACGTGACCAGAACCCACCTGGCGGCGTGAACTCGAAATAACCAAAATGCGAAAAAAAAATGCAGCGCTATACGACAGAGATACGTACTTGAACGGCAAGATAACCACGTGACCGGGTGGCGAAAGCTCGTAACTCGGATCTCGGCTCGCATCTCAAAGCAATAAACTGCCGGAGCGACGGCTCGTATCTCGAAAAACTCGTAAGTTGGGGCACTCGTAAGTCAAGGTTCCACTGTATATTGTTACGGGTCGCGGACAAGATGTTACTTTGGGCCGAGCAGATGGTCAACCGTGACCGTTACAGGATCCCCGATTAGCCCGACTCCCCCAACGTTGACCAATCGCGCCACAGGTATTCAATCGGGAAACCTCTAAAGCGACCGAATGTAAAGAGGAAGAGAGAAGAAGACAGAGTACGGAGGAATAACAGGATTTATTATACACACAAGCAAAAAGAAGGAGTGATCAAAGTTATTTACAAGCAATGGATGGAAGAAGCAGTCACACAGTGAATCGTTAGCTTATACTATTCAATTTACTTAAAAACCCCAGGACAACATTCAAGACAGATGACGTTCACACTTACACGGGGGATATTGCAGGCAGGTATGGCTTGAGGATGGATGGTTGTTTTGGGAGGCAATGGAGGGTCCAGCGTGGATTGCTGCCTGGCGTGTCCTTTTCGTGGCCTGCGGCCACTTAGCTGCCGCCTTAGCTGCATCGCAGCTGGTCGCACGATGGCTCGCACACACCTGCTCGTTCAGGCGTCTTCCTTCTCCCCAGCAACAACGAGCGACAGCAAGCAATAGGACGGAGTGCGTCCCGCGGCGGCTTATATTGGTTTCTCACCGAACCTTCGCGCACTTTCTCGGGGGTTCCCGCTCTGCCCTCTCTTAGCCAAACCCCTTGTTCTGGGTTGGATGAGCGGGGCCGACTTACTCCTCCCCCCTATGACGAGGGGGGCGACCCGTCTTCTCTAGCCACTCCCCTTGTTCGTAATGGCCGCAAATGGCGAAAACCGGTCAGCAGCTGCAGGTAAGGCGCCGTCACGTTGCACAGCAGTTCAGTACTGCAATAAACGGTTGCTGTCAAAGCTCAAGTGGGGGAATCCCTGGCACTTGAGCTGCCATGGATCATCGGAGGGGCCTACGCTTTATTTCGTTTGATGCAATGCAGAGTCAATCTAGTGGGAAACACATATTTAGCCTACATAGAATAAGGAAATAAACTATTTAAAAAGATATATCGTGGCCTGTGTGTAAGTTTCATGGAATTAACTAGGAGGACGGCTGCGACCATTATTTACATTACGTGGGTGTTACACACAACAAAACCATACTTTTCACATTCGTTACACTTTCTCCAAAATTGTTACACTTCTCAAAACCGTTACACTTCTCAAATTCGTTACAATATATATATATATATATATATATATATATATATATATATATATATATATATACATATATATATACATAAATATAATATGATATATAATAAAATATAATATAATATATATACAGACTTGGCATTTAATATGGAATATTTTTTTTGTGGGGGTGAACTTACTTTTAAAGATGTCTTAGAACCAAAAGTTCATTGGAATTATGTTGAAATTATTCTAGATTTTGTTTATGTGACCTTTAAAAGAAACAAAAACCACATTTGACATTTCGAAACAAATAAATTGATCCTTGAAAGTGATGTAAACTGATATCGAACTCAATTCATGGACAGTACTGTGTTAAACTTCTGTACGTTTTCCAGAAGTATCTCTTCATTTTGCACATTAGCCAAAAAATTTTTTAACAAAAACAAAAGTTAAATTACGACTGGGATTACGGACAGTAAAATTACAGTTCATTACTTCGTGTAACCCCCACGAGCATTCAGGAGAGCACGTACACGTTGAGGCATGCTGTTCACGAGATTTGCCAAGGTTTGGACAGGAATCACTTGCCATGCAGTGACAATAGCCTGCTGCAATTTACGCACATAGGTCGGCTGCTGGTCCAAGTGGTCGATTTGACGCGTTAATTCTGCCCACAAGTTCTCCATCGGATTCATATCCAGGGACATGGCAGGCCACTCCATATGCTCTACACCATGGTCAGCAAGAAAGTGTTGGATCATGCGAGCACGATGAGGCCGTACATTGTCATCTTGGAAGACAAAGTTTCCTCGAAAGGCTGCACGAGCAAATGGAAGCAATGTTTCTTCCAGAATGGCCCTGTACTTGAACTGGTTGAGGTTTCCATTCAGAACAACCAGGTCAGTTTTGCCTTCTGCATGAAAAGCAGCCCAAATGGTCACCCCACCACCTCCAGCTTGGACTCTTGGCACTATACAATCTTTGTTGTAGGCTTCATGCACTAGTCTGCGCACTCGGACGCGGCCATCTTGACGATAGACCAGAAATCTAGACTCGTCACTGAAGATCACGTGATTCCCGTGTCCTGGCTGCCATTGACGGTGTTCTCTGGCCCACTGCAATCGGCGCCGGCGGTGTTGTCTGGTCAGGCGTGGCTTTCTCAGGGCACACCTGGCACGATAGCCTGCTTGAACCTGTCATTGGTTGACGAGCCTTCTGGATACAGGCACATTTGTCAGTTGCTGCCACTCAGCCCTTAGCCGATTAGATGACTTGGTACGGCCATTGCGGACTATCCGGTGCAGCTGGCGATCATCCCTCCTTGTGTTTCTGCGGGGACGTCCTGGCCTCGGTATTGGAGTAGGGACACCCCTCTGAGCATTTCGTTTCAGGATCTTTGACACCTGACCTTGAGTGATGCCATACTGCCGAGCAATAGCACGCTGTTTCATGCCGTAATTTCGTAAAGCCACCACTCTATGACAAACAGCATTGTCGAGTTGACGGACCATCTCCAGAGGAAGCGGCAATAACTTTTGGAGACGTGCAGCAGTTGTTTTCCACTAATACAAAACGCAACAACCCTTGTATACCCGACTGTGAAGCCAATCATCAAATGCACCTGTCCGAGTGTACGTACATTTTGCCACGCCACCTGTGATATAATCCTGTTGTTGACTTCTTGCTGCGACAGACAATCACTGACATGGTTCTTTTAACAAATAAATCACCAACGTGTAAAAGAAACTCACCAGATTGATATACTGAGTTAAGAAAGTAAACCCAAGTCAAGAAAAAAAATATATTCCATATTAAATGCCAAGTCTGTATATATATATATATATATATATATATATATATATATATATATATATATATATATATATATATGTCTGTATATATATATATATATATATATATATATATATATATATATATATATATATATATATATATAATATTATATTATATATATATATATATACATATAATATAATATAATATAATATAATATATAATATAATATATATATATATATATATATATATTGTTACGGTCCGCGGTTAAGGATGTTGTTTGCCGAGCGAAGGCTCCGCGACCGAACAGTTGTTCCCCAACTAAACCCGATTCACCCAAACGTTGGCCGTATCGCGCCACAGATACTCAATGTGGAAAAGACTAAGACGACGAATGCAAAGAGGAAGACGAAGAAGACGTACAGAAGAGTAATGGGGTTTATTATTATTTACTCACACATAAGCAAAAAGAGCAGTCACGGGTATTTACAGCGGACATGAAAACGCAGGTGACACAGTGAAAATTACTAGCTTATACAGACTTAGTTACTACCCAGGACAGCACGAACAAAACAAACTCACGTACGCAAATGGGGAACTTGCAGGCAGGAATGGCTGGAAAGGATGAGCAGGTGGGTTCACAGGGCACAGTGAGCAGGTCCACTCCGGGCGGGAAGCGGGGAGCCGGCAGCTCCTTGTAATCCGCTTTACAGCGCACGCCGGCAGCTCCTGGTATTCGGCTTTACAGCGCACGCTGGCAGGGTCACTCGCTGCCCCGTCAGGGCTTCACGCGGCTGGTTGAAACGGGGCTGGACTCATCTGCCGTATATCTTTGCAACTCGTTCGTAAAAGTTCCTATGCTTTCTCTTGGACCCTTTCTTTGTCGTGTATCTCTCCACGCAGCTCAGCTCGTATTCCCTGCCTCTCACTTCTCTCCAGCGCGGGACTGACACGCCCTCTTACGCACCTGGACTCATCTGCCGTATCTCTCGTCTAGCTTGTCCCAGCGATCGTCACACCCTCCTCTCCAAACCTTCAGCGCGGGTCTGACACGCCCCCTTCGGTTTCGGTACCGCCCTCCTCCCCCGTGCTCTGTTTCATGACCTTGTATGGTAATCCCACGGGCTTGTCTCCTTATTTGGGCATGGCGCCGACGGCACGCCCCTTGTGGCGAGCCACGGGCTTGTTTCCTTATTTGGGCATGGGGCTGAACAGCCCCGCCCTTCGTGGCACGCCCTGGGCTTGCCTCTCCCGGGCGACCCCGCCCCTCCTGTTCAAACAGAGCACGGAGCACATATTCACTATCGCAGCGAAATGAGAGGGCGTGCACCCCAAGCTTGTGAACTGCTTTACCCGCAGATGGAGAGTTTGGCTGGGAAATGGAAGTATTGAAGGGGAGCTATTCTTAATTGATTCGGTGTAATGGAGTATTATTCTAATGGAAGACAAGGCCTTACTCTAAAACACATAATAAGATATAAGCTACTGAACAAGGGTTTTATCGGGTCCTGCAATGTGGTGTTTCATGGAATAACTACCGGGACGCCCTTTTTACCTTCACACAACTCTGGAGGCAGGAGGGGCCATATTCAACCAAGGTTACACAACAATTTACCACTACAATACACACAATAAAAAAAATGCAATCCTCATATCCGCAACACTGCACCCTCCTCCTCTTAGGCACGGCTCGGTCCTACAACTTTTATTTAGTGTGACATGTAGGTGTAGTTCCCTCTACTTTTAACCTGACCCTGAGTGCGACAGTTTTAAAACGTAAATAAATGTGTCCCGCTGCTCCATTGCACCCTGCCTAACAGACTCATGCCCACAGTTAACCGAATTGCGGAATGGTCTTCAAACTACACACTGACAGTGGGGAGCATTATTTACAATTGACGCTACTTTTATTTACAAAACTAACCCAGGACCTGTGATCGTTCTTTCTGGGGGGGAGACAGTCTGCTCTGCATCAATGCACCATGAAAGCACCCTCAAGCACCAATCGGTGCAGTCACCACAGTTCATCAGTGTTCATGAATAATCAAAATAAACCAACAACCCCTAACCCTGCAGGTGGTCTCTTGCTCTTCGGCTCCCTCTGCTGGCTATTATTATTTGTTCTTCCAGATGTTGTCTTTTCCTTTGCTGGCGGCCTATTTGTAATAAAACTTGCCCAAACGTGTCCATTTTATTTATGGCCCACAGGGGCTGACTAGTGTGGTTCACCTGTGGGGCATCGGTGCCCTGTGGCCCAGGTCCGCCAGCAAGATTTCGGGCCCTCATGGCCGGTTCCCAGCAGAGGGGCCATGCCCCAACCGATGGGGTCCATAAGTGGTGCTCGGCCACAGGCATGTGGTACATAATGTGGTGCATCGATGCAGACAGCTGGTTCTGGGAGTTCTGGGCGCACAATGGAGGACTCACGCACGCTCCACTCGGCGCCCAATGGCGCACAGGTCATGTGGGAGACAAAAGGGGGAAGACAGATGAGTGAGGGGTAAGGTCACAAGGGTACACATCAATAAGGCAATGCAAGGTGAAATGCGTACGGAGGGCGAAGTGAGAAAGCTCGTCCCTACCGTACGTCACCCCCCTGTCACCTACACTACCCTTGCCCTCACCCCATATGTACAAAATCTACACATTACAAATTCGTCGCTACTGTCACGTCTTCCCCATATTTCCCTTATACCAAATTCGTCACCACAATCCCTCTAACCAAAATTTGCCATCATCAATTCATCATCAATCCTCATAAGGAGGGAGAGATGGAACACAAAGCACAATGTCACACCCACGTCATGATGCGTCTCACAATCCAAAACATTTGCACATAAAAATAATCAAACATGGCATGGTGTGGAGTTACGTCACCTCAGGTGAGTGTATGTAGATGATGCGAGGAGACTTCAATCCTAACTATCCTCTAAATGACATTAACACACTTTACACTACCCGGGGTCTCTCCCTGCCAATCCATTGGCCAACTTACACTATGGGTTCTAAAATCCAATTCCCATTGACCAAACTGTGGTGCTTCTCAATTTGGGGTCTCACTCCCCCGATTAATCTCCCGGTGCCCTTGCACAATTTCTGGGCTGAGACGTGTAGCTCTCCCAGCAGGTCTACCCACCTGCACACCTCCACCACTGCAGTTGCCACCCGAGCTTACCTAGCTCCTCACCCTAACCTATCTAATTGGGGAAGGCCCCTCCTGGCTCTGTCACCCCTTGGTGCCCTCTGGCACTGGGCTACCCGGGTCCGTCCTCCGGATCCTCGGGCCCCATCCACAACAACTACCGGCTCCCAGAGCCCACCTGCGGCCTCACCTGGCCGACATCCTCACAGTGGTGGAGTGCCCAAACCAACTACACACACTAACAGGCTACATGCCCAGCCATTTCCACAACACTAATGCACCCATCCAAATACCATTCTCTCACCCGCACCACAGATGCCAATATTCAACCACAATTTACCTATACCCTCTACCTAACACTTACACTACCCGCCCCGGGTATTCGTGATGGGGATCCACTCTTCCCCCATTCACACCTTCGCACCATCCACTCCACTCCATAGTTTCCACCATACTCACTCCACGACCATCCATTCCAATACTCCATTTACTCCACACTACCATTTATTCCATACACCTGTTCCTCATACCTGTTGTTGCACACCTGTGCACTTACACCTGGTGCCACCTGCACCCTCCTCCTCCCTGGACCATTTGGTCAACACAATACACATCACCATCCCTCATCCATACACTGCTCCATCCACCTGTTCAGTTGCACACCTGTGCAATCACACCTGTTCAGTTGCATTCACAATCAGTTACTCATACCCTGCTCAATACACTTCCAATCCTCAAACACATGGCATCATCTCATCTAACTACTCCCCTCTGAAACTTGCGCTTCCCAGTCGTCCCTTTAAACTATTGCGCTCCCACGTCATTATCATCCACTCTAAACTACCTGCGTCCCGTCCCCACTACAGGTATCCTTGTCACGAACTAATCTTAACGTTACCTAATGTCATCTTCGCTAGATCCCTACACACGATATATCCTAACCCTCCTGGGCTAGTTTTTACTGCCATACACCCCATAATCTAGTGCTCCTTTGCCCCCCCCCCCCCCCCCTCTGTGAGGGATGGTGGATTGGCCATCCCATCACATGGGGCATCTCTTACTATAAATTTTGCTCGTCCAATTTCCAACCAATCAAAAATTTGCCAATTACTGCCAATTCTATTCACTTTTCTAAATTTCGGCTCAAAACCCCTATCACTATTATCATCATCACAGTCCGCTATATCCTAGCCTCGGTGCGTCATGACATCATTAAACTCGGCTTCGTAAAGCCGAGCAATGAATTCGGGTGGTTTGATCGCCTGCAGGTTGAATCCGTCCGGTTTTCGGTTCAAGGGAGGTGGTTTGGTCGGGCCGAGATTCCACGCACCATCTCGGCGCGGTACCTTGCGGTCCCGGGCCCGATGGCTCAATCTCCCCCGGTCGGAACCCCGTCCCCACGAGGGGGCACCGTGCCGCTTCCTCCCACTCGCCCTTGAACCGGACCGGTCGCCTCGCCCGCCAAGGCCCGGACTCGACCGTGCGGGGCGGGGCACTAGTACCCATTGCTTTGTCCCTCATTGCTCCAATTTGGCCTCCCAGCCCCCTGTTCTCTTCCATGAAGGCCTGCATTTGCAGCATGAATCGGCCCCAGTCCTTTGGCGCCGCGGGGTGCAAGCCGCCATTTTGTGCGCCTCCAACCTCACGCGAGGCGCCGCCATCTCGTGCGCCTGAAACCTCCGCTACCACATCCTCATTGCTCTCCTCCTCCAATTCTCTCAATTCCTCCCCGTGGTCCTGGATTGCCCCCAAACCCTCGTCTAACTCCCCTACCGGCATCCGGTCACCTTGATTATCCATGGCACGATTTAAATTTGGATGTTATAATAAAATTTTGGCCACTCGTAATTTTGAGTGCGTTAAGCGCACTTCGGGTCCGAATCCCACTCCTGACACCAATTGTTACGGATCTGGGGGATGGCTCTCCCATTAGCGAGGGGGGGGTTAATCCCCTTGTCCTGTTAAGCTGGCTGGCTCTGCCGGTCCTGGTACTTGTAACGCTCCTTTGCGAGGTGGGACTGATCAAGGTTATTGGTCAAGGTGTTCTCCCGAATACCTTCACCAATCCCTCCACAAAACAGGGAGACAAGTACCGCTCGAACCCCGGTTTTAGATGTTCTTGTTGCCGAACGGTGTCGCAATCCGGAATCCGCGCCGTTTAGCAAAGACTAACCCGATCCTGAGCGTTGGCCAAATCGCGCCACATGTGTTCAATGATGGAAAAGACAAGGACGATCGGACGAGGAAGAAGAAGCCAAAGTAAGGAAGAACAAATATTTATTATTACTATACAACCAAAGAAGAAAGAAAAGCAATGGATTTAAAGTAATTTACAGGGAAAGATGGACACAGAGCAACTTATACTTATACAAACTTACTTAAAATCCCAGACAAGACAAACGAAACAAACTCATGTACACGAATGGATGGAATGGCAGGAATGGTATGGGAAGGGAGAGAAGAGTCCAGGCAGATGGTAGCGTCTAGGTCCGGCTTCAGCTCGTGGTCCACGCTCTGGGGTCGAGGCTAAAAACCCGGCAAACAGCTGGCAGCTTCAGCCGGCAGCTCCACGTATTCGGCTTCACCGGCAGCGTTCTCCACCTCCTGCGTCTGTGAAACTCCGTCGACACCCACGGGACTCTTGTACGGTTTCTCTCCCTGCAGACTCTCACTCCTCTCAAGCACCTCCCTCCACAGAACTGAGGTGGGGGTTTCCCGCACTGGGTTTTATAGGCCCCACCTTAGAATCTACTTGAACCTCCTCAATGTTTCTTTCTCCGCCCTCTCAAGCCAAACCCACTCCTTCTCAGTTAGTTGATTGGGGCTGGCTCACTCCTCCTCCTGATGACGAGGTGGGGCCACGCCCTTCTTCTCCGAGTTAGAGCACATGGCATGGCGGCGAATGCAGTTGGTAACGGGGCAATGCAGTTGGAAATGTAGCAATTCAGTTGGAAATGGAGGCATGCAATTGGAAATGGAGCAATTCAGTTGGAAATGGAGGCATGCAATTGGAAAGGGAGCAATGCAGTTGGAAAGGGAGCAATGCGGTTGGCAATGGAGCAATGCGGTTGGCAATGGAGCAATGCGGTTGGCAATGGAGGTTTTGGGCAATTGAAAGGGGATCTATCTTATTTGATTTGGTGCAACGCAATGAACTAGTGGAAAAACAGAGCCTTATACTGACATAATAATGAGATAACTATTGAGGGAAGCCCATTATTTGCTACGTGATGCGATGGACTAACTAATGTGCAAACAATTAACAGCCAATTGAGGGGAAATGTACACGGGGAGTTATTAGGGATTTTAATACTAAATTTGATAAAGTGAAGGTTCTAAAAACCATAACAATATATATATATATATATATATATATATATATATATATATATATATATATATATATATATATATATATATATTGTTGCAGTTTTGCGAATAGAGGAAAACCCCCCTCGTAGGTAGTTGCACCACAACATGCAGCCTCGCTTTAGTTCAGTTATTTCTTATTAAATGTAAGCTTAGTCTCCTTTCCGGTGTTAGTATGTGTTGAGCAGGCTAGTGAGTGTAGGCCTCAATTGGGCTTGAATACCACGTGCTCGGCCTAGAACAAGTCTGGCAGGCCCGAAGGAGGAGCTGCAGGGGAGTGGCCGGTAAGCGGCGAGCAGCCAATCGGAGCTCAAGGGGAGTGGCTAACAACGGCAGCAAGGGGAGGGGCTTGGAACATTTGGGTAAGACTGGGGAGGGGCGATATAAACCCCTGCCCCGGCCCGCAGAGAGAGCATTGTGAGAGGGTGGTTCGTTGAGAGAGAGAGAGTTGCTGCGAGGAGATCAAGGCTGTGTGTGCACGAACTCTCCCTGCCCTGCGCCCTGCTGCCTGTGAATAACGCTGTGCGAGGACGATCTCTCCCGGAGCCACCTACGCCGACGACCTTCCGACCTGGGCTCCTTGCACACGTGCCGCGAACACTTGAGGGCCACACCCTGCGAGCTGTCCGGAGCGAACGGCGTCAGGACGCGTTTGGAGCGCGTACTTTTCCTTCCTCCTTTTCCCTGCGCGAGTGAGTGGGCCCTTGTCCGGGGATTAAGTAAGATTGACGAAGTATCTGCTCTGTGTCTCTTCACCCTGATCAATTGTAAATAATAATAAACCTGTGTTCTTCCTTCCATTTGGTCGTTCACGCCATTTCCATCCATTGGCTTCGCATTGCACGAATAAGACCGCTCAATCGGGTTCAATAAGAATTAACGGCACGAGTCACGTGACACGCAAACCGCTCAGCGTCTCAAACTAGCGTGACCCGTGCGAGGTCCAGCACCCAACTTCGTGGCAGCGTGTGTACCGAAGGTACGTGGGGATTCGACCCGATACCCTTCCGCACGCTCGCGACGGGGGTGGCGGCTGGAATTGCTCTGCAATCCGCCCCATGAGTATAAAGTGGGTCACGGCCTCGTGGACTCGAAGGCCCGAAGGGGGAAAAGGGTTTAACCCCCCTCTGTATGTCGACGGGCTCGAGAGACATGTCCAGAGTAGAATGACCTGGTCTGAATCCAAATTGATGATCGGAGATCAAGCCATTGGAGAAGAGGAAGGATTTGATATCCGAAGCAATGATGGATTCCATGACTTTGCTGACAATTGGGAGCAGGCTGATTGGTCTGGAGTTGCAAGGATCTGTTTTTGCACCTTTTTGTGTAAAGTGGGAATGTTTGCTGATTTCCAAGATGCTGGCAGATGACCTTGAGCAAAAGAGAGGGTGAAAAGAACAGAGAGAGGGTGAGATAGAGCGGCAGAGCAGAATTTTAGGACCCGTGGGCTGATGCCGTCTGGTCCAGTTGCAGAATCATAGTCGAGGTTTGACAAAAACTTCTCCAACTTGTCAGGAGAGAAGGACACAGACCACAGAGTCCAGGAGCATTTGGGTTCGACTGGGTAAGTTGGGAACAGAGATGGATTTGGGACACAGGATTTTGAAGCAAACACAGAGTTGAGGCATTCGGCTTTATCGCATGTGGTGTCAACTGTGTGGCCATTTGAGGTAAGGGAGGGGGTGGAAGGGGAACAAACACCAGAAACGGATTTGACCAGATGCCACCAGGATTTGGAGGAAGGAGACAGGTTTGAGAGTTAATTCTTGAGTGTGGAGAGATAGTGCTTCCTGGCACACCTGAGGGGAGACACACAAAGTTACATGTTGAGTTACATGTTACATGTCACATGTAATTACATTACATTACATTACATTGCAGTTACATTGCATTACATTTCAGTTACATGTTGAGTTACATGTTGATTTGAAGCCAAGCCCGGCCCAGAGTTCCGTGTTGATTTGAAGCCAAGCCAGGCCCAGAGTTACATGTTGATTTTAAGCCACGCCCAAGCCACGCCCAGAGAGTGACATTGTAAAGTATCTCGACAAACTGCGATCAATTGTCGTACGCGTTTATTCACTCTGCCGATCAAGGCCCGATTCACAGCAGCGCCATCCGAGCTCTGGCGTAGGGATACAACCCGGTCCCGGTGTAGGGATACAACGGTGAACATTTGCACTGCATACATGACATCTAGACGGGTCAATATACAACCAGAACAGCCGTACCCCAAAAAAATTGCAAATTTTAGTTTTATTGCATTTCCTTATATTTTAAGACTTACTTAGGAACATATCAAAAGTTGGACAGAAATGGACCATGGGAAAGTAAAAATTTTTGACATCTATCTATAATTCCAGTAATCTCTGTGTGTGTGTATGTGTGTATGTCTGTGTGTTTGTCTGTGACCGCTGTTTCTCGACAACCACGGGTCCGATATACTTGAAACTTGCCAGGTATATTGCTGGGGACCCGAGGATGTGCCTTTTCAAGGTTTCATATTAATCGGACAAGTAGTTACCGAGCTATGTCCAAAAAACGATTCAACCAATCAGAGAGCAGCGAGTTATCACGTGTGCCGAACGTGGCGAACAGACTCTGCCTCGGACGGCACATTTGAGAGCGTATTCATTTATTTCACGTTGGCAAACTATGTTGGCGTTAAACTATGTTTTAAAACTAATTAAAACTAATTTGCGATTCTTTCGCTTTCCTGCGCGTTTGTGCACGCTATGGCGATTTCTTTACCAAACTCCGCAAGCCGTTCGCTTTGGACCAAACCATTTCATGTAAATAGAGGGGGGGGATTGTCACCGTACTCGCAAGCCGTTCGCTTTGGACCAAACCATTCCATGTAAATAGAGGGGGGGGGGGATTGTCACCGTACTCGCAAGCCGTTCGCTTTGGACCAAACCATTTCATGTAAATAGAGGGGGGGGATATAATTTTAGATATATATATAGTACGGGCATGCCCTAGTGATAAAAATGTCACAAAACCATGCACGATTCACTATGTCGAAAACGTCTTTGGTTTTTTATAGATCCTGGAAACAGTGTATGGTCAAAATGCTGTTGTGCACATGCTGAGTGGGAAGGCGGTGCAACGTGCTTTTCGTGGCCATTTGCTTGTGGATCAGTGTCTTACACGTCAGGTTGTTGGCAAGATTGTGGAAGTTGACCCTGGGTTTCAAGAACAAGTGGCAGAACTGGAGCGACTGTACATTTCCCTGGAGACTGTCGAAAGTGACACTATAGAGTCTGTGTTGCAATCAGAGTGCATTCATTTCATTGACAATAGATTGAATCAGGAAAGGAATAAACTTGCAAAGGACTCGAAAACCAGTGCACTTTGGATCAACTACCAGCGTATGTTGGGAATTGCAAGGGCACTTGTGGCAGCTGATCGGACGGGGTCCTGGGAGATGCATCTCCAAGCCATATCAGCTTGCTTGCCGATATTTGCAGCTGCTGGCCATCCCAATTACCTGAAGTCAGCTCGACTCTATCTCGAGAAGATGCTTGCGTTAGAGGATGACAACCCTGAGGTTCATCAGAAGTTCCAATCTGGTTATCATGTAATCCGGCGCAGTGACCAATACTGGGCTGGCCTAGGCTCTGATCTTGTGATAGAACAGACATTAATGCGCTCACTGAAAAGCCAAGGGGGGCTGACTCGAGGAAGTGGGATGTCAGAGCACCAGAGAGCAGTTTGGACTCTGTCTTCAACCATATCGTCCTCCTACAACCTTGCTATGCAAGAACTGACCTCGAGTAGCTACTCAACAAGTGAACAACATAAGGAGTTGACAACATCCAGGGTGAGTCGAGATGAAGCTGATCGTGGCAAAGTTGCCGAAAAACTGGACAGCTTCACACCATTTTCTGATGACAAGTCATTGCGCAATATCATCACAGGGGTTACTGCAAATGAGGATGTCAATGTTCATGACCTATTCAAAGTAGGTAGTGACATTGTCAAGAAGATGGATGATCACCCAGCTTACTCCTATTCACACAAAAGGAGTTCTAAAGCCAAGACACTTGCATTCAGCAGGGCAGTCAAAGTTGCTGAGGACCGCACAATAGATCCAGCGTTACTATTCCAGAGGTTCTTAGTGGTGTCACAGACGGGAGATCTCCAGATAGGTGAAGTGATGAAATATGAACTCTGCCCATACCCAATGTCTCTTTTTGAGGCAAAAAACATCCTGCGCCAGCCAGATAAACCACAGTTGGCGGAGGCAATAAGGAATTATGCTACAACCAAATCTGACAATGCTGTCAACCAGACAGTTCCAGGAACAGATCACTATGTTCTTGACGGGGGATCACTTATTCACCGCTTAAAGTGGACAGAGGGATTCACCTACAGTTCCATTGCAGATGAATATGCCTCATTTACAGTACGACACTATGGCAAAGCTACTGTTGTGTTTGATGGTTATGAGGCTGGGCCAAGCACAAAGGACTGTTCTCATCAACGTCGGAATAGAAACAAGAATGCCACCAAGGTTAACATTACGGAGTCAACAAAATTTGTTGGGAAAAAGGAGGACTTTCTGTCGAATGAGTCAAACAAGCAGGCAATGATACTGTTGATTATAGAGGTGTTGCACAAGGAAGGCTGTGAGGTGATCCAAGCAGAGGGAGATGCTGATGTTGAGATTGCAAAAGTGGCCGTCGCAAATGCGGCTTCCAGATCTACAACCCTCATTGGAGAAGATACAGATCTCCTTCTCCTCCTGCTCTTCTATATGGTGGAGACAAACTGCATTGAACTCTATTTCCGTTCTGACAAGGCAAAATCAAATGTCTACAATATCAAAGTCCTTCAGCAGATACTTGGAAATGCAGCCTGCAGAGATATATTGTTCCTTCATGCATTAACTGGCTGTGACGCAACGTCTCGTGTCTTTGGGATTGCAAAGAAGTCAGGGTTTCAAAGAATCATCAAGAAAGAAAAGGAACTGATAGACAGCTCAAAGGTGTTCTGTAAACCACAGCAGAGTCAGGATGTTATTGAAACTGCAGGCTGCAGAGCAATGGTGGCATTGTTTAAAGCAAATCAGAACGACTCATTGGCATCGATCAGATACAACATTCTCTGCAAAAAGGTTGCAAGGGCTAAGGCATTTGTCACTCCTGAAAGACTGCCACCCACATCCGCTGCCTGCAAGTTTCATTCTCTGCGGACCTATTACCAGGTAATGGAATGGATGGGCCTTTGTTGTGGAATGGAGCCAACGGAGTGGGGATGGAAGGTAGAAGAAGGAAAACTTGTTCCAGTGATGACAGACAAAAGCCCTGCTCCAGACATACTACTTCAGATGATTCACTGCAACTGTTCAGGGGGGTGCAAAACACTAAGGTGTTCATGTAGGAAGCATGGATTAGAGTGCACCAGTGCATGTGGACATTGCCAGGACAGCAACTGTGACAATATGAGTGTTGAACCAGACATAGAGGAGGAGGAGGAGGACGATGAAACTGGAATCTAAGACTAGAAGGCATATGGTACTTCCACATGTGTCAAAATTGTCCAATTTTTTATATGTGGCTTTCCATGTCATAGACTGGCAGAAACAATCAAAGAACATATATTTGTGCAAATATTTACTTTAAATTGCGAATGGTCTCAGGATTAGCACTGGATAAACTACCAGCAACGATCATAATACAAATATTGGTGCAAAATTTACTTTAAATTGTTAGTGGTCTGATGATATTATCAGTCAATTTTTTTACGTTTTATCTGCCGGCAGCCATCTTGTTTTCTGACGTCACTGAGGGACTTTCCCATGCGTCAAAATTGTCCAACTTTTAATATGTTGTCTTCCACTTCATAAACTACTAGAAATAAGCATAAAACAAAAATTTGCAATTTTTTTGGGGTCAGGCAGTATATTGACCCGTCTAATCCTCCCCTTTAAGTCCAAAATTACCAAGAGCAATATACGTGCTAGATTTCCAGAATTGACATTTCAAAAGCAACATTTCCAAAACATGTGAAAATATGTGTGCAAACGGTTATGAGAATAATGAAAATACGTGAAAATAGAACATGTGTCAACGTGAAAAAAAACATCTTCAAAGATTCAACCGGTCGGGTGCTTTTCTCTCACGCATTGAGCGTCGCGGTGTACCAGTGGATACAGAGTCCGAGGTGATTCCTTTGGGTCGCGGTGTACCAGTGGATACAGAGTCCGAGGTGATTCCTTTGGTCTCCACGAAGGGTGTAGCGTTTGCAGAGGTTTTCGGGGCATCCGAGCTGGCTGGAGCGGCCACGACGATCTCCGGCAGTGGCGGGTCGAACTGTTGTCCTGACTGTGACGATGCTACAGGCTCCATCGACTCACAGTGACGGTAGGTTATGTGGTCCTGATGTCGACGAATTTCGCGGCCGTCCTGCAGGCGAATCACACTGGACAGTGGACCTGGCTTCTCGATGATGTCTCCCGGTAGCCACGTCGCACCTGCACCAAAATTTCGGGCAAACACTGGATCTCCAATGTTGATACATCGACTGTTGGACGTCTTATCGTGCACCAACTTTTGATTAAGCTGGCTCTGATAAACATTTGATGATATGTCTGGTTTGAGATTGTCAAGTGTCGATCTCAAGTGTCGTTTCATCAATAACTCAGACGGAGCTGCACCGGTTGTTGATTGTGGCGTGATGCGGTATTTGAACAGGAGACGAGACAGCTTTGTTTCCAGGGTTCCCTCCTGAAGTTTCTGCAATCCGGATTTGATGATTCCCACGGATCGTTCGGCCAAGCCATTTGAAGCCTGGTGATGTGGGCTGACAAACTTATGTTTGATGCCGTTCCGACGTGTGAACTTGGCAAACTCGGTACTGGAAAAACACGAACCGTTATCACTCACGATCATCCTGGGCAGACCATGAGTGGCGAAACAGCGTCTGAGTCTTTCGATGACAATGGCTGACGTAGTACCACGCGTCACATAGGCATCAATCCATTTTGTGTGCGCGTCCGTAATTATTAGAATCATGCTGCCGTTAATAGGCCCTGCATAATCGAGATGTAGGCGATGCCACGGTTCGCTGGGCCATTCCCAGGGATGCAGTGGCGCTTTCGCAGGTGTATTCCGGGTGCTCTGGCAGGGGTAACAATGTCGAACATGATGTTCGATATCAGCATCAAGATTCGGCCACCACACATAGTTTCTGGCGAGTGACTTCATCTTCACAATCCCGGGGTGACAGTCATGGATTTCATCCATGACCCTGGAACGCAGATTTTTCGGGATCACGACACGACATCCCCAGAGTAGGCAACCATTTTCCACGCTGAGTTCGTTTTTACGTGCTTTAAAAGCCGCAAAATCTGGGTCACCCTCAGGTAGCAAATGCCATCCAAGCTGTACAGCCTGGACAGTTCTGGACAGAACGGGGTCTCGTCGAGTATGAGTGCGGATCTGGCCAGAATCGACAGCACAATCTTCCAGATGATCCATCAGTGCGATAATGGATCCTGGTGTAGGCGAATCATCAACGGATTATGGAAGGGGTAACCGACTCATGGCATCTGCATTTGTGATAGACGAACCGGGCTTATAACATATGGTGTAGTCATAAGCAGCGAGAAACAGGGACCAGCGGATGATCCTGGGCGGTAGTGTGTCAGATGTCGCCTTAGTTGGACCAAACAGACTGATCAGCGGCTTGTGATCAGTGCGAATCGTGAAATGATGTCCAAGAAGGTACTGGCGAAATTTGCCAACGCCGAAAACGATTCCCAATCCTTCCTTGTCAAGTTGGGAATAGTTTTCTCTGCCGGGGTCAACGTTCTGGATGCAAATGCAACCGGTCTTTCTGTACCATCAGGCATCACGTGCGATAATACACTCCCCACTCCATACCGACAGGCATCGCATGTCAGCACAAGATCCTTCTCTGGATCAAAATGAACGAGAACATTGGACGATTTGAGCAGATCCTTAGAGGTCTGGAATGCTGATTGTTCACTAGACCCCCAGCTCCAGGAGACTCCTTTCCTCAAAAGCCGATAAAGGGGGCCCAAAACGTCGGTCACATTCGGGATGTAACGACCATAGAACTGGAGCAAACCGAGGTATGACTTCAATTCGGTCACATCTCGTGGAGAAGGAGCATCCTTGATAGCTCGGACTTTCTCATCTGTCGGGTGTAGACCCTCGGCATCAATCGTATGACCCAGGTACGTGACTGATGGCACCATAAACTTGCACTTGTCTCGACGCAAACGTAGGCCGGAGTCCGAAATCTTCTTCAGAACTCTCTCCAGGTTCTGTAGATGTTCCGCGTCCGTACGACCAGTAACCAGAATATCATCCTGGTAACAAACGACGTTGCGTTCGGCGGCAAACAAACTGTCCATGACACGCTGATAAATTCCAGGTGCAGATTTCACTCCAAAACTAAGTCGGTGGTACCTATACAACCCACGATGCGTGTTGATGGTAAGATACTGTTTCGAATTCTCGTCCAAGCAGAGCTGTAGATAGGCGGATTTGAGATCGAGTTTCGTAAAAGTCTTGCCTCCCGTGAGACGAGCATAGAGGTCTTCGATCCTCGGGATTGGATATTTATCCAATGAAGAACACCTGTTCACGGTCATTTTATAATCTCCACATATGCGGATGGACTGGTCCGATTTTATGACTGGAACGATGGGCGCCGCCCATTCGGCATACTGGATTTGCTCGATGATCCCCAGATTTTCAAGATGATCCAGTTCCTTGTCAATCCGCTCACGCAGGGCGAAAGGGACTGGGCGAGCCCTGCAAAATATAGGATTGGCATCCCGGTCAACCCTGAGTTTAGCCGTATGTCCTTTCAAGGTTCCAAGCTCATCCTTGAAGACATCCGGGTACGTATCCAGCACATTTTTGAGTGTGTATGCTGCGGTAGGAGAAACATTGGCTGCCCGGAGTTGATGAATGCTTTCCCACTTCAGTCGAATTATGCTCAACCAGTTCCTGCCGAGTAAGGAAGGGCCCTTTCCAGGAATGACGATCAGGGGTAGGTGAAACTCACGGTTATCGTAGCCCACCGTGACATCACATGTACCGCAGGGAACAATCTTCTCACCTGTATAGGTGGAGAGTCCATAGGTAGTAGGTTTCAGATGGGGTCGGTCAGCATCACTCCACAGGTTTGTGAAAACAGCATGGCTGATGAGCGAGACGGCCGCACCAGTGTCGACCTCCATTTGCAATGGTCGATTGTTGACGACAACATTGGCAAGAAGAGGGTCCCGCCTATGGTGAGAATCAATATGAAGCAGGTCATACGATTCTGAGTTGTCGGAAACAGAGCTCACCTGGTCAAGCTCGGGTTCCTCCGAACCGATAAACTGATGAATCTTGTCAGCAGCTTTTCCTTTTCCCGATTTGCGAGTGATGCAAGCTGGAGCAATATGGCCAGTTTTCGAACAGAAATGGCAGGTGGCATCTTTGAACCGACACGTCTCCGGAGGGTGCTTTCCGTTGCACCGAAAACAGTTGTTGTGGGTTTGAGACTGCACTGGCTTCTGACGAGGAGCCTTGTTCCAACGTTGTGGCTGAACATGATCCAACCGATTCACAGCAGCGCCATCCGAGCTCTGGCGTAGGGATACAACCCGGTCCCGGTGTAGGGATACAACGGTGAACATTTGCACTGCATACATGACAGACATGTTGATTTAAAGCCGAGCCAGGGCCAGTGAGTTACATGTTGATTTGAAGCCAAGCCAGGCCCAGGGAGTTACATGTTGATTTGAAGCCAAGCCAGGCCCAGAGTTACGTGTTGATTTTAAGCCACGCCCTAGCCACGCCCAGAGAGTGACATGTTGATTTAAAGCGGAGCCAGGGCCAGTGAGTTACATGTTGATTTCAAGCCAAGCCAGGCCCAGGGAGTTACATGTTGATTTGAAGCCAAGCCAGGCCCAGTGAGTGACATGTTGATTTGAAGCCAAGCCATGCCCAGGGAGTTTCATGTTGATTTGAAGCCAAGCCCGGCCCAGAGTTCCGTGTTGATTTGAAGCCATGCCCAAGCCACGCCCAGAGAGTGACATGTTGATTTGAAGCCAAGCCAGGGCCAGTGAGTTCCATGTTGATTTCAAGCCAAGCCAGGCCCAGGGAGTTTCATGTTGATTTCAAGCCAAGCCAGGCCCAGGGAGTTACATGTTGATTTGAAGCCAAGCCAGGGCCAGTGAGTTCCATGTTGATTTCAAGCCAAGCCATGCCCAGGGAGTTTCATGTTGATTTGAAGCCAAGCCAGGCCCAGAGTTCCGTGTTGATTTGAAGCCATGCCCAAGCCACGCCCAGAGAGTGACATGTTGATTTGAAGCCAAGCCCGGCCCAGAGTTCCGTGTTGATTTGAAGCCATGCCCAAGGCACGCCCAGAGAGTGACATGTTGATTTGAAGCCAAGCCAGGGCCAGTGAGTTCCATGTTGATTTCAAGCCAAGCCCGGCCCAGGGAGTTTCATGTTGATTTCAAGCCAAGCCAGGCCCAGGGAGTTACATGTTGATTTGAAGCCAAGCCAGGGCCAGTGAGTTCCATGTTGATTTCAAGCCAAGCCAGGGCCAGTGAGTTCCATATTGATTTCAAGCCAAGCCAGGCCCAGGGAGTTTCATGTTGATTTCAAGCCAAGCCAGGGCCAGTGAGTTCCATGTTGATTTCAAGCCAAGCCCGGCCCAGGGAGTTTCATGTTGATTTCAAGCCAAGCCAGGCCCAGGGAGTTACATGTTGATTTGAAGCCAAGCCAGGGCCAGTGAGTTCCATGTTGATTTCAAGCCAAGCCAGGGCCAGTGAGTTCCATATTGATTTCAAGCCAAGCCAGGCCCAGGGAGTTTCATGTTGATTTCAAGCCAAGCCAGGGCCAGTGAGTTCCATGTTGATTTCAAGCCAAGCCAGGGCCAGTGAGTTCCATGTTGATTTCAAGCCAAGCCATGCCCAGGGAGTTTCATGTTGATTTGAAGCCAAGCCAGGGCCAGTGAGTTCCATGTTGATTTCAAGCCAAGCCAGGGCCAGTGAGTTCCATGTTGATTTCAAGCCAAGCCATGCCCAGTGAGTTCCATGTTGATTTCAAGCCAAGCCAGGCCCAGTGAGTTCCATGTTGATTTCAAGCCAAGCCATGCCCAGGGAGTTTCATGTTGATTTGAAGCCAAGCCCGGCCCAGAGTTCCGTGTTGATTTGAAGCCATGCCCAAGCCACGCCCAGAGAGTGACATGTTGATTTGAAGCCAAGCCAGGGCCAGTGAGTTCCATGTTGATTTCAAGCCAAGCCAGGCCCAGGGAGTTACATGTTGATCCATGAGTTACATGTTGAAAAAACATCAGCAATGCAAACCTGATCAATTAACATCTGTTGTCATGGGGATGAAGGGATGACAGAATGAAACAAAAATCGGAATTACATTTTTTGCCTCATTCGTTCAATTGAAGGATATTTCTGAAAATTAAAACACTGAAATTAAAATTACTGTTTATAAACAAAAGTGTTCATCTAGTAAATGTTAATTGTTTTAATTGCGAGTTATCTTATTTTAATGTTTCTAGTTATTTGTAGTTAAACTTCCGATCGAGTTATCCGTTGTCCTCTCTGTCTCTATGGTTACAATTGTTCTCAATGTCATAATTGAACCCACAATCGCTGTTCCTTCCATTGTTCGTGAGAAGTGAAACATGAAGGTTGTGTCTCGTCTCATCGCGCTGTTTTTGCTCGTACTTTTATCAATTACCATCTTTCACCCCATTTACCACCATGTACGGGGTGACATCTTCAAAGAGGTGAGTTTTAAAGGGACAGTTTCTTCATGTAATTCCGCCGATATTTATCCACCGAGTTCTCCGTCCAATGTTGAATATTAAATTGATGTGGTGTTCATATGACATAGACTTGATGGGACAAATGACCTTCTCCTGTGTTAAAAGTTCCTCTCTTGTCCTTCATGTGTTCAAGTTCCGAGAAGGTGCCGTCGTTCGACTCGTTCTTTTTCCTTTTCCATTAAAAATAAACTCTCACAAAAATGTCCACATTGTGCGATGGTCGTTGGGCGTTTCCGGGAGGTCTTCGGTGTCCGCATTTGGGACGTGTCGACGTCATGGCGTCATGCCGCGATCGGATGGCGTGCTTGCGTAAACGGGTGTTGTGCCGACGTTCGCCGGTTGGTGGCCGCGTTCGTGGCATCGCGCGTACCATCGCCAACCAGCAACCACCCACGATCTCCAAAGCGCCGAGCATGCGAGCAGAGACGACAGCGGCTGGAACCATGGTCCTTCGGACGGGGCGAGCGCTTGAGAGTCGCGGTGCGAGAGGACCGGGGCCGCCGAGCGAGTCGCGTCGACCCCTTCCTGGCCACATGTCGTGGCCTAGCTGTCCGAGGCCTGAACCATCTCCACGCCATGCTCCTGAGCGAGCAAAGCTAAGAACGCACCACACACACACACACACACACACACACCCTCTTTGTTCATTTCGTTTTGTTTTGTTTGTTTAATAAGTCTGTCGAGTGGAAGTGCTCCATATAGGGGGTTTAGAGCATCATAGCATAGCGCGGCATTTCTTTGTTCTCGGAACCGTTCATAAATCATTGTATTTTCTGTATAATTATACTTGAACGCAGTTTTCCGTATGATTTATTTAATTTGCAGCAACATTGGAGACGTCCTGAGAACAGGTTGGACTGCAGGGGTCTTGCGCCGCCCCTCCCCCCTGCACAATTGTGTATAGCTTTCTATCTTCGAGTCCGCCATTGAGTTTTCGCCTCGAGAGCTAAGGCCTTCACGATCGGCTTCCGTGACCGCCTGATTTTCATCAGAGGCGGCCGCACGACAAATGTTTGTCAGGCAGTTGGGATTCGAACCTCGCGGACAATTTTTTTGTCCGGAGGTAGCGAGTCGACGCCGGTTGGGTGAAAAATCCCGCCCAGCATTTGGAACCGAAATTTGTTCATCGTGTCGAGGCGGAGAAATTTGCATAGTCGATTGGGCATACGAAGCGCGATAATCGCGTCTTCGGAAAATTTAAATTTTATTTGTGAGGTAAAAATAAATACGCGCGCGGGAAACGACCTTCCTCAAAGCGGATGTCGGAGGTCGGTGAAATGGAGGTGCGTAGCGAGGTTTCTGTCAGCTCAGAAGGTGAACTGGAGGTAGGGGAATTGGAGGTTAGTCTTGGAACCTCCCCCGTCCTGAGCACCAACCCATCCCTCTCCCCTCCCGGGGAACCGGGAACAATTGGAGCGGCCGCGATACCCGACCAGATTTGGGATCGATTATTTAGGGAGATTAAGGGAATGAGTGAAAGAATGGATTCCCAAAGGAATGAAATGAGGGGAAATGAACGATAAATTTGAGGGAATGAATGCTCAGAATGAGCGATTAAATAACAAAAGGGATGGAATGAAATAAGGATTTTATGGGAGAGATGAACAATAAAATGGAGTCCCAGGGGAATGAATGTAGGGAAGGAATGAAGGGAATGCGTGTCGATTGGAAGGACACAGTGAAGGAATGGGAAATAAAATTGATGGGTTGAAGGGGGAATTGAATTCCCAGAGTGATAAAATTGATGGATTGAGGGGGGAATTAAAGGAACAGATGGATGGGATGGAAAACAAATTTGATAAAATAGAGGAAATAACAACAACAGGGGGAACGAATTGATAACATTGAGGGTAAAATGCAAAATCAAATTACAGACAGACGGTGAATTTGAGGGCAAAGTAGAAACTAAATTCGGTGAAATGGAAAAGTCCATGGGGATAGAGATCGAGCTAAAGAGGGAAGAATTAACATCGAAAATAGAAGAGGGCATGACCCAGGCTGTCCGAATGCGGGAAAAATTGGAGGATAGAATTGGCGCCACAAATACCAGAATTGATAAAGTAAATGTAGATCTGGAAGGCTATCGGGGCCGGGTGGATGCCAGAATGCGGCAACAGGTAGAGGAATGGGGACTCCTCAAACAACAAGGGGTCGAATTGGCCGAGGAGGTAAAAGGGTTGGAAGCCTGTGTAACGGAGCAGGAGTGGGTGTTTGTTGATAAAGGCCCGTGGGGGCCGCAATTGACTGATGACAGGCTGAGTGATTTGATGAAGGAGCGACTGGAGGCCTGGGACAATACCATCAAAGGAGAGGTTGCTCGGGTCAAACAGTCTGAGGGGAAGAGGTGAGTCGGTCCGTTAAGGATCTCCAGGACGAGATTAAGGTGACCCAAGGGACCCTCACCACAAACCACATTTGGGCACCAGAGACTCCGAAACCGATTACCCAGTTGGGGGGTGTTTTGGCCCCGGGCTGGATTTGGACAGAAGGGAATCGGGGAGTCGAGTCTCTGGAAAGGCAATCCCCCTTGTGCATTTTGATGGGTCGGGGAGTTTGGAGGCTTTCCTGACACAATTTGAATGAGTGTCTCAGCTCAATGGTTGGGGAGAGCGGGAGGGCATGGGGAATCTGGTGGCGACACTGAGGGGGTCAGCCGCAGACGTGCTAAACGTAGTCCCAGAGGGAATATTGACCAGTAAGGGCAACTGTGACGCCTTGAACCACAGGTATGGGACAAGTGCGAGGTGCGACCTGGTCAGGGCACAGCTGCTGCATCGTAGGCAGAAACCAAACGAGACGTTGCAGGAGATGGCCCAAGATATTTACCAATCTGTGAGGATTGCATACCGGGACCTACCCGCACAAGCGTGGCATAAGCTGGCGATAGAGGAATTTATGGCGGCTCTTCCTGACCCCGAGGTCCGGATTCTGGTGGAGTTGCAGGACCTGGCCACGGTGCACCGAGCGGTGGAATGCGCGGCGAGACTGACTTTTTTGAGGAGGTCAAACCACACATCAGAGAGGGCACCTGTGACGGCACCGCAGGCGGAGGTGCGGGACCAGGAAGAGAAGCCGGAGGATATGGTCATAGGCCGAATGTTAAGGGGGATCAGCCGCCAGCTGTCAGGTTTGACAGGGGGTAAATTTGCAGGGGGTGAGTCACGGCAGTTTGGTCCAGGTTTGCCATCAGGACGGCCTGATTTTCATCAGGATGGTCTGGGAGTAAGGGGTGCTCCGCCTGGGTACCAGAGGGGTCTGTTCATGGGGACTTGTTTTAGATGTGGGAGAAGAGGGCACCGGCAGAGGGATTGTCGGCAACCACCTGGGCCACCTCCTCCTAATAGGCTTCACAGTCAAGAAAGGAGGGGGCCCCCAGTGGGTCCACAGGTGCCAGAAAGAGGACCATCACCTATGTCTGGGCCTGTCGCAATAGAGTGTGCGGGAAACTAGAATGAGCTGAGCATACGGGGCTATGCTCGCTGGCAAGTGTGTGGAGAAGCGCCCTCCTTTGGTGGAAGTAGTGAATTTCGGAAAAATTGGCATGGGTAATCTAAGGGTTAGATGCAAAACTGAGGGAGAATTTTGTGAGGTTGTGGTGGACACTGGAGCCAGTGACACCATTATCAATCCGAGTGTGTTAGACCAGAGTGTTGGAGGCTGGGACAAAATTGATAGGGTAGAAGGACACAGCGTTCAACTGGCTATGGGGTCGCCGGCACCAATATTTGGACGCGGAGTGGTGAGGGTGGAGTTGGGTGGTCTGGAGGTCAACGTGGTGGCATGGGTGGCGGAGGTGTGCGATCGGTGTCTGTTGGGATTGAGTTTCCTGGTAGAACACGCCTGCCAACTAGACTTTGGGCGTGGTCATATGTGGTTGGGCACTGAGAGGCTGCAGTTGGTGGGAATGGGGGATGACGAGGAGGTGCAGGGGACGTGGCTAGAGGTGCCACGCACTGTGACCGTGCCTCCCAGGTCCGAGACAGTGGTGATGGCAGAGTTAGCAGCAGGTACTCAACCCATTGGCCAGCTGGGGCTTGTGGAGTCGTGGTCCTCGCAGGGGACCGAGGGATTGATGGTGGGTTGCACCCACGTAGACACCCGTGGGCCTATGTTGGCAGTTAGGCTCCTCAACTTGTCCGATAGCCCTCACACTGTAAGGGGCGGAGCCATTGCAGCCAAATGCAGTAGTGTAGTAGAGGTCACCGGAGGAAGTGGATTCACATGCTTGCCAGTACAGCCGGAAAGAGGGGAACATTTGGGGAAATGTGATTGGTCAGAGGGAGTGCGGGACATGATGACACGCTCTGAAGAGGGCACAACATCGGAGCAGGTAGAGATATTGCACAATTTGGTTGGTAAGAATTTAGATGTTTTTTCTCTCTCTCCCGAGGATGTTGGACGCACGAGTCTCGTCAGGCACCAAATTAGTACTGGCGAGGCTCGGCTGGTTTGATTTGAAGCCAAGCCAGGCCCAGAGAGTGACATGTTGATTTGAAGCCAAGCCAGGCCCAGGGAGTGACATGTTGATTTGAAGCCAAGCCAGGCCCAGAGAGTGACATGTTGATTTGAAGCCAAGCCAGGCCCAGAGAGTGACATGTTGATTTGAAGCCAAGCCAGGCCCAGAGAGTGACATGTTGATTTGAAGCCAAGCCAGGCCCAGAGAGTGACATGTTGATTTGAAGCCAAGCCAGGCCCAGAGAGTGACATGTTGATTTGAAGCCAAGCCAGGCCCAGAGAGTGACATGTTGATTTGAAGCCAAGCCAGGCCCAGGGAGTGACATGTTGATTTGAAGCCAAGCCAGGCCCAGAGAGTGACATGTTGATTTGAAGCCAAGCCAGGCCCAGAGAGTGACATGTTGATTTGAAGCCAAGCCAGGCCCAGGGAGTGACATGTTGATTTGAAGCCAAGCCAGGCCCAGGGAGTTACATGTTGATTTGAAGCCACGCCAGGCCCAGGTAGTTACATGTTGATTTGAAGCCAAGCCAGGCCCAGGGAGTTACATGTTGATTTGAAGCCAAGCCAGGCCCAGGGAGTTTCATGTTGAAAAAACATCAGTAATGCAAACCTGATCAATTAACATCTGTTGCCATGGGGATGAAGGGATGACAGAATGAAACATAAATAGGAATGAAATTTTCTGCCTCATCTATCTATAATTCCAGTAATCTCTGTGTGTATGTATGTATGTATGTATGTATGTATGTATGTATGTATGTCTGTTTGTCTGTGACCGCTGTTTCTCGACAACTACCGGAGTACCGGTCCGATATACTTTAAACTTGCCAGGTATATTGCTGGGGACCCGAGGATGTGCCTTTTCAAGGTTTCATATTAATCGGAGAAGTAGTTACCGAGCTATGTCCAAAAAACGATTCAACCAATCAGAGAGCAGCGAGCTATCACGTGTGCCGAACGTGGCGAACAGACTCTGCCTCGGACGGCACATTTGAGAGCGTATTCATTTATTTCACGTTGGCAAACTATGTTGGCGTTCAACTATGTTTTAAAACTAATTAAAACTAATTTGCGATTCATCGTAACTGCGATATGCGACCTTCCGGACAGTGAAGACTGCACTTCCGGCAGCCAATCACAGAACGCGTTGTTGCGTAGGCGTGGCCGATGTGAGAGCGAGCCGAGCCGAGCGCGTGCGCCATTACGGTTCGTAATTCGATTTCTTCCGGAGAAAATAATAATTTCTCGATTTCTTATGCGCATTATTTCTCCCAATTCAGTCAGAGCGAAGGGCGGAAGCGAAGAGCGTTGTTTTTTTTGTTTACGGGCGTACGGGCGGGGTAGAGCGTACGGGTAGCGTTTTTTTTTTTTTTGGCAAGGAACGGGCACCCACGTACGGGCATGCCCTAGTTCGTTCAATTGAAGGATATGTCTGAAAATTAAAATATTGAAATTAAAATTACTGTATATAAATCGAAGTGTTCATCAAGTAAATGTTAATTGTTTTAATTGTGAGTTATCTTATTTTAATGTTTCTAGTTATTTGTAATTAAGCTGTTCGATCGAGTTATCTGTTGTCCTCTCTTTCTCTATGGTTACAATTGTTCTCAGTGTTATTTAATTGAACTCACAATCGCTGTTCCTTCCATTGTTCGTGAGAAGTGAAACATGAAGGTTGTATCTCGTCTCATCACGCTCTTTTTGCTCGTACTTTTATCAATTACCATCTTTCACCCCATTTACCACCATGTACGGGGTGACATCTTCAAAGACGTGAGTTTTAAACGGTCAGTTTATTCATGTAATTCCCCGATATTTATCCACCGAGTTCTCCGTCCAATGTTGAAGATTAAATTGATGTGGTGTTGATATGACGTAGACCTGATGGGACAAATGACCTTCTCCTGTGTAAAAGTTTCTCGCTTGTCCTTCATGTGTTCAAGTTCCGAGAAGGTTCCGTCGTTCGACTCGTTCTTTTTCCTTTTCCATTAAATGTAAAGTCTCACAAAAATGTCCACGTTGTGCGATGGTGGTTGGGTGTGTCCGGGAGGTCTTCGGTGTCCGCATTTGGGACGTGTCGACGTCATGGCGTCATGTCGTAACACATTCAAACTTGACGACCTAATCCCCCAAGCCCGATCTTGCACATCAGTCATGGATATGAAAGGATGGTCAGGATGGTCTTTTAAACATCATATATAAACATCATTAAAAGTAAATAATGACCTTGGCCAAAGTTCAAACGATGTGGGTTTAATCTCTGCATGAGAGAAATCCACATAGCTATTTGGGTGGTGTATAAGCTAACAAATCGCTGTATCCATCGATCTTGCCAAGGCCGTAACACCTATCGGCTCAAAATCCTTTCAACTGTTGACTTGGTAGTTTTTACAATGAAGGAAACATTAACAATGTTGTTAAAAGTTTATTTTTTATATTAATGCTATTTAATTTGCGATTGGATTGATGCTGTTTGGAATGAAAAAAGAGATATCTAGTTCAAGTGAATGACGACGTGCCGTAATTGTTTCTACTTTCTAAACGTGAAATTCGAGGATCGCCATATGCAGATTCGCCACGGACCCACGATCGATGTTTCTCTACATGAGCGTACCCATTTGTTTGCGAACCGGTACGTTTTTCATGGAAGTCCTTCACGAACTTGCTGTCCATGTCTGACGTGCGACTGAAGGTGCTACAGGAATGTGTAATTTATTGGTTTTATGCTTTAGCATTCGCCGTATCTGCATTGTCTGTTCGCTTCTGGCCTCCCACCCGTGCCTAGCACGGGTACCTCACTCGTCGGGTTAATGTCATTTTATCCCGTTTATTTTTAAGACTATATAAAACAACAATTATAATCGTTTGAAACACTAAAATTATCCAATGTGTTTGCAACAATATTATATATTTCTGACAAAAAGAAAAGAAGAAAGAAATGAAATTTTCTTAGGCCAGGGACAATCCAAAGTATTATTCTTCAGTTAAAATAAGATCGAATTCACTTAAAATGATTTTTGCATTTAGAGACAGATGAAGAAATTAAAAAGAGAGAAAGAAAGAAGGAAGGACCCAAAATTGTACATGTAGTAAGGAGTATGATTCTATAGGCCACCCCACCTCAAAATTAAAGTGGGTGGAATGTAAACACGCATCCCCAATCCTCTCCCCTCCCTGCCCCCCCCCCCCCTATCGGGCCTTCGGAGCATCCGACCATCGGGCCTCGGACCATCAGGCGGACACCAGGTAGGGAGTGGTGAGAGGAATGGAAAATTTTCGGTGATGTGGTTAAGGTGGCTAATGGGCATCAAAATGAAAACGAGGAAAAGCATCACCTCCCCAAACGCCCTTGATAGAATGGAGAGAAATGAATGTGTCCCGGGGTCAGGAGAGGATGTTTACCTAGATAGGAGAGGAGATGATGATAAGAGAAGGGATTATGAGTTTACCTTTCCTGGTATGGTTGGTACATCCTGACAATTATTTAATTTCTAAGTGATTCTTCACCATTGGGAGAAAGGGCGAAAAACGATACATAGCAGGATATTTCAAAAAGTTGTGGATGGATTTGGACGAAACTTGTTGGACAGGTTGTGTGTGTGACAAAGAAGAATCGATTCAATTTTGGTGAAGACCCGGATCCAGATAGCAGAATTTTTAAAGTGATTTTTCACCATTGAGTGACATGGCGAACCAGGCGGAGGTATGCTTTCGACTGAGTGCCGTTCTAGTTTGAATTTAAATCACTTTGACGAGTGTTGGTGAGTTGGGGTTGAAATCACATTGACTGGTGTTGGTTACTTGGGGTGGAAATCACATTGACTGGTGTTGGTTACTTGGGGTGGAAATCACATTGACTGGTGTTGGTTACTTGGGGTTGAAATCACATTGACTGGTGTTGGTTACTTGGGGTGGAAATCACATTGACTGGTGTTGGTTACTTGGGGTTGAAATCACATTGACTGGTGTTGGTTACTTGGGGTTGAAATCACATTGACTAGTGTTGGTTACTTGGGGTTGAAATCACAATGACTGGTGTTGGTTACTTGGGGGTTGAAATCACATTGACTGGTGTTGGTTACTTGGGGTTGAAATCACATTGACTGGTGTTGGTTACTTGGGGTTGAAATCACATTGACTGGTGTTGGTTACTTGGGGTTGAAATCACATTGACTGGTGTTGGTTACTTGGGGTTGAAATCACATTGACTGGTGTTGGTTACTTGGGGTTGAAATCACATTGACTGGTGTTGGTTACTTGGGGTTGAAATCACATTGACTGGTGTTGGTTACTTGGGGTTGAAATCACATTGACTGGTGTTGGTTACTTGGGGTTGAAATCACATTGACTAGTGTTGGTTACTTGGGGTTGAAATCACATTGACTGGTGTTGGTTACTTGGGGTTGAAATCACATTGACAGGTGTTGGTTAGTTGGGGTTGAAATCACGTTGACTAGTGTTGGTAATGGTACTTTATGCTCTAGTTCCTGGCCTGCAGGATCTCTGGGACCTTCTATTCATCTTCTCAGAAAAAAAATCTCCATCAGCCTTCGAACCTTCTCGGTTTTATTCGCGCATGGCATCATGAATTCCTTCACAAACACATTTTCCTGATAGTGAGGAGAAATCTGTTCTGGGTTGGGCTGTTAGATGCTACAATTGGAACCTGTGGTCAAGATGCTGTGATCCCAGGTTCAAATCCCTGCTGTGGGATTGTTACTAAACCTTTCCTCCCTCACACCTTTTTTTTTTTTTTTTTTTTTTTTTTTTTTTGTATGTATACAAGATCGAGGCTCGTGAAAGAGCGAACATTAATCACACAGAAAGACAAACAGACACCCAAAACAAATAACATCGGGAGCGGTAGACAAGATGGGGAGAGAGGGGGAAGGACACAAACACAACATTTGAGAGCAGGGACCGAGAGACATGTAGACATCGAGAGAACTGTGGGAGGGAGAGGGCTTTGGGGGGGGAGGCATGGGAAGGGGGGGGGGGGTGGGAGAGGTATAAAACATATGGACACTGCCAAGACTTCCAGGAAAGAAGTTGGAATTTCAAACAAGGTGGATCTGGGGTGAATTAGTGGGGGTAGAAAAGATCAAGGTTTTGGATGGGGGAAGATAAGAGATGGTAGTGAACAGCTGTTTTGAAGACCTGGAGGGAGGAGTGTGATTGAAGTGAGTGTGGGAGTTTGTTCCAGAGGCGGGAGAAAAGAGGAATGAAAGAGTGAAGGTGAGCAGAGAGCCGAGATTTCGGCAGTTTAACCATCAGAGGGTGGCTGGCAGATCTTGTGCGACGTGTAGGAATATTTGGGGGACAGAGAGAGCACAGAGAGAGCTGGGGGAGCAAGGCCGGAGAGGAGTCGGTAGAAGACAGAAAGACCACCTACCTGCCTGCGGTGAGTGAGTGAAAGGCCCTCAGAGATAGCTTCATCGCGGGAGATTCCAATGATTCTGAAAGCTTTGGATTCAACAGCGTGAAGCCGAGCCAGGTGTGAGGCAGGAGCACCAGCCCATAGGGGAGAACAGTATTCCATTGAGCTGCGGATGAAAGCCTTGTATGTGGTGAGGAGCTCAGGTGTGCCTAGGAAGGACTTCGCACGACGGAGGATGCCCAGTCGGCGACTGGCTTTGGAGGCCAGCTTGGAAATGTGGTTTTCCCAAGAAAGATCATGGCAGATGGTGAGACCCAAAAGCTTGAGCGACAGAACTTCTTGGAGAGGATTGTTGAGAAAGTAGATGGGAGGGTTGTCCAGTCGATCTTTTCGGAGAGACATAGTAAGAGTGTGAGATTTGTCAGGATTGAAAGACATGTTCCACATGTTTGACCAGTCTGTGATTTTGTCCAGGTCTTCAGAGAGTGAGGAGGCTGCAGACTGCCGATCTGAGGGAAGAGGAATGGAGCGGCAGAGAGTGGAGTCATCAGCAAAGAGATACAGAGGATTTTCCAGAGAGTCGGAGAGATCATTGATAAAGACCAGAAAAAGCACAGGGCCCAGCACACTGCCTTGGGGAACTCCAGTCAGTCAGTAAAAGTCACCTGTCAGTAAAACCCGGCGCATACCATCAGAGAAGGGATTATGAGTTTGCCTTTCCTGGTGTGGTTGATACATTTTGACAGTCCTCAGGTGTGGTTGTTTCCTATAGAATAGAATACCAGTCGTCCATTCCCACACAGAACACCACGAATCTCAAAACAAATAAATATGGACAAAATGCTCGTCTGAGTGCCCCCTCACCCTCAACATTGATCACTATTTCAGTACAATATCTTTGATTAATTCTCAAATCTTGTTTTCATGTGCCCATAACACAGGAACCTGTTCCTCAGAAGAACCCTGGCTTTTTCAAGTCTTTCTGGAAGGAAATTTCCAACTTCCTTCCGACCTCCATTCTGAAGGTATGATCGCACACACATCACTCCAGAAACATGCGCACTTTAATCCCAGAGGATATAAATGATACAAGCACATGCACCTCCAACTAAGTGTGTCCACAGTTTTCATCAGATGAGGACAACCACATATGTAGCCACGCACCCTCCAGAGCACATCTATGACTGTTGAGGAAACTAAATACTTTCCAGGCTCTCCAGTGAAAAGGAACCGGAAGCGTCCGTTTGATCCGTTTCTTCTTGACTGCACCACCAATGGCCACATGCGTCCTGTGCGGAGGTCATTGCATGCTTCCTCGAAATTTTCAATTTGTGGTAGTTGCGGCGTTATGATGGAACACACTCACACTTGGCACCATATCTTAAGGTGGTTGAACGGATGGTTCGTCTCCTGCCGAAGAACCTTCGAGCAGCTCAATGTCGGACATCCCGCGTTTGGGTGTTGTGAGGACGTTATTAGGCTAAGAACAGATTTATATATTTCAGAGAATTAGTTGTTCATTTATGAAGGAAATTTATAATAGAATGGTCCAATAAAGGTTAAATTTAGCTATCGGATCTGCCAGAAATGTAAGGTTCATTAATGGAGATCTTGGTGATGATCTTTCGATTCAAGACTCAATCCGTCCCTGAACAGCACCTGTACTCTTTCGGGTCAGACCTGCATTCTCAACCTGTTATAACCAAAGCATGGTGAAGGAGCAGAGTTTGGTTGTGGTGAGAGGAATGGAAAATATACAGGTGGTGTGGAGAAAAAGATTCCTTTGAAAACCACTGACGAGTATTGGATAGTTTGTGTTGAAATCACTTGAATAAGTATTGGCTAGTTTGTGTGGAAATCACTGTGATGAGTATTGGTTAGTTTGGCTTGAAACCACTTTGACGAGTATTGTTTAGTTTGCGTTGAAACCACTTTAACAAGTTGTGGTTCGTTTGTCGTGAAATCACTTTGGCGAGTATAGGTTAGTTTGGGTTGAAATCACCTTTATGAGTATTGGTTAGTTTCGGTTGAAATCACTTTGACGAGTATTGGTTCGTTTGTGGTGAAATCACTTTGACGAGTATTCTTTAGTTTGGGTTGAAATCACCTTCATGAGTATTGGTTAGTTTCGGTTGAAATCACTTTGACGAGTATTGCTTCGTTTGTGGTGAAATCACTGACGAGTATTGGTTAGTTTAGGTAGAAATCACTTTGATGAGTATTGGTTAGTTTGTGTTGAAATCACATTGACTCGTGTTTGCTAGTTTGGGTTGAAATCACATTGACTAGTGTTGGTTAATTTGGGTTGAAATCATTTTGAAGAGTATTCGTTAGTTTGGGTTGAAATCACTTTGACGAGTATCGATCAGTTTGGGTTGAAATCACTTTGATGAGTATTGGATAGTTTGTGTTGAAATCACATTGACTGGTGTTCGTTCGTTGGGATTGAAATCACATTGACTAGTGTTGGTTAATTTGGGTTTATATCACATTGACTCGTGTTGGTTAGTTTGGGTTGAAATCACATTGACTGGTGTTCATCAGTTGGGATGGAAATCACATTGACTAGTGTTGGTTAATTTGGGTTTATATCACATTGACTTGTGTTTCTTTGTTGGGGTTGAAATCACGTTGACTAGTGTTGGTAATGGTACTTTATGCTCTAGTTCCTGGCCTGCAGCATCTCTGGGTCCTTCTATTCATCTTCTCAGAAAAAAATCTCCATCAGCCTTCCAACCTTCTCGGTTTTATTCGCGCATGGCATCATGAATTCCTTCACAAACACATTTTCCTGATAGTGAGGAGAAATCTGTTCTGGGTTGGGCTGTTAGATGTTCCAATTGGAACCTGTCGTCAAGATGCTGCGATCCCAGGTTCAAATCCCTGATGTGGGATTGTCACTAAACCTTTCCTCTCTCACACCTGTCAGTAAAATCCGGCACATACCATCAGAGAAGGGATTATGAGTTTGCCTTTCCTGGTGTGGTTGATACATTTTGACAGTCCTCAGGGGTGGTTGTTTCCTATAGAATAGAATACCAGTCGTCCATTCCCACGCAGAACACCACGAATCTCAAAACAAATGAATATGGACAAAATGCTCGCCTGAGTGTCCCCTCAACCTCAACATGATCACTATTTCAGTACAATATCTTTGATTAATTCTCAAATCTTGTTTTCATGTGCCCATAACACAGGAACCTGTTCCTCAGAAGAACCCTGGCTTTTTCAAGTCTTTCTGGAAGGAAATTTCCAACTTCCTTCCGACCTCCATTCTGAAGGTATGATCGCATACACATCACTCCAGAAACATGCGCACTTTAATCCCAGAGGATATAAATGATACAAGCACATGCACCTCCAACTAAGTGTGTCCACAGTTTTCATCAGATGAGAACAACCACATATGTAACCACGCATCCTCCAGAGCACATCTATGACTGTTGAGGAAACTAAATACTTTCCAGGCTCTCCAGTGAAAAGGAGCCGGAGGCGTCCGTTTGATCCGTTTCTTCTTGACTGCACCACCAATGGCCACATGTGTCCTGTGCGGTGGTCATTGCATGCTTCCTCGAAACTTTCAATTTGTGGAAGTTGCGGCGTTATGATGTAACACACTCACACTTGGCACCGTATCTTAAGGGTGTAGTACTGGTGAAAAATTGAGAAAACTACATAGGTACCTTTGAGAGGCCTTTACACAAAAACAAAGTCAAGTTAATATCTAATTTTCAGTTTTTCTTGAAAGATATAATCTTGGCTTTAACTCAGACCAGTTTCAACGCTTCTTTGTCATATTGCATGCATATAATTTGCATAAATTAGACCGTCAATAAAAAACAAGGAAAAACAAAGAACACATTTCTACTTCTATCTTCTATGTCACCTATCATTCTTTTCACACAAAACTTGGTACATGTATTATACATGTTTTACTCTACTACCTGATGAGAGGATTTTGTGAAATTATGTCAAATGTTCACTAATTAGCTAATTATGCCAATTACCAGATAAAACTTGGTTGTCCTTCAATAAATCCACAATGGCTACTCCTATAAACGAAAGCCTTCATCATTTTAAAGGAAGTGATATTCTGAATATCCTGTCCAAATTTCAGCCCAAAAGAATGATGCAAATTAAAGTTATAACAAATTTCATGCAAAATATTATATTTCTTGTAAATTGCGTGTAAAGATAACATTAGATATTTTAAAGGAAATACTGAATGAGTTTGTACAATACGTATGAATCTAAACCGTAAAAACATAGTTTTTTTTAAAAGCGGCATATTGGAAAGTTCACCAGTACTACACCCTTAAGGTGGTTGAACGGATGGTTCGTCTCCTGCCGAAGAACCTTCGAGCAGCTCAATGTCGGACATCCCGCGTTTGGGTGTTGTGAGGAAGTTATTAGGCCAAGAACAGATTTATATATTTCAGAGAATTAGTTGTTCATTTATGAAGGAAATTTATAATAGAATGGTCCAATAAAGGTTAAATTTAGCTATCGGATCTGCCAGAAATGTAAGGTTCATTAATGGAGATCTTGGTGATGATCTTTCGATTCAAGACTCAATCCGTCTCTGAACAGCACCTGTACTCTTTCGGGTCAGACCTGCATTCTCAACCTGTTATAACCAAAGCATGGTGAAGGAGCAGAGTTTGGTTGTGGTGAGAGGAATGGAAAATATACAGGTGGTGTGGAGAAGAAGATTCCTTTGAAAACCACTGACGAGTATTGGATAGTTTGTGTTGAAATCACTTGAATAAGTATTGGCTAGTTTGTGTGGAAATCACTGTGATGAGTATTGGTTAGTTTGTGTTGAAAGCACTTTAATAGGTATTGGCTAGTTTGTGTGGAAATCACTGTGATGAGTATTGGTTAGTTTGGGTTGAAATCACTGACGAGTATTGTTTAGTTTGCGTTGAAATCACTTTAACAAGTTGTGGTTTGTTTGTGTTGAAATCACTTTGGCGAGTATCGGTTAGTTTGGGTTGAAATCTCAAACGGCTGCACAGCTGACTCCACACGTGAAAAAGCTGAATGCCTCAACTCTGTGTTTGCCTCTAAATCTTGTGTCCCAAACCCATCCCTCTCTGTACCCACCATACCCAGTCGTACCCAGCTGCTCCTGGACTCCGTGTCCTTTCCTCCTGACAAGGTGGAAAAGTTTCTGTCAACCCTCGACTCTGATTCTGCAACTGGACCTGACGGCATCAGCCCACGGGTCCTAAAATCCTGTTCTTCCGCTCTTTCACTCCCTCTCTCTGTTCTCTTCACCCTCTCCTTTGCTCAAGGTCAACTGCCATCTGCTTGGAAATCAGCCAACATCACCGCTTTGCACAAAAAAGGTGCAAAAACAGATCCTAGCAACTACAGACCAATCAGCCTTCTCCCAATTATCAGCAAAGTCATGGAATCCATCATTGCTTCGGATATGAAATCTTTCCTCTTCTCCAATGGCTTCATCTCTGATCATCAATTTGGTTTCACACCAGGTCACTCTACTCTGGACATGCTGCTTCTGCTGTCTCAACAATGGATGGAGGTCTTCAATGCCAAACAGGAAATTAGAGCTGTCTCCCTCGACATATCACGTGCCTTCGATACGGTCTGGCACCCCGCTCTGCTCACCAAACTCTCCTCCTTTGGTATCCATGGAAATCTCCACGCATGGCTGGCGGACTTCCTCTCCAGTCGTCGTCAACGTGTGGCCCTGAATGGGTTTCTCTCATCTCCTCTTCCTGTTCAGGCTGGAGTTCCCCAAGGCAGTGTTCTGGGCCCTGTGCTTTTTCTGGTCTTCATCAATGATCTCTCTGATTCTCTTGAAAATCCTCTCTATCTCTTTGCTGATGACTCCACTCTCTGCCGCTCCATTCCTCATCCCTCAGATCGGCAGTCTGCAGCCTCCTCACTCTCTGCAGACCTGGACAAAATCACAGACTGGGCAAACAAGTGGAACATGTCTTTCAATCCTGACAAATCTCACACTCTTACGATGTCTCTCCGAAAAGACCGACTGGACAACCCTCCCATCTACTTTCTGAATAATCCTCTCCAAGAAGTTCTGTCACTCAAACTTTTGGGTCTCACTATCTGCCATGATCTTTCCTGGGAAAACCACATTTCCAAGCTGGCCTCCAAAGCCAGTCGCCGACTGGGCATCCTCCGTCGTGCGAAGTCCTTCCTTGGCACACCTGAGCTCCTCACCACATACAAGGCTTTCATCTGCAGCTCAATGGTGTACTGCTCTCCCCTCTGGCCTGCTGCTCCTGCCTCACACCTCGCTCGTCTTCACGCTGTTGAAACCAAAGCGTTCAGAATCATTGGAATCTCCCGCGATGACGCTATCTCCGAGGGCCTTTCACTTAATCACCGCAGGCAGGTTGGTGGTCTTTCCGTCTTCTACCGACTCCTCTCCGGCCTTGCTCCCCCAGCTCTCTCTGGGCTCTGTCCCCCAAATATTCCTGCAGGTCGCACAAGATCTGCCTGCAACCCTCTTATGGGTAAACTGCCAAAATCAAGACTCTCTGCTCACCTTCACTCCTTCATTCCTCTTCTCTCCCGCCTCTGGAACAAACTCCCTCACTCTCTTCAATCCCACTCCTCCCTCCAGGTCTTTAAAACGGCTGTTCACCACCATCTCTTATCTTCCCCAATCCAAAACCTTGATCTTTTCTACCCCCGCTAATTTCACCCCAAATCCACTTTTTTGAGGTGGCTTTTGATTTCTTTCCTGGAAGTCCTTGGTGTCCTTGCGTTTCATACCTATCCTGCCTCCCCCCAGGCCCTCTCCCTCCAAAAACATCTCCCGATGTCCCTGCTCTCAAATGTTGTATTTGTGTGCTTCCTCCCCTTCTCTCCCCATCTTGTCGACCGCTCCCCTTTTCATATACTTTGTTTGCTTGTTTGTTTGATTTGTTTGTTTGATAAATGTTAGCTCTTTCACGAGCCTCGACTCTGTACACAAAAAAAAAAAAAAAAAAAAATCACCTTTATGAGTATTGGTAAGTTTCGGTTGAAATCACTTTGACGAGTATTGGTCAGTTTGGGTTGAAATCATTTTGAAGAGTATTTGTTCGTTTGGGTTGAAATCACTTTGACGAGTATTGGTCAGTTTGGGTTGAAATCACTTTAACGAGTATTGGCTTGTTTGGGTTGAAATCACCTTGACGAGTATTGGTTAGTTTGTGTTGAAATCACTTTGATGAGTCGTATTTTGTTTGGGTTGAAATCACATTGACTCGTCTTCATTAGTTGAGATGGAAATCACATTGACTTGTGTTTGTTAGTTGGGGTTGAAATCACGTTGACTAGTGTTGGTAATGGTACTTTATGCTCTAGTTCCTGGCCTGCTGCATCTCTGGGACCTATTCATCTTCTCAGAAAAAAAATCTCCATCAGCCTTCCAACCTTCTCGGTTTTATTCGCGCATGGCATCATGAATTCCTTCACAAACACATTTTCCTGATAGTGAAGAGAAATCTGTTCTGGGTTGGGCTGTTAGATGTTCCAATTGGAACCTGTGGTCAAGATGCTGCGATCCCAGGTTCAAATCCCTGATGTGGGATTGTCACTAAACCTTTCGTCTCTCACACCTGTCAGTAAAATCCGGCACTTACCATCAGAGAAGGGATTATGAGTTTGCCTTTCCTGGTGTGGTTGATTCATTTTGACAGTCCTCAGGTGTGGTTGTTTCCTATAGAATAGAATACAACTCGTCCATTCCCACGCAGAACACCACGAATCTCAAAACAAATGAATATGGACAAAATGCTCACCTGAGTGTCCCCTCACCCTCAACATTGATCACTATTTCAGTACAATATCTTTGATTAATTCTCAAATCTTGTTTTCATGTGCCCATAACACAGGAACCTGTTCCTCAGAAGAACCCTGGCTTTTTCAAGTCTTTCTGGAAGGAAATTTCCAACTTCCTTCCGACCGCCATTCTGAAGGTATGATCACATACACATCACTCCAGAAACATGCGCACTTTAATCCCAGAGGATATAAATGATACAAGCACATGCACCTCCAACTAAGTGTGTCCACAGTTTTCATCAGATGAGGACAACCACATATGTAATCACGCACCCTCCAGAGCACATCTATGACTGTTGAGGAAACTAAATACTTTCCAGGCTCTCCAGTGAAAAGGAGCCAGAGGCGTCCGTTTGATCCGTTTCTTCTTGACTGCACCACCAATGGCCACATGTGTCCTGTGCGGTGGTCATTGCATGCTTCCTCGAAATTTTCAATTTGTGGAAGTTGCGGCGTTATGATGGAACACACTCACACTTGGCACCGTATCTTAAGGTGGTTGAACGGATGGTTCGTCTCCTGCCGAAGAACCTTCGAGCAGCTCAATGTCGGACATCCCGCGTTTGGGTGTTGTGAGGACGTTATTATGCTTAGAACAGATTTATATATTTCAGAGAATTAGTTGTTCATTTATGAAGGAAATTTATAATAAAATGGTCCAATAAAGGTGAAATTTAGCGATCGGATCTGCCAGAAATGTAAGGTTCATTAATGGAGATCTTGGTGATGATCTTTCGATTCAAGACTCAATCCGTCCCTGAACAACACCTGCACTCTTTCGGGTCAGACCTGCATTCTCAACCTGTTCTAACCAAAGCATGGTGATGGAGCAGAGTTTGGTTGTGGTGAGAGGAATGGAAAATATACAGGTGGTGTGGAGAAGAAGATTCCTTTGAAAACCACTTTGACGAGTATTGGATAGTTTGTGTTGAAATCGCTTGAATAAGTATTGGCTAGTTTGTGTGGAAATCACTGTGATGAGTATTGGTTAGTTTGGGTTGAAATCACCTTTACGAGTATTGGTCAGTTTGGCTTGAAACCACTTTGACGAGTGTTGTTTAGTTTGCGTTGAAACCACTTTCACAAGTTGTGATTAGTTTGTCGTGAAATCACTTTGGCGAGTATTGGTTAGTTTGGGTTGAAATCACCTTCATGAGTATTGGTTAGTTTGGGTTGAAATCACCTTTATGAGTATTGGTTAGTTTCGGTTGAAATCACTTTGACGAGTATTGGTTCGTTTGTGGTGAAATCACTTTGATGAGTATTGGTGAGTTTGGGTTGAAATCACCTTTATGAGTATTGGTTAGTTTCGGTTGAAATCACTTTGGCGAGTATTGGTTAGTTTCGGTTGAAATCACTTTGACGAGTTTTGGTTCCTTTGTGTTGAAATCACTTTGGCGAGTATTGGTTAGTTTGGGTTGAAATCATTTTGAAGAGTATTCGTTAGTTTGGGTTGAAATCACTTTGACGAGTATTGGTCAGTTTGGGTTGAAATCACTTTAACGAGTATTGGCTCGTTTGGGTTGAAATCACCTTGACGAGTATTGGTTAGTTTAGGTAGAAATCACTTTGATGAGTATTGGTTAGTTTGTGTTGAAATCACTTTGATGAGTCGTGTTTTGTTTGGGTTGAAATCACATTGACTCGTGTTTGCTAGTTTGGGTTGAAATCACATTGACTAGTGTTGGTTAATTTGGGTTGAAATCATTTTGAAGAGTATTCGTTAGTTTGGGTTGAAATCACTTTGACGAGTATCGATCAGTTTGGGTTGAAATCACTTTGATGAGTATTGGATAGTTTGTGTTGAAATCACATTGACTGGTGTTCGTTCATTGGGATTGAAATCACATTGACTAGTGTTGGTTAATTTGGGTTTATATCACATTGACTCGTGTTGGTTAGTTTGGGTTGAAATCACATTGACTGGTGTTCATCAGTTGGGATGGAAATCACATTGACTTGTGTTTCTTTGTTGGGGTTGAAATCACATTGACTAGTGTTGGTAATGGTACTTTATGCTCTAGTTCCTGGCCTGCAGCATCTCTGGGACCTTCTATTCATCTTCTCAGAAAAAAATCTCCATCAGCCTTCCAACCTTCTCGGTTTTATTCGCGCATGGCATCATGAATTCCTTCACAAACACATTTTCCTGATAGTGAGGAGAAATCTGTTCTGGGTTGGGCTGTTAGATGCTACAATTGGAACCTGTCGTCAAGATGCTGCGATCCCAGGTTCAAATCCCTGATGTGGGATTGTCACTAAACCTTTCCTCTCTCACACCTGTCAGTAAAATCCGGCACATACCATCAGAGAAGGGATTATGAGTTTGCCTTTCCTGGTGTGGTTGATACATTTTGACAGTACTCAGGTGTGGTTGTTTCCTATAGAATAGAATACCAGTCGTCCATTCCCATGCAGAACACCACGAATCTCAAAACAAATGAATATGGACAAAATGCTCGCCTGAGTGTCCCCTCAACCTCAACATTGATCACTATTTCAGTACAATATCTTTGATTAATTCTCAAATCTTGTTTTCATGTGCCCATAACACAGGAACCTGTTCCTCAGAAGAACCCTGGCTTTTTCAAGTCTTTCTGGAAGGAAATTTCCAACTTCCTTCCGACCTCCATTCTGAAGGTATGATCGCATACACATCACTCCAGAAACATGCGCACTTTAATCCCAGAGGATATAAATGATACAAGCACATGCACCTCCAACTAAGTGTGTCCACAGTTTTCATCAGATGAGGACAACCACATATGTAACCACGCATCCTCCAGAGCACATCTATGGCTGTTGAGGAAACTAAATACTTTCCAGGCTCTCCAGTGAAAAGGAGCCGGAGGCGTCCGTTTGATCCGTTTCTTCTTGACTGCACCACCAATGGCCACATGTGTCCTGTGCGGTGGTCATTGCATGCTTCCTCGAAACTTTCAATTTGTGGAAGTTGCGGCGTTATGATGTGACACACTCACACTTGGCACCGTATCTTAAGGGTGTAGTACTGGTGAAAAATTGAGAAAACTACATAGGTACCTTTGAGAGGCCTTTACACAAAAACAAAGTCAAGTTAATATCTAATTTTCAGTTTTTCTTGAAAGATATAATCTTGGCTTTAACTCAGACCAGTTTCAACGCTTCTTTGTCATATTGCATGCATATAATTTGCATAAATTAGACCGTCAATAAAAAACAAGGAAAAACAAAGAACACATTTCTACTTCTATCTTCTATGTCACCTATCATTCTTTTCACACAAAACTTGGTACATGTATTATACATGTGTTACTCTACTACCTGATGAGAGGATTTTGTGAAATTATGTCAAATGTTCACTAATTAGCTAATTATGCCAATTACCAGATAAAACTTGGTTGTCCTTCAATAAATCCACAATGGCTACTCCTATAAACGAAAGCCTTCATCATTTTAAAGGAAGTGATATTCTGAATATCCTGTCCAAATTTCAGCCCAAAAGAATGATGCAAATTAAAGTTATAACAAATTTCATGCAAAATATTATATTTCTTGTAAATTGTGTGTAAAGATAACATTAGATATTTTAAAGGAAATACTGAATGAGTTTGTACAATACGTATGAATCTAAACCGTAAAAACATAGTTTTTTTTAAAAGCGGCAAATTGGAAAGTTCACCAGTACTACACCCTTAAGGTGGTTGAAGGGATGGTTCGTCTCCTGCCGAAGAACCTTCGAGCAGCTCAATGTCGGACATCCCGCGTTTGGGTGTTGTGAGGAAGTTATTAGGCTAAGAACAGATTTATATATTTCAGAGAATTAGTTGTTCATTTATGAAGGAAATTTATAATAGAATGGTCCAATAAAGGTTAAATTTAGCTATCGGATCTGCCAGAAATGTAAGGTTCATTAATGGAGATCTTGGTGATGATCTTTCGATTCAAGACTCAATCCGTCCCTGAACAGCACCTGTACTCTTTCGGGTCAGACCTGCATTCTCAACCTGTTATAACCAAAGCATGGTGAAGGAGCAGAGTTTGGTTGTGGTGAGAGGAATGGAAAATATACAGGTGGTGTGGAGAAGAAGATTCCTTTGAAAACCACTGACGAGTATTGGATAGTTTGTGTTGAAATCGCTGTGACGAGTATTGGATAGTTTGTGTGGAAATCACTGTGATGAGTATTGGTTAGTTTGGGTTGAAATCACTGACGAGTATTGTTTTGTTTGCGTTGAAATCACTTTAACAAGTTGTGGTTTGTTTGTGTTGAAATCACTTTGGCGAGTATTGGTTAGTTTGGGTTGAAATCTCAAACGGCTGCACAGCTGACTCCACACGTGAAAAAGCTGAATGCCTCAACTCTGTGTTTGCCTTTAAATCTTGTGTCCCAAACCCATCCCTCTCTGTACCCACCATACCCAGTCGTACCCAGCTGCTCCTGGACTCCGTGTCCTTTCCTCCTGACAAGGTGGAAAAGTTTCTGTCAACCCTCGAGTCTGATTCTGCAACTCGACCTGACGGCATCAGCCCATGGGTCCTAAAATCCTGTTCTTCTGCTCTTTCACTCCCTCTCTCTGTTCTCTTCACCCTCTCCTTTGCTCAAGGTCAACTGCCATCTGCTTGGAAATCAGCCAACATCACCGCTTTGCACAAAAAAGGTGCAAAAACAGATCCTAGCAACTACAGACCAATCAGCCTTCTCCCAATTATCAGCAAAGTCATGGAATCCATCATTGCTTCGGATATGAAATCTTTCCTCTTCTCCAATGGCTTGATCTCTGATCATCAATTTGGTTTCACCCCAGGTCACTCTACTCTGGACATGCTGCTTCTGCTGTCTCAACAATGGATGGAGGTCTTCAATGCCAAACAGGAAATTAGAGCTGTCTCCCTCGACATATCACGTGCCTTCGATACGGTCTGGCACCCCGCTCTGCTCACCAAACTCTCCTCCTTTGGTATCCATGGAAATCTCCACGCATGGCTGGCGGACTTCCTCTCCAGTCGTCGTCAACGTGTGGCCCTGAATGGGTTTCTCTCATCTCCTCTTCCTGTTCAGGCTGGAGTTCCCCAAGGCAGTGTTCTGGGCCCTGTGCTTTTTCTGGTCTTCATCAATGATCTCTCTGACTCTCTTGAAAATCCTCTCTATCTCTTTGCTGATGACTCCACTCTCTGCCGCTCCATTCCTCATCCCTCAGATCGGCAGTCTGCAGCCTCCTCACTCTCTGCAGACCTGGACAAAATCACAGACTGGGCAAACAAGTGGAACATGTCTTTCAATCCTGACAAATCTCACACTCTTACGATGTCTCTCCGAAAAGACCGACTGGACAACCCTCCCATCTACTTTCTGAATAATCCTCTCCAAGAAGTTCTGTCACTCAAACTTTTGGGTCTCACTATCTGCCATGATCTTTCCTGGGAAAACCACATTTGCAAGCTGGCCTCCAAAGCCAGTCGCCGACTGGGCATCCTCCGTCATGCGAAGTCCTTCCTTGGCACACCTGAGCTCCTCACCACATACAAGGCTTTCATCTGCAGCTCAATGGTGTACTGCTCTCCCCTCTGGCCTAGTGCTCCTGCCTCACACCTCGCTCGTCTTCACGCTGTTGAAACCAAAGCGTTCAGAATCATTGGAATCTCCCGCGATGACGCTATCTCCGAGGGCCTTTCACTTAATCACCGCAGGCAGGTTGGTGGTCTTTCCGTCTTCTACCGACTCCTCTCCGGCCTTGCTCCCCCAGCTCTCTCTGGGCTCTGTCCCCCAAATATTCCTGCAGGTCGCACAAGATCTGCCTGCAACCCTCTTATGGGTAAACTGCCAAAATCAAGACTCTCTGCTCACCTTCACTCCTTCATTCCTCTTTTCTCCCGCCTCTGGAACAAACTCCCTCACTCTCTTCAATCCCACTCCTCCCTCCAGGTCTTTAAAACGGCTGTTCACCACCATCTCTTATCTTCCCCAATCCAAAACCTTGATCTTTTCTACCCCCGCTAATTTCACCCCAAATCCACTTTTTTGAGGTGGCTTTTGACTTCTTTCCTGGAAGTCCTTGGTGTCCTTGCGTTTTATACCTATCCTGCCTCCCCCCAGGCCCTCTCCCTCCAAAAACATCTCCCGATGTCCCTGCTCTCAAATGTTGTGTTTGTGTGCTTCCTCCCCTTCTCTCCCCATCTTGTCGACCGCTCCCCTTTTCATATACTTTGTTTGCTTGTTTGTTTGATTTGTTTGTTTGATAAATGTTAGCTCTTTCACGAGCCTCGACTCTGTACACAAAAAAAAAAAAAAAAAATCACCTTTATGAGTATTGGTAAGTTTCGGTTGAAATCACTTTGACGAGTATTGGCTCGTTTGGGTTGAAATCACTTTAACGAGTATTGGCTCGTTTGGGTTGAAATCACCTTGACGAGTAATAGTTATTTTAGGTAGAAATCACTTTGATGAGTATTGGTTAGTTTGTGTTGAAATCACTTTGATGAGTCGTATTTTGTTTGGGTTGAAATCACATTGACTCGTCTTCATTAGGCAAGATAAAAAAAATGAGTTGGTGATCGTCCTTTTTTCTCAAAAGTTCGGGTAGGGAGGGAGGTTTTTATTTTTATTTTTTATTTTTTTTTCCTACTTTCCATTGAGTTTTGTTGACATGGAAAAATATGAAATAAAGACTCCTTTCTCCTCAAAATGATTTAATTTCTTCATTCATCTCACAGATTTACAGACATTGCCCAAATCTCTATGAAACACAGTGTTTGTGTGATTTTGGATGATGTTGAATGTCCTAGCTGAGCTTGGTAGTGAAAGGGCAAGACACCTGTACATGTATATACACCATGACATCGGAAAAACAGATAAACACCATGCCCTTGGCACCTTGGCACCCAAGTACAAAAAGCATCATCACGGGCAGCATTCATGAGGACACTAAAAACAGTTGGTCGACTATCGGGTTCCATCCTGTGATCCGTGGCCGTGTCTGCAGCCAACACAAATTTGAGAAATGAGCCAAGAGTCTTTGTCACATCAGAAACTTTGCAAGCTGGTGAAACTTTCGTCATGTCAGTTTTACTGGGGCCGGCGAATACTTTGACAAAAGTACTGCGTGTATCGTCAGGCAATGGCTCCCTATCCCCATCATACTTGCCGTCTGAGAACTCTGCATAGAAGTCCGAGATTGTAACATCCAACTCAATATTGCACGCAAACCAGTCCTTCACCGTCTTGGAAGAGCCCTCACGGGCTATTGATGCGATCACAATAGGCATTTCAAGCCGATTCTATCACGAATCGATACAGATTTCAGCGGGAAAAATCTCACACAATAGCCGCCATGAATGGCTAACGTAAAATGGGTGAAGTTGCCTGAGGCACTTGCGACGCTCTGCGCAGCACGCACTGCGCATGCGGTGCAGAACGGCGCCAAATTTGACTGAAAAGATCGTTTTTTAATGATTTTTTTCAAAATAAAAAATAAAAAAAGTTTCGGGTCGGGTGTGTTTCGTAGGGTCGGGCGGGGACGATCACCAACTCATTTTTTTTATCTTGCCTTAGTTGAGATGGAAATCACATTGACTTGTGTTTGTTAGTTGGGGTTGAAATCACGTTGACTAGTGTTGGTAATGGTACTTTATGCTCTAGTTCCTGGCCTGCAGCATCTCTGGGACCCTCTATTCATCTTCTCAGAAAAAAAATCTCCATCAGCCTTCCAACCTTCTCGGTTTTATTCACGCATGGCATCATTAATTCCTTCACAAACACATTTTCCTGATAGTGAGGAGAAATCTGTTCTGGGTTGGACTGTTAGATGTTCCAATTGGAACCTGTCGTCAAGATGCTGCGATCCCAGGTTCAAATCCCTGATGTGGGATTGTCACTAAACCTTTCCTCTCTCACACCTGTCAGTAAAATCCGGCACATACCATCAGAGAAGGGATTATGAGTTTGCCTTTCCTGGTGTGGTTGATACATTTTGACAGTCCTCAGGTGTGGTTGTTTCCTATTGAATAGAATACCAGTCGTCCATTCCCACGCAGAACACCACGAATCTCAAAACAAATGAATATGGACAAAATGCTCGCCTGAGTGTCCCCTCACCCTCAACATTGATCACTATTTTAGTGCAATATCTTTGATTCTCAAATCTTGTTTTCGTGTGCCCATAACACAGGAACCTGTTCCACAGAAGAACCCTGGCTTTTTCAAGTCTTTCTGGAAGGAAATTTCCAACTTCCTTCCGACCTCCATTCTGAAGGTATGATCGCACACGCATCACTCCAGAAACATGCGCAGTTTAATCCCAGAGGATATAAATGATACAAGCACATGCACCTCCAACTAAGTGTGTCCACAGTTTTCATCAGATGAGGACAACCACATACATATGTAACCATGCACCCTCCAGAGCACATCTATGACTTTTGAGGAAACTAAATACTTTCCAGGCTCTCCAGTGAAAAGGAACCGGAGGCATCCGTTTGATCCGTTACTTCTTGACTGCACCATCAATGGCCACATGTGTCCTGTGCGGTGGTCATTGCATGCTTCCTCAAAATTTTCATTTTGTGGAAGTTGCGGCGTTATGATGGGACACACTCACACTTGCCACCGTATCTTAAGGTGGTTGAACGGATGGTTCGTCTCCTGCCGAAGAACCTTCGAGCAGCTCATGGTCTGACATCCCGCGTTTGGGTGTTGTCAGGATGTTATTAGGTTAACAACAGATTTATATATTTCAGAGAATGAGTTGTTCATTTAGAAAGGAAATTTATAATAAAATGGTCCAATGAAGGTGAAATTTAGCGAACTGATCTGCCAGAAATGTAAGGTTCATTAATGGAGATCTTGGTGATGATCTTTCGATTCAAGACTCAATCCGTCCCTGAACAGCACCTGTACTCTATCGGGTCAGACCTGCATTCTCAACCTGTTCTAACCAAAGCATGGTAAAGGAGCAGAGGTTGGGAGTGGTGAGAGGAATGGAAAATATACAGGTGGTGTGGAGAATAAGATTCCTTTGAAACCACTTTGATGACTATTGGTTAGTTTGTGTTGAAATCACTTCAACAAGTATTGGCTAGTTTGTGTGGAAATCACTGTGATGAGTTTTGGTTAGTTTGTGTTGAAATCACTTTGGCGAGTATTGGTTAGTTTGTGTTGAAATCACTTTGATGGGTATTGGTTAGTTTGGGTTGAAACCACTTTGACAAGTACTGGTTAGTTTGTGTTGAAATCACCAACAAGTATTGGTTAGTTTGTGTTGAAATCACTTTAACAAGTATTGGCTCTTTGTGTTGAAATCACTTTGGCGAGTATTGGTTAGTTTGTGTTGAAATCACTTTGATGAGTATTGGTTAGTTTGGGTTGAAATCACCTTGACGAGTATTTGTTAGTTTGGGTTGAAATCGCTTTGATGACTATTGGCTAGTTTGGGTTGAAACGACTTTGACGAGTATTGGTCAGTTTGGCTTGAATCCACTTTGACGAGTATTGGTCAATTTGGCTTGAAACCACTTTGACAAGTATTGGTTAGTTTGGGTTGAAATCACTTTGACGAGTATTGGTTAGTTTGGGTTGAAACCACTTTGACGAGTATTGGTAAGGTTGGGTTGAAATCACCTTGATGAGTATTGGTTAGTTTGTGTTGAAATCACCTTGATGAGTATTGGTTAGTTTGTGTTGAAATCACTTTGATGAGTCGTGTTTTGTTTGTGTTGAAATCACATTGACTGGTGTTCGTTAGTTGGGGTTGAAATCATGTTGACTAGTGTTGGTTAGTTTGGGTTGAAATCACCTCGACGAGTATTGGTCAGTTTGGGTTGAAATCACTTTAACGAGTATTGGCTCGTTTGGGTTGAAATCACCTTGACGAGTATTGGTTAGTTTGTGTTGAAATCACCTTGACGAGTATTGGTTAGTTTGTGTTGAAATCACTTTGATTCGTGTTTTGTTTGTGTTGAAATCACATTGACTGGTGTTCGTTAGTTGGGATTGAAATCACATTGACTAGTGTTGGTTAATTTGGGTTTATATCACATTGACTCGTGTTGGTTAGTTTGGGTTGAAATCACATTGACTGGTGTTCATCAGTTGGGATGGAAATCACATTGACTTGTGTTTGTTATTTGGGGTTGAAATCATGTTGACTAGTGTTTGTTTAGTTTGGGTTGAAACCACTTTGACGAGTATTGGTAAGGTTGGGTTGAAATCACTTTGACGAGTATTGCGTACTGCTTAGTTTGTGTTGAAATCACTTCAACAAGTTTTGGTTCGTTTGTGTTGAAATCACTTTGGTGAGTATTGGTTAGTTTGGGTTGAAATCATTTTGAAGAGTATTCGTTAGTTTGGGTTGAAATCACTTTGACGAGTATTGGTCAGTTTGGGTTGAAATCATTTCAACGAGTATTGGCTCGTTTGGGTTGAAATCACCTTGACGAGTATTGGTTAGTTTAGGTCGAAATCACTTTGATGAGTATTTGTTAGTTTGTGTTTAAATCACTTCAACAAGTTTTGGTTAATTTGTGTTGAAATCAATTTGGCGAGTATTGGTTAGTTTGGGTTGAAATCATTTTGAAGAGTTTTCGTTAGTTTGGGTTGAAATCACTTTGACGAGTATCGGTCAGTTTGGTTTGAAATCACTTTAACGAGTATTGGCTCGTTTGGGTTGAAATCACCTTGACGAGTTTCGGTTAGTTTACGTAGAAATCACTTTGATGAGTATTGGTTAGTTTGTGTTGAAATCACATTGACTGGTGTTGGTTAGTTTGGGTTGAAATCACATTGACTGGTGTTCATCAGTTGGGATGGAAATCACATTGACTTGTGTTTGTTAGTTGGGGTTTAAATCACGTTGACTAGTGTTGGTAATGGTACTTTATGTTCTCGTTCCTGGCCTGCAGCATCTCTGGGACCTTCTATTCATCTTCTCAGAAAAAAAAATCTCCATCAGCCTTCCAACCTTCTCGGTTTTATTCGCGCATGGCATCATGAATTCCTTCACAAACACATTTTCCTGATAGTGAGAAGAAATCTGTTCTGGGTTGGGCTGTTAGATGTTCCAATTGGAACCTGTGGTCCTGATACTGCGATCCCAGGTTCAAATCCCTGATGTGGGATTGTCAGCAAACCTTTCCTCTCTCACACCTGTCAGTAAAATCCGGTACATACAATCAAAGAAGGGACTATGAGTTTGCCTTTCCTGGTGTGCTTGATACATTTTGACAGTCCTCAGGTGTGGTTGTTTCCTATACAATGGAATTCCACTCGTACATTCCTACGCAGATCAGCACTAATCTCAAAACAAATAAATATGGACAAAATGCTCGCCTGAGTTTGAAGTGAAGGGACTATGTGTTGAAATCACTTTGAAGAGTATTAGTTAGTTTGGGTTGAAATCACTAAGATGACTCTTGGTTAGATTGTGTTGAAATCACTTCAACAAGTGTTGGTTAGTTTGTGTTGAAATCACTTTGGGGAGTGTTGGTTAGTTTGTGTGAAAATCACTTTGATGAGTATTGGTTAGTTTGGGTTGAAACCCCTTTGATGAGTATTGGTTAGTTTGGGTTGAAATCACTTCAACAAGTATTGGCTAGTTTGTGTTGAAATCACTTTGATGAGTATTGGTTAGTTTGGGTTGAAATCACCTTGACAAGTATTGGTTAGTTTGGGTTGAAATCATTTTGACGAGTATTGGTCAGTTTGGATTGAAATCACTTCAACAAGTGTTGGTTCGTTTTTTTTTTTTTTGTTTTTTTTTGTATACTGATGAAATCACTTTGGGGAGTGTTGGTTAGTTTGTGTTGAAATCACATTGACTCGTGTTCGTTAGTTGGGATTGAAATCACATTGCCGAGTGTTGGTTAAGTTGGGTTTATATCACATTGACTCGTGTTGGTTACTTTGGGTTGAAATCACATTGACTAGTGTTGGTAATGGTACTTTATGTTCTAGTTCCTGGCCTGCAGCATCTCTGGGAACTCCTATTCATCTTCTCAGAAAAAAAATCTCCATCAGCCTTCCAACCTTCTCGGTTTTATTCGCGCCTGGCATCATGAATTCCTTCACAAACACATTTTCCTGATAGTGAGGAGAAATCTGTTCTGGGTTGGGCTGTTAGATGTTCCAATTGGAACCTGTGCCCAAGATCCTGCGATCCCAGATACAAATCCCTGATGTGGGATTGTCAGCAAACCTTTCCTCTCTCACACCTGTCAGTAAAATCCGGTACATACCATCCAAGGAGGGACTATTAGTTTGCCTTTCCTGGTGTGGTTGAAACATCATGACAGTCCTCATGTGTGATTAATTCCAATGGAATGGAATTCCACTCGTACATTCCAACGCAGAACACCACGAATCTCAAAACAAATAAATATGGACAAAATGCTCGCCTGAGTGTCCCCTCACCCTCAACATTGATCACTATTTCAGTACAATATCTTTGATTAATTCTCAAATCTTGTTTTCATGTGTCCATAACACAGGAACCTGTTCCTCAGAAGAACCCTGGCTTTTTCAACTCTTTCTGGAAGGAAGTTTCCAACTTCCTTCCGACCTCCATTCTGAAGGTATCGCAAACACATCACTCCTGAAACACGCGCACTTTAATCCCAGAGGATATAAATGATACCAGCACAGGCATGCACCTCCAACTAAGTGTGTCCACACTTTTCATCAGATGAGGACAACCACATATGTAACCATGCACCCTCCAGAGCACATCTATGACTGTTGAGGAAACTAAACACCTTCCAGGCTCTCCAGTGAAAAGGAACCGGAGGCGTCCGTTTGATCCGTTACTTCTTGACTGCACCACCAATGGCCACATGCGTCCTGTGCGGTGGTCATTGCATGCCTTCTCGAAATTTTCAATTTGTGGAAGTTGTGGCATTATGATGTAACACACTCACACTTGGCACCGTATCTTAAGGTGGTTGAAGGGATGGTTCGTCTCCTGCCGAAGAACCTTCGAGCAGCTCATGGTCTGACATCCCGCCTTTGGGTGTTGTCAGGATGTTATTAGGCTAACAACAGATTTATATATTTCAGAGAATGAGTTGTTCATTTATGAAGGAAATTTATACTAAAATGGTCCAATAAAGGTGAAATTTAGCGAACTGATCTGCCAGAAATGTAAGGTTCATTAATGGAGATCTTGGTGATGATCTTTCGATTCAAGACTCAATCCGTCCCTGAACAGCACCTGTACTCTTTCAGGTCAGACCTGCATTCTCAACCTGTTCTAACCAAAGTATGGTAAAGGAGCAGAGGTTGGGAGTGGTGAGAGGAATGGAAAATATACAGGTGGTGTGGAGAAGAAGATTCCTTTGAAACCACTTTCATGACTATTGGTTAGTTTGTGTTGAAATCACTTCAACAAGTATTGGTTAGTTTGTGTTGAAATCACTTCAGCAAGTTTTGGTTCGTTTGTGTTGAAATCACTTTGGCGAGTATTGGTTAGTTTGTGTTGAAATCACTTTGATTGGTATTGGTTAGTTTGTGTTGAAATCACCAACAAGTATTGGTTAGTTTGTGTTGAAATCACATGAACAAGTATTGGCTCTTTGTGTTGAAATCACTTTGGCGAGGATTGGTTAGTTTGTGTTGAAATTATTTTGATGAGTATTGGTTAGTTTGGGTTGAAATCACCTTGACGAGTATTTGTTAGTTTGGGTTGAAATCGCTTTGATGACTATTGGCTAGTTTGGGTTGAAACGACTTTGACGAGTATTGGTCAGTTTGGTTTGAATCCACTTTGACGAGTATTGGTCAATTTGGCTTGAAACCACTTTGACAAGTGTTGGTTAGGTTGGGTTTAAATCACTTTGACGAGTATTGGTTAGTTTGTGTTGAAATCACTTTAACAAGTATTGGCTCTTTGTGTTGAAATCACTTTGAAGAGTATTGGTCAGTTTGGCTTGAAACCACTTTGACGAGTATTGGTTAGTTTGGGTTGAAATCGCTTTGACGAGTATTGGTTAGTTTGGGTTGAAACCACTTTGACGAGTATTGGTAAGGTTGGGTTGAAATCACTTTGACGAGTATTGGTAAGGTTGGGTTGAAATCACTTTGACGAGTATTGGTTAGTTTGGGTTGAAACCACTTTGACGAGTATTGGTAAGGTTGGGTTGAAATCACTTTGACGAGTATTGGTAAGGTTGGGTTGAAATCACTTTGACGAGTATTGGTAAGGTTGGGTTGAAATCACTTTGACGAGTATTGGCTCGTTTGGGTTGAAATCACTTCAACAAGTTTTGGTTCGTTTGTGTTGAAATTACTTTGGCGAGTATTGGTTAGTTTCGGTTGAAATCATTTTGAAGAGTATTCGTTAGTTTGGGTTGAAATCACTAGGACGAGTATTGGTCAGTTTGAGTTGAAATGACTTCAACGAGTATTGGCTCGTTTGGGTTGAAATCACCTTGACAAGTTTTTTTTTTTTTTTTTTTTTTTTTTTTTGTATACAAGATCGAGGCTCGTGAAAGAGCGAACATTAATCACATAGAAAGACAAACCGACACATAAAACATATAACATCGGGAGCGGTAGACAAGATGGGGAGAGAGGGGGAAGGACACAAACACAAAATTTGAGAGCAGGGACCGAGAGACATGGAGACATCGAGAGATCTGAGAGAGGGCGAGGGCTTTGGGGGGGGGGGCTGGAAAGGGGGCGGTGGGAGAGGTATAAAACATATGGACACTGCCAGGACTTCCAGGAAAGAAGTTGGAATTTCAAACAAGGTGGATCTGGGGTGAATTAGCGGGGGTAGAAAAGATCAAGGTTTTGGATGGGGGAAGATAAGAGATGGTGGTGAACAGCTGTTTTAAAGACCTGGAGGGAGGAGTGGGATTGAAGGGAGTGAGGGAGTTTGTTCCAGAGGCGGGAGAAAAGAGGAATGAAAGAGTGAAGGTGAGCAGAGAGCCGACATTTCGGCAGTTTAACCATCAGAGGGTTGCTGGCAGATCTTGTGCGACCTGTAGGAATATTTGGGGGACAGAGCACAGAGAGAGCTGGGGGTGCAAGGCCGGAGAGGAGTCGGTAGAAGACAGAAAGACCACCTACCTGCCTGCGGTGAGTGAGTGAAAGGCCCTCAGAGATAGCTTCATCGCGGGACATTCCAATAATTCTGAAAGCTTTGGTTTCAACAGCGTGAAGCCAAGCTAGGTGTGAGGCAGGAGCACCGGCCCATAGGGGAGAACAGTATTCCATTGAGCTGCGGATGAAAGCCTTGTATGTGGTGAGGAGCTCAGGTGTGCCGAGGAAGGACTTCGCACGACGGAGGATGCCCAGTCGGCGACTGGCTTTGGAGGCCAGCTTGGAAATGTGGTTTTCCCAAGAAAGATCATGGCAGATAGTGAGACCCAAAAGCTTGAGCGACAGAACTTCTTGGAGAGGATTGTTGAGAAAGTAGATGGGAGGGTTGTCCAGTCGATCTTTTCGGAGAGACATCGTAAGAGTGTGAGATTTGTCAGGATTGAAAGACATGTTCCACTTGTTTGACCAGTCTGTGATTTTGTCCAAGTCTTCAGAGAGTGAGGAGGCTGCAGACTGCCGATCTGAGGGAAGAGGAATGGAGCGGCAGAGAGTGGAGTCATCAGCAAAGAGATTGAGAGGATTTTCAAGAGAGTCAGAGAGATCATTGATGAAGACCAGAAAAAGCACGGGGCCCAGAACACTGCCTTGTGGAACTCCAGCCTGAACAGGAAGAGGAGATGAGAGAAACCCATTCAGGGCCACACGTTGACGACGACTAGAGAGGAAGTCCGCCAGCCATGCGTGGAGATTTCCATGGATACCAAAGGAGGAGAGTTTGGTGAGCAGAGCGGGGTGCCAGACCGTGTCGAAGGCACGTGATATGTCGAGGGAGACAGCTCTAATTTCCTGTTTGGCATTGAGGACCTCCATCCATTGTTGAGACAGCAGAAGCAGCATGTCCAGAGTAGAGTGACCTGGTCTGAAACCAAATTGATGATCAGAGATCAAGCCATTGGAGAAGAGGAAAGATTTCATATCCGAAGCAATGATGGATTCCATGACTTTGCTGATAATTGGGAGAAGGCTGATTGGTCTGGAGTTGCTAGGATCTGTTTTTGCACCTTTTTTGTGCAAAGCGGTGATGTTGGCTGATTTCCAAGCGGATGGCAGTTGACCTTGAGCAAAAGAGAGGGTGAAGAGAACAGAGAGAGGGTGAGATAGAGCAGCAGAGCACGATTTTAGGACCCGTGGGCTGATGCCGTCGGGTCCAGTTGCAGAATCAGAGTCGAGGGTTGACAGAAACTTTTCCACCTTGTCAGGAGGAAAGGACACGGAGTCCAGGAGCAGCAGGGTACGACTGGGTATGGTGGGTACAGAGAGGGATGGGTTTGGGACACAAGATTTAGAGGCAAACACAGAGTTGTGGCATTCAGCTTTTTCACGTGCGGAGTCAGCTGTGTAGCCATTTGAGGTAAGGGAGGGGATGGAGGGGGAACAAACACCAGAAACGGATTTGACCAGACGCCACCAGGATTTGGAAGAGGGAGACAGATAAGAGAGTTCGGTCTTGAGAACGGAGAGATATTGTTTCCTGGCTCTCCTGAGGGTGGACACACACTTGTTTCGGGCTTTGTGAAAGGAAATGAGATTTCCTTCTGTTGGATTTGCTTTCCAGGAGACGAAGGCAAGTTGTTTCTGGGCAACAGCCTCACCACAAGATTCCGTGTACCATGGACGGGAGGAAGGGTATGACAACTGAAGACGAGATGGGATAAATCTGTGCATGAGAGAGAGCAATTTACTTTGGAAGAATGCCCAGGATGAGTTGATGTCAGAGGTGGTAGAGATGGGAGACCAGTCCAGATGATTGATGGATGCTTGAAGACCGTGCCAGTTGGCCTGAGTGAAATGCCAGACTCGTCGACGCTGAGCAGGCTCCCTGAGGATGGTCAGAGAGATGTCCACTTTAACAAGGACATGATCAGATGATCCGATTGGAGCAGAAGAAGAGCAGCAGACATTTTCAGGGAAGTTAGTCATAACCAAGTCCAGAAGAGAAGATGTTCCGTTGACTGAGATCCGGGTCGGGAAATTGACAGACTGTGTCAGTCCCAGTGAGTCGCAGAAGTCCTTTGCTGAGGAGCCATGGCTGGTGAGAGAGGTACCCACACCCAGCCAACTGGCATGATGACAGTTGAAATCACCACATATGAGGAAGAGAGAGTTGGGATGAGTAGATATAAGTTGGTCCATATTATCAGACAGCGAGATGTAGATGGAGTCATCACTGTTTGGTGGACGGTACAACACACATATGAACAAGAGGTGGGAGCGAAGGGGAAGCCGTAGCCAGAGGTATTCCTGGGGGTGAGGTGGAGAGAGTGCAGTGCAGGGCGAGTGAGGAAGAGAGTTTTTGATAAAGATAGCAACCCCGCCTCCAGGACGAGGCTCAGGTCTATCATACCAGAGGAGGGAGTAGCCCGGGAGAGATACTAAGGAATCAGAGACATCATAAAGGAGGAAAGTTTCTGTTAAGCAGATCACGTCTGGTTTGACAGAAGCAACCTGTATGGAGAGATCAGTTAAGTTTGAACGAAGGCCCCGGATGTTTGAGGTCCATACCGTTAATGAAGAGGAAGGGGGAGCATCAGATACAGAACAGGGGGGAGGAGGGGTAGGGTAAGATGTGGAAGAGGTGGAAGAGGTAGGGAGAGCTGTTGAAGGTGTGTCAGAGATTTCAGAATAGCTCGGAGAAAGGGAAGGATGGGGCGGACAAAAGGTTTGATGGTGATTGGGTGAGGCACATTGAGGTGTTATTTGAGGAGGGGGAAGAGCGAGGCAGAAGGTTGGGGGAGATGGAGGTGAGAGTTGGAAGGGGGAAGAAGCGGGGAGGATGCTTTGAAGAGGGGGAGTGAGAGGGGGGAAATTGAGAAGCAATGAGGGTGGGGAGATTTGAAGGGGATGGGTGAGGGGGGAGTTTGGGAGGGAAGGGACAAGGGGAGGGATTTGAAAGGGATGGGATATGGGGGAGATTTGGAGGGGAGGGGTGAGGCAGGAGTCTAGGAGGGGAGGGACGAGGGGGCGTCTTGGCGGGGAGGGGTGAGGGGGTAGTTTAGGAGGGAGGGGGCAAGGGGGGAGATTTGAAAGGGATGGGTGATGGGGAAGATTTGGAGGGGAGGGGTGATGGGGAAGATTTGGAGGGGAGGGGTTATGGGGAAGATTTGGAGGGGAGGGGTGAGATTGGATTTTAGAAAGTGTACGATTTATGGGAAACGAACATTTATTGCAAAATGAGTTTCTTGTGACCTTCGAGTTAAAAATACGTTTAAGGACGATGGATGGAGGATGGAGTGCAGGAGAGTTTAGGGAATGTAGAAAAAAGGCACTATAGGAGATGGATATTTTTTTGGGGATGAATTGATTTGGTGAGCAAGTCGAAAGCAGCCTTTTAAAGAAGAAGAAGAAAAAGGTGTTATAAAATATGACGGAATACATAACTTGAGGGGAAAGTGTAAACATTGAAGGTTAATAACAGTGAAAACTATCTGGGGAAATGGGGGAGAAACACGTGGTCGAAGAACGAACGAACGAATAAGAATGAATAAACGAATGAGAACAGAGAAGGAAATGTTTTTTGTTTTTTTTTGAGTTGAGATTTACACAAGGAAGTTGGCTATGGGTGAAAAGCCTGGGAATACAGAGAACGAAAGTTATTGGATCATAAACGATGGACCGCTGAGAGATAAACAAAGCCTCAAGGTTGTACAGAGTACACTGTACAAGGCCTCAAGACACAACACGAATTAACACGATTTTCAATACAGGTATGAAAGATTTGCACTGAAAAATCTTCGTCGGGACACAATATACATACAACACCATAAATAAATAGTTTTAACGAAAATACAAATGGGAACAATCACTTAACTTCGATTTAAAATCGTTCGCGACGCGGCAAAGGCCTTGCTCGCGACGCGGCAAACAGACGATCAATTTATGAAGGATAAACACCGAGAAACAACCAAAGTTGCACACAATAACTTCACACACCGAAAGATAAATACAGTTTCGACAAAATACAATTGTGAACAGACTTAACTTCGAAAAACGTGGAGACCGTGTGGAGCTTCGAAAATCCCTCCCACCGTCTCCGAGATCTCGCGAGATCTGCCAATTGGTTAGTTTCGGTAGAAATCACTTTGATGAGTATTGATTAGTTTGTGTTTAAAGCACTTTGGCGAGTATTGGTTAGTTTGGGTTGAAATCATTTTGAAGAGTTTTCGTTAGTTTGGGTTGAAATCACTTTGACGAGTATTGGCTCGTTTGGGTTGAAATCACCTTGACGAGTATTGGTTAGTTTAGGTAGAAATCACTTTGATGAGTATTGGTTAGTTTGTGTTGAAATCACTTTGACGAGTATTGGCTCGTTTGGGTTGAAATCACCTTGACGAGTATTGGTTAGTTTAGGGAGAAATCACTTTGACGAGTATTTGTCAGTTTGGGTTGAAATCACAAACGAGTATTGGCTCGTTTGGGTTGAAATCACCTTGACGAGTATTGGTTAGTTTAGGTAGAAATCACTTTGATGAGTATTGGTTAGTTTGTGTTGAAATCACTTTGATGAGTCGTGTTTTGTTTGTGTTGAAACACATTGACTGGTGTTCGTTAGTTGGGATTGAAATCACGTTGACTCGTGTTGGCAATGGTACTTTATGCTCTAGTTCCTGGCCTGCAGCATCTGTGGGACCTTCTATTCATCTTCTCAGAAAAAAAAATCTCCATCAGCCTTCCAACCTTCTCGGTTTTATTTGCGCATGGCATCATGAATTCCTTCACAAACACATTTTCCTGATAGTGAGGAGAAATCTGTTCTGGGTTGGGATGCTAGATGTTCCAATTGGAACCTGTGGTCCTGATGCTGCGATCCCAGATACAAATCCCTGATGTGGGATTGTCAGCAAACCTTTCCTCTCTCACACCTGTTAGTAAAATCCGGTACATACAATCAAAGAAGGGACTATGAGTTTGCCTTTCCTGGTGTGGTTGAAAAATCATGACAGTCCTCATGTGTGGTTAATTCCTATAGAATGGAATTCCACTCGTACATTCCTACGCAGATCAGCACTAATCTCAAAACAAATAAATATGGACAAAATGCTTGCCTGAGTGTCCCCTCTCCCTCAACATTGATCACTATTTCAGTACAATATCTTTGATTAATTCTCAAATCTTGTTTTCGTGTGCCCATAACACAGGAACCTGTTCCTCAGAAGAACCCTGGCTTTTTCAACTCTTTCTGGAAGGAAGTTTCCAACTTCCTTCCGACCTCCATTCTGAAGGTATGATCACATACACATCACTCCAGAAACACGCGCACTTTAATCCCAGAGGATATAAATGATACCAGCACAGACATGCACCTCCAACTCAGTGTGTCCACAGTTTTCATCAGATGAGGACAACCACATATGTAACCACGCACCCTCCAGAGCACATCTATGACTGTTGAGGAAACTAAATACTTTCCAGGCTCTCCAGTGAAAAGGAACCGGAGGCATCCGTTTGATCCGTTTCTTCTTGACTGCACCACCAATGGCCACATGTGTCCTGTGCGGTGGTCATTGCATGCTTCCTCAAAATTTTCAATTTGTGGTAGTTGCGGCGTTATGATGTAACACACTCACACTTGGCACCGTATCTTAAGGTGGTTGAACGGATGGTTCGTCTACTGCCGAAGAACCTTCGAGCAGCTCAAGGTCTGACATCCCGCGTTTGGGTGTTGTCAGGACGTCATTAGGTTACAACAGATTTATATATTTCAGAGAATGAGTTGTTCATTTTTGAAGGAAATTTATAATAAAATGGTCCAATAAAGGTGAAATTTAGCGAACTGATCTGCCAGAAATGTAAGGTTCATTAATTGAGAACTTGGTGATGATCTTTCGATTCAAGACTCAATCCGTCCCTGAACAGCACCTGTACTCTTTCGGGTCAGACCTGCATTCTCAACCTGTTCTAACCAAAGCATGGTGAAGGAGCAGAGTTTGGGAGTGGTGAGAGGAATGGAAAATATACAGGTGATGTGGAGAAGAAGATTCCTTTGAAACCACTTTGATGAGTATTGGTTAGTTTGTGTTGAAATCACTTTGATAAGTATTGGTTAGTTTGGGTTGAAATCACCTTGTCGAGTATTGGTTAGTTTGGGTTGAAATCACTTTGAGGAGTATTGGCTACTTTGGGTTGAAACCACTTTGACGAGTGTTGGTCAGTTTGGCTTGAAACCACTTTGACGATTATTGGTTCGTTTATGTTGAAATCATTTCAATAAATATTGGCTAGTTTGTGTGGAAATCATTGTGATGAGTATTGGTTCGTTTGTGTTGAAATAAATTTTACAACTATTGGTAAGTTTGTGTTGAAATCACTTCAACAAGTTTTAGTTCGTTTGTGTTGAAATCACTTGAATAAGTATTGGCTAGTTTGTGTGGAAATCACTGTGATGAGTATTGGTTCGTTTGTGTTGAAATAAATTTTACAACTATTGGTAAGTTTGTGTTGAAATCACTTCAACAAGTTTTAGTTAGTTTGTGTTGAAATCACTTTGGCGAGTATTGGTTAGTTTGTGTTGAAATCACTTTTTTTTTTTTTCTTTTTTTTTTTTTTTTGTGTATACAAGATCGAGGCTCGTGAAAGAGCGAACATTAATCACACAGAAAGACAAACCGACACATAAAACATATAACATCGGGAGCGGTAGACAAGATGGGGAGAGAGGGGGAAGGACACAAACACAACATTTGAGAGCAGGGACCGAGAGACATGGAGACATCGAGAGATCTGAGAGAGGGCGAGGGCTTTGGGGGGGGGGGCATGGGAAGGGGGCGGTGGGAGAGGTATAAAACATATGGACACTGCCAGGACTTCCAGGAAAGAAGTTGGAATTTCAAACAAGGTGGATCTGGGGTGAATTAGCGGGGGTAGAAAAGATCAAGGTTTTGGATGGGGGAAGATAAGAGATGGTGGTGAACAGCTGTTTTAAAGACCTGGAGGGAGGAGTGGGATTGAAGGGAGTGAGGGAGTTTGTTCCAGAGGCGGGAGAAAAGAGGAATGAAAGAGTGAAGGTGAGCAGAGAGCCGAGATTTCGGCAGTTTAACCATCAGAGGGTTGCTGGCAGATCTTGAGCGACCTGTAGGAATATTTGGGGGACAGAGCACAGAGAGAGCTGGGGGTGCAAGGCCGGAGAGGAGTCGGTAGAAGACAGAAAGACCACCTACCTGCCTGCGGTGAGTGAGTGAAAGGCCCTCAGAGATAGCTTCATCGTGGGAGATTCCAATAATTCTGAAAGCTTTGGTTTCAACAGCGTGAAGCCGAGCTAGGTGTGAGGCAGGAGCACCGGCCCATAGGGGAGAACAGTATTCCATTGAGCTGCGGATGAAAGCCTTGTATGTGGTGAGGAGCTCAGGTGTGCCGAGGAAGGACTTCGCACGACGGAGGATGCCCAGTCGGCGACTGGCTTTGGAGGCCAGCTTGGAAATGTGGTTTTCCCAAGAAAGATCATGGCAGATAGTGAGACCCAAAATCTTGAGCGACAGAACTTCTTGGAGAGGATTGTTGAGAAAGTAGATGGGAGGGTTGTCCAGTCGATCTTTTCGGAGAGACATAGTAAGAGTGTGAGATTTGTCAGGATTGAAAGACATGTTCCACTTGTTTGACCAGTCTGTGATTTTGTCCAGGTCTTCAGAGAGTGAGGAGGCAGCAGACTGCCGATCTGAGGGAAGACGAATGGAGCTGCAGAGAGTGGAGTCATCAGCAAAGAGATAGAGAGGATTTTCGAGAGAGTCAGAGAGATCATTGATGAAGACCAGAAAAAGCACGGGGCCCAGAACACTGCCTTGGGGAACTCCAGCCTGAACAGGAAGAGGAGATGAGAGAAACCCATTCAGGGCCACACGTTGACGACGACTAGAGAGGAAGTCCGCCAGCCATGCGTGGAGATTTCCATGGATACCAAAGGAGGAGAGTTTGGTGAGCAGAGCGGGGTGCCAGACCGTGTCGAAGGCACGTGATATGTCGAGGGAGACAGCTCTAATTTCCTGTTTGGCATTGAGGACCTCCATCCATTGTTGAGACAGCAGAAGCAGCATGTCCAGAGTAGAGTGACCTGGTCTGAAACCAAATTGATGATCAGAGATCAAGCCATTGGAGAAGAGGAAAGATTTCATATCCGAAGCAATGATGGATTCCATGACTTTGCTGATAATTGGGAGAAGGCTGATTGGTCTGTAGTTGCTAGGATCTGTTTTTGCACCTTTTTTGTGCAAAGCGGTGATGTTGGCTGATTTCCAAGCAGATGGCAGTTGACCTTGAGCAAAAGAGAGGGTGAAGAGAACAGAGAGAGGGTGAGATAGAGCAGCAGAGCACGATTTTAGGACCCGTGGGCTGATGCCGTCGGGTCCAGTTGCAGAATCAGAGTCGAGGGTTGACAAACTTTTCCACCTTGTCAGGAGGAAAGGACACGGAGTCCAGGAGCAGCAGGGTACGACTGGGTATGGTGGGTACAGAGAGGGATGGGTTTGGGACACAAGATTTAGAGGCAAACACAGAGTTGAGGCATTCAGCTTTTTCACGTGCGGAGTCAGCTGTGTAGCCGTTTGAGGTAAGGGAGGGGATGGAGGGGGAACAAACACCAGAAACGGATTTGACCAGACGCCACCAGGATTTGGAAGAGGGAGACAGATAAGAGAGTTCGGTCTTGAGAATGGAGAGATATTGTTTCCTGGCTCTCCTGAGGGTGGACACACACTTGTTTCGGGCTTTGTGAAAGGAAATGAGATTTCCTTCCGTTGGATTTGCTTTCCAGGAGACGAAGGCAAGTTGTTTCTGGGCAACAGCCTCACCACAAGATTCCGTGTACCATGGACGGGAGGAAGGGTATGACAACTGAAGACGAGATGGGATAAATCTGTGCATGAGAGAGAGCAATTTACTTTGGAAGAATTCCCAGGATGAGTTGATGCAGAGGTGGTAGAGATGGGAGACCAGTCCAGATGATTGATGGCTGCTTGAAGACCGTGCCAGTTGGCCTGAGTGAAATGCCAGACTCGTCGACACTGAGCAGGCTCCCTGAGGATGGTCAGAGAGATGTCCACTTTAACAAGGACATGATCAGATGATCCGATCGGAGCAGAAGAAGAGCAGCAGACATTTTCAGGGAAGTTAGTCATAACCAAGTCCAGAAGAGAAGATGTTCCGTTGACTGAGATCCGGGTCGGGAAATTGACAGATTGTGTCAGTCCCAGTGAGTCGCAGAAGTCCTTTGCTGAAGAGCCATGGCTGGTGAGAGAGGTACCCACACCCAGCCAACTGGCATGGTGACAATTGAAATCACCACATATGAGGAAGAGAGAGTTGGGATGAGTAGATAGAAGTTGGTCCATATCATCAGACAGCGAGATGTAGATGGAGTCATCACTGTTTGGTGGACGGTACAACACACATATGAACAAGAGGTGGGAGCGAAGGGGAAGCCATAGCCAGAGGTATTCCTGGGGGTGAGGTGGAGAGAGTGCAGTGCAGGGCGAGTGAGGAAGAGAGTTTTTGATAAAGATAGCAGTATTGCTTTGATGAGTATTGGTTTGACACTTTGATGAGTATTGGTTAGTTTGGGTTGAAATCACCTTGACGAGTATAGGTTAGTTTGGGTTGAAATCACCTTGACGAGTATTGGCTAGTTTGGGTTGAAACCACTTTGACGAGTATTGGTCAGTTTGGCTTGAAACCACTTTGACGAGTATTGGTTAGTTTGGGTTGAAATCACTTTGACGAGTATTGGTTAGTTTGGATTGAAACCACTTTGACGAGTATTGGTTAGTTTGAGTTGAAATCACTTCTGACGAGTATTGGTTAGTTTGTGTTGAAATCACTTTGGCGAGTATAAGTTAGTTTTGGTTGAAGTCACTGACGAGTACAAGTTAGTTTGGGTTGAAGTCACTTTGACGAGTATAAGTTAGTTTGGTTTGAAGTCAATTTGACGAGTATAAGTTAGTTTGGGTTGAAGTCACTTTGACGAGTACAAGTTAGTTTGGGTTGAAGTCACTTTGACGAGTACAAGTTCGTTTGGGTTGAAGTCACTTTGACGAGTATAAGTTAGTTTGGTTTGAAGTCAATTTGACGAGTATAAGTTAGTTTGGGTTGAAGTCAATTTGATGAGTACAAGTTTGTTTGGGTTGAAGTCACTTTGACGAGTACAAGTTAGTTTGGGTTGAAGTCACTTTGACGAGTACAAGTTCGTTTGGGTTGAAGTCACTTTGACGAGTATAAGTTAGTTTGGGTTGAAGTCACTTTGACGAGTATAAGTTAGTTTGGGTTGAAGTCAATTTGACGAGTACAAGTTAGTTTGGGTTGAAGTCACTTTGACGAGATTCAGTTAGTTTGGGTTGAAGTTACTTTGACGAGTATAAGTTAGTTTGGGTTGAAACCCCTTTGACGAGTACAAGTTAGTTTGGGTTGAAGTCAATTTGACGAGTATAAGTTAGTTTGGGTTGAAGTCACTTTGACGAGTACAAGTTAGTTTGGGTTGAAGGAACTTTGATGAGTATAAGTTAGTTTGGGTTGAAGTCACTTTGGCGAGTATAAATTAGTTTGGGTTGAAGACACTTTGACGAGTATAAATTAGTTTGGGTTGAAGTCACTTTGACTAGTATAAGTTAGTTTGGTTTGAAGTCAATTTGACGAGTATAAGTTAGTTTGGGTTGAAGTCACTTTGACGAGTATAAGTTAGTTTGGGTTGAAACCCCTTTGACGAGTATAATTTAGTTTGGGTTGAAACCCCTTTGACGAGTATAAGTTAGTTTGGGTTGAAGTCACTTTGACGAGTATAGGTTAGTTTGGGTTGAAGTCACTGACGAGTATTGGTTAGTTTATGTTGAAATTACTTTGATGAGTGTTGGATCGTTTGGGTTGAAATCCTTCAAGCAACTCACGTGCCGAAATCCCACGTGTGTGTTTTGTGAGATTTCGTTATCAAAATCCCACGAGGACCAAGCAACTAGGTCTCGAACAGGTTTACTTGTTTCATTGGATGACTTGTTCATTTATGAAGTAAATTTATCATAAAATGTTCCACCAGAAGTTAAATTTAATGAGCCTATCTGTCTGAAATTTATGGAGATGAACACTTTGATGTGTGTGATCAGTGGAACTGCCACTTTATAACTTTTTGGCAGTGATGACCGGGTAACCAAGACGTCCCACTTTCATCAGACACGTGACCCACGACGCACACAAGCACAACAACAGGAGGGAACAGGGACGTTGGTAGATCTGTGGAAGGGAGAGAGCTGGGGGAGGGGGTAGGGGAGTGGTACACAGTATAAAGCAAATGCACACTACTAGGAATTTCAGGAAATAATTTGGAGATTGAAAGAGACGAATTTGTGCTGTTTTAACGGGGGTAGAAAAGATCAAGGTTTTGGATGGGGGAAGATAAGAGATGGTGGTGAACAGCTGTTTTAAAGACCTGGAGGGAGGAGTGGGATTGAAGAGAGTGAAGAAATTGGTTCCAGAGGCAGGAGAAAAGAGGAATGAAAGAGTGAAGGTGAGCAGAGAGTCTTGATTTTGGCAGTTTTACCATAAGAGGGTTGCTGGCAGATCGTGTGCGTCCTGGAGGAATATTTGGAGAGCAGAGCACACACAGAGCAGGGGGAGCTCGGCCGGAGAGGAGTCGGTAGAAGACAGCCGATCAACCTGCCTGCGGTGAGCGAGTCAAAGACCCTCAGAATCAGCTTCATCGCGGGAGATTCTAATGATTCTGAATGCTTTGGTTTCAACCGTGTGAAGCTGAGCGAGGTGTGAGGAAGGAGCACCAGCCCAGAGGGGAGAGCATTATTCCATTAAGCTGTGGATGAAAGCCTTGTATGTGGTGAGGAGGTCAAAAGTGCCCAGAAAGGAATTCGTATGAAGGAGGATGCCCAGTCGGCGACTGGCTTTGGAGGCCAGCTTGGAAATGTGGTTTTCCCAGGAAAGATCATGGCGAATAGTGAGACCCAAAAGCTTGAGTGACAGAACTTCTTTGAGAGGATTGTTGAGAACATAGCTGGGAGGATTGTCCAGATGGTCTTTTTGGAGAGACATAGTGAGATTCCAGTGTTCTGTCATTGTGCCCATTGAAACTTTCATTCTGGTATTTCACAGGCAGGGTGTTTCATCAATGTATGTGTCATCCCTTAGATGTCTAAAGCTGGGCATTCCATCTGCCGGTGTCGCAAAATAAATCCCCCCCGTATAAACTCTCCCCCCGGCGAATCTGTACCGGTATAAACTCGCCCCCCGGCGGATACGTTTCTCGCCCCCATCAAAATAGAATCGCCTCCCATTCTCGTTTACATTTCCATTAAATAAAACATATTTGCTGAGCTTTTTCTCGACAAATAAGGTCTTGGCGTTTCAATACGCGCATTATTTATCGTATTCTCACAATTGATATAATATACAGAAAGCAGATAAGGCATTGCGTGATTTTTGAATATTAATAATGATTATTTCAGTTGTTTAACATGAACCTGTTACTCCGAATTGAAATATAAGTAAAACTCTGAGAACTCTGATATAAGTAAACTCTGAGATATGTTATCAACAGATGCTGACCACATTCGAAAACGATTATCATAAGTCTTTGTCTAAAAGTTGCAACAAACATTATGACATCTCCAACTTCTTGTGACAACCACACAAAGCCAAATCCATACTGATATAATATAGTTTTTATATGAGTCGCCCATGCAACCAGCATCATCAAGATATTTTAACATGTTATAACATTCATAAGGTAGTCTAGTATTGTTTAGTTGTACAAGTTTACACCAATATTCAGTTGCTCTAGTTGTAGATTAATTGTAAAAGAACTCTTCCACAATCACCAAGAGCCATACAATTGTTACAATTTTTTCCAAGTTTGAATATCTGCTGAAACATGTACATATACACAAAGAATTAAGTTAAGCACCCCTACACAACGAATTAAGGTAAGCACCCCCTAATATATATTCTTTGTGTATATGTATACATTGGCATATATTCTAAGGTATGTGAGATCAAATAATGATTGGGAATGGAACAACCTGCCACAGCAACGCATACGACGGCTTACAGGGTCTATGAGACGTAGGGTTGAGTCAGTGATCCGATCACGTGGGTCCTACACACGTTATTGACGCAAAGATCGCTAGAGGTCTTCTCAGAACAATGACTGTACGTTAGAAAACATAAACGTCATCCACACTGTCCGTGATGGACCTATAGCTCCATACTTAAATTGAGGTGAAAATATGCCTAAAATTCCCAAAAAATTTCACCTTAAATTATTCAGAATAAAATATTGAAAACGGCATGATTGTTATGTTTTTATGTGACCATAATATCACTTCTCCAGAAAATATAGCAATATCATGGGTATATTACACTGTTTTGACAACAACAAACTTGTAATGTGCGAGGTTGTAAAAAAACGGGGGGGGTGCTTAACTTAATTCTTTGTGTATATATATTATGAGGGGGCGATTTTGTCACGGGAGAGAGTCTATTTCGTGGAAGGGGGACGAATCTATTTCGAGGGGGGCGAATCTGTGCCGGCACAGAATCGCCGGGGGGCAGATCTGTTTTGTGACACCTGCATGAGTTGGTGGATATTAAAGATCCCAAGGTGTCATTCGTGAAATGTTGGCAACCTATCGCAGCACAATGAACAAATTACAAATTTCTGATTTAACTACTGCTGGGAAAGCAATGGCAAACCACCCAGTATAACATTTGCAAAACTAGAACGGCACTCAGTAGAAAGCATAGCTCCGTCAGGTCAACAGTTTACGATTTGTATCCCACTGATAAGTCGTATATGGATGCAGGCCTTAACCAAAATTGAATCAGTTTGTTCTTGTCACCGAACCAATTTATGCACCAAGTTTCATCCAAATCCATCCTTAACCTTTTGAGACATCCTGTTATACCTGTATATTGTTTTTGGCCCTATCTCTCAATGTTGAAGAATCAATTAAATTCTTCTATCTCGATCCAGATCTTCACCAAAATCTAATCCATTCGTCCTTGTAAGACACCCAACCTCTCCACCAAGTTTCGTCCAAATCCGTACTTAACGTTTTGAGATATCCTGCTATTTATCGTTTTTGGCCCTATTTCCCAATGGTGAAGAATCACTTTTAAAATTATTAGTCCCCTACCGGTGTACACCGGAGGGGACTATAGGTTTGCACTCCGTCCCTCCCTCCGTCTGTCAGTCTGTCCGTCTGTCAGACCGTCACGCAAAGAACAGCTTTCCGGACTTTTTTTTCCTAAACTCTTAATGCTAATGATTTCAAACTTGGTACATGGTTTCCGCATGATCAAGTTCAAACTTCACGACGTTTCGATCATTTTTGACAAAGTTATGGCACTTTGAACTTTGGGAATTTCCCCAACAGTTTTCCGGACGACAGACTGCCGGAAGGGGATGTGTATGGCAGCGCAATACTCAGAATGCTTGTTCTCGGTGGATCTGATGCCGGATCTTCACCAAAATTTAATCATTTCGTCCGTGTCACATGCACTACTTTTCTGCCAAAATTTTGTCCGAATCCGTTCACACTTTTTGAGATATCTTGTTCACAGACAGACAGACAGGAAGGGGTGAAAACATAACTTCCATGCACCTTTGGGGGCGGAGGTAAAAATTGCTTACTTTTTCTATGTATGTATAAATATGTTCGTATTTGTGTCCATGTGCACAATTATGTACATAAGTATTGTGTATAAGGGGGAATGGGATCCATAACTGGAATGTATGAAGGTCGAAGGATTTTATTATGCTTTGTCAAAATGTGTTGTGGAAGGAAGAAACATTTTTTCTGAACTAAGTTTTCTTCAAAAATTTTTTTGTAGATTGAACCCTCCATATGGAGCTCCCCAAAGTCTGCACCAACACATTGGATGACTCCAGCCACTGAGATCGCTACTCCAGCCACTGAGATCGCTACTCCAGCCACTGAGATCGCTGAAAATGAAACCACATCTCTGGATGATATGGATTGTCACGGTAAGTTGATTTTAATACTGAAAGGAAAATATATTGAGAGAACAAGAAAATAGCAGTGATTTGTAAGTTGGACAGACTGTTTCATTGCATTAGCTTTTGGAATAGTTTCTTCATTGCAGATATAACCACAGGTGAGAAGAACTTCTATAACTATGAGATTTGTTATTAGTCCCCTACCGGTGTACACCGGAGGGGACTATAGGTTTGCATGCCGTCCCTCCGTCTGTCAGTCCGTCAGTCCGTCAGTCCGTCACGCAAAGAACAGTTTTCCGGACGTTTTTTCGAAACTCTTAACGCCAATGATTTCAAACTTGGTACATGGTTTCCTCATGATAAGTTACAGATCGAGTTAGAACTTCACGACGTTTGGATCATTTTTGACAAAGTTATGGCACTTTGAACTTTGGGATTCTGATAATTCTGATGATCCTTAACTCAGTGTCATTTTAAGTTTTAATTTCCTTTAAAAAAGATTTTCTCTGCAATAATAGGACCGATTGAGATCAAATTTTCACCATATGAGGGACTCGGTCTGTAGAATATTTTAATGGTAATTATGACGTGACAGGTCACGTGGTTCGGCCGCCATATTGTTTTTCGTGAAAACACGAAAACCCCTTTTTCTCTGCAACGGCTGAACAGATCGAGGCCAAATTTGCAGGCAAAATCGCACACCCATGACGAACAAAAAAGTCAGCGAGCATGACGTCATGCATCACATGGTTTCAGAGTTATGACGTTTTTAAGCATGAACTTTTAAAACCGAGCTGCTCCCTCATTTTTGATCCAATGGAGGGGAAATTTCACAGATCTGTTCAGCACTAAAATGTCCTTTTGGAATTTGCGATAGGGCGCGTGGTTTGGCAGATATCGTTGATTAAACGAAAATATTTTTAAAATGGATATCTCTTGTTTATTCTCGAGTTCTCCTCAAGCCGCACCGCGCGCCCTCATCCTCGTCTGCGAACGTCAATAGCGCGACACAGCACGCGCTTTCGGGAGGGGCGGAGCCAAGCCGAGCAACATATATATACACATCGATCATTGATCGTGAACCGGAAAATATAATAAATTACTGATATTTAGCGACTCGAAAGGTTCTTTATCAACAACTTATTTTCTCGTGCTTCTGCTGACCTGTCTGCAAGGTGCATAAATCGAAGTCCCGAGTGCGAATCACAGGTGAGCCCGTCCTGAGGTAATTAGCGATTGGGAACGATTCAGAACCTGTGGGTAAATAACCTTTGGTAATTTCCCCAACAGTTTTCCAGACGACAGACTGCCGGTAGGGGACATGTATTGCAGCGCAATACTCAATGCTTGTTTTAAATGATATTCAGACTCGTTCTTTTCACACTGAAATGTTGGAATCATTATTATTTTCCACTCTCACAAGTGGCAACAGCTTTCGCCATGTTAAACCTCAGAGAAATTTGCAGAGACAAACGACTGATCTGCATTTGTTTTGCTTAATTTGATTTCAAAGTTATCCAAGTAAAATTTTCTCTTTCCTTTGACCCACGTTTTTCTCATTGCAAACCCAAATCCTTCAGAAAGCATGGACGATGAGAAAGAAGAGATGGTGGAAGTGACCTTCGAAGGCATCCTTCGTGCTATATTAGTCATTTTGGCTCTTCGCTGGGATATATTTTGTTTAAGAAAGTGGATGAAGAAATTGCAAAAGCTTCACACCAAGAAAGTACTCCACAAAAATAAGAAGAGGAGCATGGGTGTGTGTGTGCAAGCTAGCTTGAAAGCCAAAGTCGAACCTCAACGTCAAGTCCTTGTGCGAGGTGACGCAGCATATGCGGGCGATGACCTACAGGGTGCAATGATCTGACATATATACACACACACACACACACACACACACATATACACACACACACATATACAGAAGCACACACACATATACATACATACACACACACATATACACATACACACACATATACACATACACATACATATACATACACACACACACACACACAAATGTATACACACATATATATATATATATATACACACACATACAAATATATACATACACACACATATACATATACATATATATACACACACACACCTCATCCATTTGTCGTAGACAAACGGGAACTTTCATTCAATATTCTTCCTGTTTTTTCTTTTTTGCAACCGAGTCTGAAACAACATTCATTTCAGTGCACAACTCATCAACATCCACTCCTGGGTCGTGCTCAGAGTTCGAGCAGTTTGCTACATGTTAACTCATCATCAACATCTCCATCTTCTGAAAAATTGTGTGTTTGTGAAATGAAAATTTGAAACGGCACATGATGTTTTTTTAGTACCGTGTGGTTAAGCACATTTAATGAACTGAAATCGAAATCCTTTAATAAACATTGGAAACGGTACCTGGTGTTGTGTTTGTTTTTTTTATTTAAGCATATTTTATGAAACTGTAATCATGTGCATTCGCGGTCGAAAACATTTTTATGTTGAAAAAGTTTACCCTGTGAATCAGGAACCACAGGGAACCTATCCCTCTTTTCCGCATTGATACAACGCCCCGACATTCGCGATGTCAACATTCGCTGGATTTTCTGTGAATCGCAATCCACCGGAAACCTATCTCCCCTTTTCCCAATGAAACAATGTTCCCACATCTGTGATTTCGACATTCGCGCCATTTACCAGGAACGTATCCCCCACGATTGTCGGGGCCCGACTGTATATAAACTAGAACGGCACGAGGAAGAGCACAAACCTCCATCAGGCTGAACAGTTTTCATTTTGTATTCCACTTATAGGCCGGATCTGATCTGGACAATACTCATTCGTAATTATACTGGACAATACTATACCTATACCCAAACTTTGCTGTCTTTCCCTCGTGGTCCCTCTGTGCTGTCTTTCCCTCGTGGGCCCCCTGTGCTGTCTTTCCCTCGCGGTCCCTCTGTGCTGTCTTTCCCTCGCGGTCCCTCTGTGCTGTCTTTCCCTCGCGGTCCCTCTGTGCTGTCTTTCCCTCGCAGTCCCTCTGTGCTGTCTTTCCCTCGCAGTCCCTCTGTGCTGTCTTTCCCTCGCGATCCCCCTGTGCTGTCTTTCCCTCGCGGTCCCCCTGTGCTGTCTTTCCCTTGCGGTCCCTCTGTGCTGTCTTTCCCTCGTGGTCCCACTGTACTGTCTTTCCCTCGTGGTCCCTCTGTGCTGTCTTTCCCTCGCGGTCCCTCTGTGCTGTCTTTCCCTCGCGGTCCCTCTGTGCTGTCTTTCCCTCGCGGTCCCTCTGTGCTGTCTTTCCCTCGCGGTCCCTCTGTGCTGTCTTTCCCTCGCGGTCCCTCTGTGCTGTCTTTCCCTCACGGTCCCTCTGTGCTGTCTTTCCCTCGCGGTCCCTCTGTGCTGTCTTTCCCTCGCAGTCCCTCTGTGCTGTCTTTCCCTCGCAGTCCCCCTGTGCTGTCTTTCCCTCGCAGTCCCCCTGTGCTGTCTTTCCCTCGCGATCCCCCTGTGCTGTCTTTCCCTCGCGGGCCCCCTGTGCTGTCTTTCCCTCGCGGTCCCTCTGTGCTGTCTTTCCCTCGTGGTCCCACTGTACTGTCTTTCCCTCATGGTCCCACTGTACTGTCTTTCCCTCGTGGTCCCACTGTACTGTCTTTCCCTCGCGGTACCTCTGTGCTGTCTTTCCCTCGTGGTCCCCCTGTACTGTCTTTCCCTCACGGTTGTCAGCTCTTTCACGAGCCTCGATTCAGTATAAAAAAATATATATATACACTAAACAATCACAGGTAATTCCACTCATTTGTATTACCCCACCCCCCCCCCCCCACCCCCCCGGCCCCTTATCATTGCCACTGCTACTTCGGCTTGTCACCTTTCTCTTTTTGACAATATCCAGCGACATGCGGCCATTCTGGTGGGACAGGAGTTGGCAACATCTCTGGAACCTCTCTCAGTCCGCCGCTCTGTTGTTTCCTTCAGCCTTTTCAACAGATATTACCACGGAATGTGCTCTGAGGGTCTATCACAGGTTGTTCCACTGGTCATTCTTTCAGTCGCCCGACACGTTTGGCAGTTTCTTCCTTTCCATATACCGTGTCTGTCCCAAGGACTAAGACTATGAGGGATTCTTCTCCTTTGTTTTTCCCCCGCCCGCCATCACTGGAGCAGTTTACCTGCATCCTGATGTCCCCTCGATCCCAATCTACCTCAATTCAAGAGGAATGTCAATCGATTCCTCGTTTGTAGTTAATATCCACACTATCCTTTGTTGGAACCCCCTAACGTCAGTGGCCTTCAAGGCTTTGTGGTGAGCGGTATCATGAAAATGTATTGCCATTTATAATTACCCTTTAGAACCCATTAAAATTATCCTTTAGAACCTTTCAGAATTATCCTTTATATCTCATTAGAGTTATACTTTAGAAACCATGAAAATTGTCCTTTAGAACCCATTAAAATTACCCTTTGGAACCCATTAAAATTACCCGGAACCCTTTAGAAAGTGGTTTAAGGAGACGGGGTTTTGCAGACAGTTTTAAGGAGGGTGTGTGTGTGTGTGTGTGTGTGTGTGTGTGTGTGTGTGTGTGTGTGTGTGTAATAATAAAAGGCAGTGTCCATCCTTTCGTCCGTCTGTCTCCTCCATAACTCCAAAACGATGAAACCTAGCGGCCCCAAACTTTGCATGCATGCATCCACCTGGACCTCCAACTGATTGCAATGATGAAAACTGGGTGTTTGCATGTGTTATAACACCCTTTTTGAAGATGATTAACGAGGTGCTCTTAAGAAAAAAAACCCGATGTGGTGGTTTACCAATATGTCGGCGGGCCATCTTGGCACCTTGCTGGTCACTGCACCTTGCTGGGTTCTTAAGCCGCCATTTTGTTTTGGCCTCCTCAAATGTGCCTTGGAAACACGATCGATTGTCATTGCATAATTGAAGCATCTTACTATAATTCACTAAATGTCCGTCTGTCCGTCCGTCCGTTCGC
>NC_136262.1:232610770-232619236 GCF_964187855.1 Myxine glutinosa
ACTCATCTGCATTTCATCAATGGATAATTGCTAATGTCATACCAATCATTATTTGATCTCACATACCTTAGAATATATGCCAATGTATACATATACACAAAGAATATATATTAGGGGGTGCTTACCTTAATTCGTTGTGTAGGGGTGCTTAACTTAATTCTTTGTGTATATATATTGTTACGGCCTGAAGCACACCAAGCCAAGCCTTCAATCACACTGTCTTTATTTATGGATTATCACACGAAAATCTCTTCCTACACATAAAACCAAGAAGGGAGAAAAGAGGGAAAAACCCGAATAGGCCAGTCCAAGAGTAGGCAGGTCCAAGAGTAGGCCGGTGCAAGAGTAGGCCGGTGCAAGAGTAGGCCGGTCCAAGAGCAGGCCGGTCCAAGAGCAGGCCGGTCCAAGAGTAGGCCGGTCCAAGATTAGGCCCAACAGTAGGCCCAGTAGTAGGCCCCACGGCAGGCCCAACAGTAGGCCCCAAGGCAGGCCCAGCACGAGACGGTAGGAGTAGGCAAGTCCACGAGTAGGCCTCAAGGCAGGCCCAACAGTAGGCCCCAGGGCAGGCCCAACAGTAGGCCCCAGGTCAGGCCCAGCACGAGAGGGTAGGAGTAGGCAAGTCCACGAGTAGGCCCCAAGGCAGGCCCAACAGTAGCCTCCAGAGCAGGCCCAACAGTAGGCCCCAATGCAGGCACAGCACAAGAGGGTAGGAGAAGGCAAGTCCACGAGTAGGCCCCAAGGCAGGCCCCAGTGGTAGGCAGCTAGAGTTCGATCAACGTCACCCTTCAGGTGGAGAGATTGCAGCTGGACACCCTTCAACCCCCGGAAAAGCACTCTGCCATAAGCCCTCCTCCAAAATGGCCACTCACTGACTCACCCCTCTGAATCACCTTCCGAGCAACTCCCCCGCCCCACAGCCAATCATAGGCTTTATACACATGGACCAAACCACATGGTCAAACTCACCAGGGGGTGTGGGGGAAGGAAGAAGAAAGAGGTCACAAACCGTAACAATATATATATATATATATATACAGACTTGGCATTTAATATGGAATATATATTTTTTCTTGACTTGGGTTTACTTTCTTAACTCAGTATATCAATCTGGTGTGTTTCTTTTACACTTTGGTGATTTATTTGTTAAAAGAACCATGTCACTGATTGTCTGTCGCAGCAAGACGTCACTGGCCATTCTCAGAGAGCCTCCTCAGCGCCGACGAGTCTGGCATTTCACTCAGGCCGACTGGCACGGTCTGCAAGCAGCCATCAATCAACTGGACTGGTCTCCCATCTCTAATGCCTCTGACATCAATTCTTCCTGGGAATTCTTTCAAAGCAAACTGCTCTCTCTCATGCACAGATTTATCCCATCTCGTCTTCAGTTGTCTTACCCTTCCTCCCGTCCATGGTACACTGAATCTTGTGGTGAGGCAGTTGCCCTGAAACAACTTGCCTTTGCGTCTTGGAAGGCAAATCCAACTGAAGGCAATCTCAGTTCCTTCCACCAAGCTCGAAACAAGTGTGTTTTTACCCTCAGGAGTGCCAGGAAGCACTATCTCTCCACACTCAAGATTGAACTCTCAAACCTGTCTCCTTCCTCCAAATCCTGGTGGTGTCTGGTAAAATCCGTTTCTGGTGTTTGTTCCCCCTCCATCCCCTCCCTTACCTCAAATGGCTACACAGTTGACACCGCACGTGACAAAGCCGAATGCCTCAACTCTGTGTTTGCCTCAAAATCTTGTGTCCCAAACCCATCTCTCTCTGTTCCCACCTTTCCCAGTCGAACCCAACTGCTCCTGGACTCTGTGTCCTTCTCTCCTGACAAGGTGAAGTTTTTTTTATCAAACCTCAACTCTGATTCTGCAACTGGACCAGATGGCATCAGCCCTCGGGTCCTAAAATCCTGCTCTGCCGCTCTATCTCACCCTCTCTCTGTTCTTTTCACCCTCTCTTTTGCTCAAGGTCATCTGCCAGCATCTTGGAAATCAGCAAACATTACCGCTTTACACAAAAAAGGTGCAAAAACAGATCCTTGCAACTACAGACCAATCAGCCTGCTCCCAATTATCAGCAAAGTCATGGAATCCATTATTGCTTCAGATATCAAATCCTTCCTCTTCTCCAATGGCTTGATCTCTGATCATCAATTTGGATTCAGACCAGGTCATTCTACTCTGGACATGTTGCTTCTGCTGTCTCAACAATGTATGGAGGTCCTCAATGCCAAACAGGAAATCAGAGCTGTCTCACTTGACATATCACGTGCCTTCGATACGATCTGGCACCCAGCTCTGCTCACCAAACTCACCTCCTATGGTATTCAGGGAAATCTCCACTCATGGCTTGCGGATTTCCTCTCTGGTCGTAGGCAACGTGTGGCCCTGAATGGATTTCTCTCATCTTCCCTGCCTGTTCTGGCTGGAGTTCCCCAAGGTAGTGTTCTGGGCCCTGTGCTATTTCTGGTCTTCATCAATGATATCTCCGACTCTCTGGAAAATCCTCTCTATCTCTTTGCTGATGACTCCACTATCTGCCGCTCCATTCCTCATCCCTCAGATCGGCAGTCTGCAGCCTCCTCACTCTCTGCAGACCTGGACAAAATCACAGACTGGTCAAACAAGTGGAACATGTCTTTCAATCCTGACAAATCTCACACTCTTACAATGTCTCTCCGAAAGGACCGACTGGACAACCCTCCCATCTACTTTCTCAACAATCCTCTCCAAGAAGTTCTGTCGCTCAAGCTTTTGGGTCTCACTATCTGCCATGATCTTTCTTGGGAAAACCACATTTCCAAGCTGGCCTCCAAAGCCAGTCACCGACTGGGCATCCTCCGTCGTGTGAAGTCCTTCCTTGGCACACCTGAGCTCCTCACCACATACAAGGCTTTCATCCGCAGCTCAATGGAATACTGTTCCCCCCTCTGGGCTGGTGCTCCTGCCTCACACCTTGCTCGGCTTCACGCTGTTGAGGCCAAAGCTTTCAGAACCATTGGAATCTCCTGCGATGTAGTCAACTCCGAGGGCCTTTCACTCACTCACCGCAGGCAGGTTGGTGGTCTTTCTGTCTTCTACCGACTCCTCTCCGGCCTTGCTCCCCCAGCTCTCTCTGTGCTCTGTCCCCCCAATATTCCTTCAGGTCGCACAAGATCTGCCTGCAACCCTCTTATGGTTAAACTGCCAAAATCAAGACTCTCTGCTCACCTTCACTCCTTCACTCCTCTTTTCTCCCGCCTCTGGAACAAACTCCCCCACTCCCTTCAATCCCACTCCTCCCTCCAGGTCTTTAAAACAGCTGTTCACCACCATCTCTTATCTTCCCCCATCGAAAACCTTGATCTTTTCTACCCCCGGTAATTCACCCCAGAGTCCTTGCAGTGTTCATATGTTTTATTCCTCTCCCACCTCCCCCCAAGTCCTCCCGATGTCCCTGCTCTCAAATGTTGTGTTCGTGTCCTTCCCCCTCTCTCCCCATCTTGTCTGCCGCTCCCCTTGTTTTTTGTGTTTTGTGTGTCGGTTTGTCTTTTTGTGTGATTAATGTTAGCTCTTTCACGAGCCTCGATCTTGTATACAAAAAAAAAAACTAACAAAAAAAAAAACAGGATTATATCACAGGTGGCGTGGCAAAATGTACGGACAGGTGCATTTGACGATTGGCTTCACAGTCGGGTATACAAGGGTTGTTGCGTTCTGTATTAGTGGAAAACAACTGCTGCACGTCTCCAAAAGTTATTGCCGCTTCCTCTGGAGATGGTCCGTCAACTCGACAATGCTGTTTGTCATGGAGTGGTGGCTTTACGAAATTACGGCATGAAAGAGCGTGCTATTGCTTGGCAGTATGGCATCACTCAAGGTCAGGTGTCAAAGATCCTGAAACGAAATGCTCAGAGGGGTGTCCCTACTCCAATACCGAGGCCAGGACGTCCCCGCAGAACCACAAGGATGGATGATCGCCAGCTGTACCGGTTAGTCTGCAATGGCCGTACCAGGTCAGCTAATCGGCTTAGGGCTGAGTGGCAGCAACTGACAAATGTGCCTGTATCCAGAAGGCTAGTCAACCAACGACTGGTTCAAGCAGGCTATCGTGCCAGGCGTCCCCTGAGAAAGCCACGCCTGATCAGACAACACCGCCAGCGACGATTGTAGTGGGCCAGAGAGCACCGTCAATGGCAGCCAGGACACTGGAATCACGTGATCTTCAGTGACGAGTATAGATTTCTGGTCTATCGTCAAGATGGCCGCGTCCAAGTGCGCAGACAAGTGCATGAAGCCCACAACAAAGATTGTATAGTGCCAAGAGTCCAAGCTGGAGGTGGTGGGGTGACCGTTTGGGCTGCTTTTCCTGCAGGGGGAAAAACTGACCTGGTTGTTCTGAATGGAAACCTGAACCAGTTCAAGTACAGGGACATTCTGGAAGAAACATTGCTTCCATTTGCTCGTGCAGCCTTTCGAGGAAAATTTGTCTTCCAAGATGACAATGCACGCCCTCATCGTGCTCGCATGATCCAACACTTTCTTGCTGACCGTGGTGTAGAGCACATGGCAGGTCCTCGGATATGAATCTGACAGAGAACTTGTGGGCAGAATTAACGCATCAAATCGACCACTTGGACCAGCAGCCGACCTCTGTGCGTGAATTGCAGCAGGCTATTGTCACTGCATGGCAAGCGATTCCTGTCCAAACCTTGGCAAATCTCGTGAACAGCATGCCTCAACGTGTACGTGCTCTCCTGAATGCTCGTGGGGGTTACACGAAGTACTGAACTGTAATTTTACTGTCTGTAATCCCAGTCGTAATTTAACTTTTGTTTTTGTTAAAAAATATTTTGCCTAATGTGCAAAATAAAGATATACTTCTGGAAAACGTACAGAAGTTTAACACAGTACTGTCCATGAATTGAGTTGGATATCAGTTTACATCACTTCCAAGGATCAATTTATTTGTTTCGAAATGTCAAATGTGGTTTTTGTTTTTTTTAAAGGTCACATTAACAAAATCTAGAATAATTTCAACATAATTCCAATGAACTTTTGGTTCTAAGACATCTTGAAAAGTAAGTTCATCCCCAGAAAAAAAATATTCCATATTAAATGCCAAGTCTGTATATATATATATATTGTTGCGGATATGGGATTTGGCCTCCATATCCGCTTGTAAATATTCCCCTATTTCCCCAATACTCCCCAACTATCCCCAATCCCCCATTCCCTAGTCCCATTGTCTGTAAACAACACTCTGTAGAACCGACCTTCCCCTTTTTCCCCCATTAAATGTCGTGCCCAGGTTCACCGCATCTCACGTAGACAACTATAGGACCTCTTGCTAGTTATTCTTAGTCTATGTCAGTTAAGGACTCGTTTCCATTACTTCTGACTCTTCGTTGCACCAGAATGTGAATGTATGGCACCAGTAGTGAGTTTAGGACCTCCCCATACCTCCTCCCATCTTCCCCATGAAACAACAACAACAACTACCACAACAGCGCGCGGGGAGTGTGCGTCCTCACTCCGGCTCGGTTAGCCGCCATTACCCATGTGCGCCGACGGGGTTACCACGAAGGGGCTGCCTGTCGGCCCCTCGTCAAGGGCGGAGCCCGGTAACCCCCCGCACCCAATAAGAAGCAACGGGCCGATTCCATCTGGGGCGGAGCTAACGAGCCGAGGGCGTGTCACTCCCCGCCGGATATACGCAGCGACTTACCGGACGTGACGTCAGATGCGCCCCCAGCTTGGAGAAAGAACGTCACCTTCTAGCGCTGAGAGAGACCTCCCGCATCTCTGGACCGGACCGGGTCGATTCTGCCCCTGAGCCAAGGTGCACCTTGAGCCATCGACTACCTGCCCTCCCTTGCCATCAATCCCTGTGTGAGTCAGTCTTGTCCCGTTTATCTGTCGTCTGTCGGGGCTACTATAAGACCGTATTTAAGTGCCTACCTTCCTATGCTGTCTCTCTCGTCCTTGTAATCTAACGTTCCGAAATATTATAACCTCCTCCGGAGGTCTTGAGAACTGTACCCCTGGTGTCGTGTCATTTTAACCCAGCCGTTGTGTCCTTTCCTCAATTGATTTAGCGTAGCGCGACTCGGCCAACGTTCGAGTATAATCGGGTAAACTGTGCAGATGCGGTCATACCAAACCGCTCGGTAAACCAACATCCACAACCGCGTCTGTAACAATATATATATATATATATATATATATATATATATATATACTAGCGGGGTCACCCGTGGGAATCCCACGGGCATGGATGTGTGTGACATTTCGACATATTGAGTTATATGCTGCACATTCATTTTTACAAAATGGTTACTGGCAAGTCATCAGATCCAGAAATGGTGTGAATTTAGTTATTTCACATAATATGTGACCCCTCACTCCTCTCCACCTGACACTCTCCTGTCTCCACCTGACACTCTCCTGTCTCCACCTGACACTCTCCTCTCTCCACCTAGCACTCCTCTCCTCTCCAAACCCTCACATCCCTCTCCTTTCCAATCCCTCACCTCTCCAATCCCTCACACTCCTCTCCTCTCCAATCCTTCACACGCCTCTCCAATCGCGCCTCACACTCCTCTCCAATCGCGCCTCACACTCCTCTCCAATCGCGCCTCACACTCCTCTCCAATCGTGCCTCACACTCCTCTCCAATCGTGCCTCACACTCCCCTCCAATCACTCCTCTCCAATCGTGCCTCACACTCCTCTCCAATCACGCCTCACACTCCTCTCCAATCGTGCCTCACACTCCTCTCCAATCGCGCCTCACACTCCTCTCCAATCGCGCCTCACTCGCCTCTCCAATCGGCTTTCCCCGTCTCGTTTCTCTCCTTTTTCTCCCGTCTCGTTCTTTTTCTTGCTCCAAATCGGCCCGTCGGAATCGGAAATCGGCCCGTCTCGCCCGTCGGAATCGGAAATCGGCCCGTCTTGCTTTTGTGCTTGTGCGTAAATAAATTGTGTTCATGACACCATTTCTGGTGTTGGGCTAGCGGCTAGGGTGCCGGCTTAGGATCCTGGGTTCGAATCTCGGTCGATCGCCGAATTAATGCCAGGGGGGTTGACTCAGCCTGTCATCCTTCCGAGGTCGGCTAATTGAGTACCAGTTCACTGGTAATTCCCTGTTTGTCGTTGAAGGCGGCAAAAAGGGTTGGCGTCAGGAAGGGCATCCGGCCGTAAAACATTGCTTCAAAAAGGGGACAAAAAAACAACAACTACCACGGTCCCCGAAAAGGCCAACCCCCGCTTTGCGGGGAAAAATGGCCTCTAAACGGTGGTTTTTACACCATTTCTGGATCTGATGACTTGCCAGTAACCATTTTGTAAAAATGAATGTGCAGCATCTAACTCAATATGTCGAAATGTCACACACATCCATGCCCGTGGGATTCCCACGGGTGACCCCGCAAGTTTGCATTGACGTTCGTCGATGGACTCGTTCGCCCGTCTCATTCGTTTTCTTGCTGCATCCTGTTCAAGTCTGCGTTCTTCATCGATCGTCTCATTCATTTTGGAAATAGAAGTTTCCACGCAGCGCATGAATTGTCACGATCCTCAAGAGGAATTTGTCTCGTAATCATCAAATGATAAATGGCAAGTAAATTATATTGTGGAAAATTAAAGATTTCAAATAAACCTATTTAAAGTGTATTCGCACATAACTAATTTTAAAAAACGAAGAAATATCTCTCGGTAATTTCCTGAAACATATTTTACTTCCGGCTAATAATGTTGAATTAAATAAAAACGAAGAAATATATGTCGGCATCATTGTTGACGTTTTTGTGACGACTGTCATCAAACGAAAAAGTAATATATCTTAACGGAAAAGCAAAAGCGAATTTTTAATATATATCGACACGTTGCCGTCGGTGTCATGTTGGGCGGTGTATGATACACCATGACGCGATTTTTAAAAATATATCTCTGCATTTTCCCGCGTGTGTGGAATGTTCTCAATTATTGCTGACACCGAGTCCAAAACCATCGATAAAAATGAAATCATATGGTGAGTTAGATTGGAGATAAAGGCGTGAGAGAGACTCAATGGCCTTGAAGTTGAAGTTACAGGCGTTCGAGAATTCATTTCGTTCTATAAACGGCAACTTTCATTGGATTTCCTTCCCGTTTTTTTTCAACCGAGTCGAAAACTATGTTAGCGACTGTGAAAAATGAAATGATATATCGAATTTTTAATATGTATCGACACGTTGCCGTCGGTGTCATGTTAGGCGGTGTATGATACACCATGACGCGATTTTAAAAAATATATCTGCATTTTCCCGCGTGTGTGGAATGTTCTCAATTATTGCTGACACCGACTCTAAAACCATCGATAAAAATGAAATCATATGGTGAGTTAGATTGGAGATAAAGGCGTGAGAGAGACTCAATGGCCTTGAAGTTACAGGCATTTGAGAATTCATTTCGTTCTATAAACGGCAACTTTCATCGGATTTTCTTCTCGT
>NC_136262.1:232619436-232624436 GCF_964187855.1 Myxine glutinosa
ATAATTTCAGATGTTTATGATCAATTGAGTCATGGGGTCTGAACCCTAATGGCTAACATGTATATATATATATATATATATATATATATATATATATATATATATGTATGTATATATATATATATATATATATATATATATATATATATATATATATATATATATATATATATATATATATATATGTGTGTATATATATATGTATAATATATATATATTGTTATGGCCTGAAGCACACCAAGCCAAGCCTTCAATCACACTGTCTTTATTTATGGATTATCACACGAAAATCTCTTCCTACACATAAAACCAAGAAGGGAGAAAAGAGGGAAAAACCCGAATAGGCCAGTCCAAGAGTAGGCAGGTCCAAGAGTAGGCCGGTCCAAGAGTAGGCCAGTCAAAGATTAGGCCCAACAGTAGGCCCAGTAGTAGGCCCCACGGCAGGCCCAACAGTAGGCCCCAAGGCAGGCCCAGCACGAGACGGTAGGAGTAGGCAAGTCCACGAGTAGGCCTCCGGGCAGGCCCAACAGTAGGCCCCAGGGCAGGCCCAACAGTAGGCCCCAGGTCAGGCCCAGCACGAGAGGGTAGGAGTAGGCAAGTCCACGAGTAGGCCCCAAGGCAGGCCCAACAGTAGCCTCCAGAGCAGGCCCAACAGTAGGCCCCAAGGCAGGCACAGCACAAGAGGGTAGGAGAAGGCAAGTCCACGAGTAGGCCCCAAGGCAGGCCCCAGTGGTAGGCAGCTAGAGTTCGATCAACGTCACTCTTCAGGTGGAGAGATTGCAGCTGGACACCCTTCAACCCCCGGAAAAGCAGTCTGCCATAAGCCCTCCTCCAAAATGGCCACTCACCCCTCTGAATCACCTTCCGAGCAACTCCCCCGCCCCACAGCCAATCATAGGCTTTATAAACATGGACCAAACCACTTGGTCAAACTCACCAGGGGGTGTGGGGGAAGGAAGAAGAAAGAGGTCACAAACCGTAACAATATATATATATATATATATATATATATATATATATATATATATATATATATATATATACTATCCGTTGAACTTGGGGCTGACTCAGAAGAAAAATAAATCTCTATAAATATATATATAAATGGTCAGAGAAGACTTGTGGGAAGCTTGGTCGACAATTAAAGATCGACGTCCTGAAGCTACGTCCGCGTCTTATTTAATCTAACGATTAATATATTCAATACAAATGAGACGCCCTGCTCATACTTTGGAGTTTCTACTATTTCTTACAGTTATATATATATATATATATATATATATATATATATATATATATATATATATATATATATATATATATATATATATATATATATATATGCAGACTTGGCATTTAATATGGAATATATATTTTTTTTCTTGACTTGGGTTTACTTTCTTAACTCAGTATATCAATCTGGTGAGTTTCTTTTACACTTTGGTGATTCATTTGTTAAAAGAACCATGTCACTGATTGTCTGTCGCAGCAAGACGTCAACAACAAGACGTCACTGGCCATTCTCAGAGAGCCTCCTCAGCGCCGACGAGTCTGGCATTTCACTCAGGCCGACTGGCACGGTCTGCAAGCAGCCATCAATCAACTGGACCGGTCTCCCATCTCTAATGCCTCTGACATCAATTCTTCCTGGGAATTCTTCCAAAGCAAACTGCTCTCTCTCATGCACAGATTTATCCCATCTCGTCTTCAGTTGTCTTACCCTTCCTCCCGTCCATGGTACACTGAATCTTGTGGTGAGGCAGTTGCCCTGAAACAACGTGCCTTTGCGTCTTGGAAGGCAAATCCAACTGAAGGCAATCTCAGTTCCTTCCACCAAGCTCGAAACAAGTGTGTTTCTACCCTCAGGAGTGCCAGGAAGCACTATCTCTCCACACTCAAGATTGAACTCTCAAACCTGTCTCCTTCCTCCAAATCCTGGTGGCGTCTGGTAAAATCCGTTTCTGGTGTTTGTTCCCCCTCCATCCCCTCCCTTACCTCAAATGGCTACACAGTTGACACCGCACGTGACAAAGCCGAATGCCTCAACTCTGTGTTTGCCTCAAAATCCTGTGTCCCAAACCCATCTCTCTCTGTTCCCACCTTTCCCAGTCGAACCCAACTGCTCCTGGACTCTGTGTCCTTCTCTCCTGACAAGGTGGAGAAGTTTTTTTATCAAACCTCGACTCTGATTCTGCAACTGGACCAGATGGCATCAGCCCTCGGGTCCTAAAATCCTGCTCTGCCGCTCTATCTCACCCTCTCTCTGTTCTTTTCACCCTCTCTTTTGCTCAAGGTCATCTGCCAGCATCTTGGAAATCAGCAAACATTACCGCTTTACACAAAAAAGGTGCAAAAACAGATCCTTGCAACTACAGACCAATCAGCCTGCTCCCAATTATCAGCAAAGTCATGGAATCCATTATTGCTTCAGATATCAAATCCTTCCTCTTCTCCAATGGCTTGATCTCTGATCATCAATTTGGATTCAGACCAGGTCATTCTACTCTGGACATGTTGCTTCTGCTGTCTCAACAATGGATGGAGGTCCTCAATGCCAAACAGGAAATCAGAGCTGTCTCACTTGACATATCACGTGCCTTCGATACGATCTGGCACCCAGCTCTGCTCACCAAACTCACCTCCTATGGTATTCAGGGAAATCTCCACTCATGGCTTGCGGATTTCCTCTCTGGTCGTAGGCAACGTGTGGCCCTGAATGGATTTCTCTCATCTTCCCTGCCTGTTCTGGCTGGAGTTCCCCAAGGTAGTGTTCTGGGCCCTGTGCTATTTCTTGTCTTCATCAATGATATCTCCGACTCTCTGGAAAATCCTCTCTATCTCTTTGCTGATGACTCCACTATTTGCCGCTCCATTCCTCATCCCTCAGATCGGCAGTCTGCAGCCTCCTCACTCTCTGCAGACCTGAACAAAATCACAGACTGGTCAAACAAGTGGAACATGTCTTTCAATCCTGACAAATCTCACACTCTTACAATGTCTCTCCGAAAGGACCGACTGGACAACCCTCCCATCTACTTTCTCAACAATCCTTTCCAAGAAGTTCTGTCGCTCAAGCTTTTGGGTCTCACTATCTGCCATGATCTTTCTTGGGAAAACCACATTTCCAAGCTGGCCTCCAAAGCCAGTCACCGACTGGGCATCCTCCGTCGTGTGAAGTCCTTCCTTGGCACACCTGAGCTCCTCACCACATACAAGGCTTTCATCCTCAGCTCAATGGAATACTGTTCCCCCCTCTGGGCTGGTGCTCCTGCCTCACACCTTGCTCGGCTTCACGCTGTTGAGGCCAAAGCTTTCAGAACCATTGGAATCTCCTGCGATATAGTCAACTCCGAGGGCCTTTCACTCACTCACCGCAGGCAGGTTGGTGGTCTTTCTGTCTTCTACCGACTCCTCTCCGGCCTTGCTCCCCCAGCTCTCTCTGTGCTCTGTCCCCCCAATATTCCTTCAGGTCGCACAAGATCTGCCTGCAACCCTCTTATGGTTAAACTGCCAAAATCAAGACTCTCTGCTCACCTTCCCTCCTTCATTCCTCTTTTCTCCCGCCTCTGGAACAAACTCCCCCACTCCCTTCAATCCCACTCCTACCTCCAGGTCTTTAAAACAGCTGTTCACCACCATCTCTTATCTTCCCCCATCGAAAACCTTGATCTTTTCTACCCCCGGTAATTCACCCCAGAGTCCTTGCAGTGTTCATATGTTTTATTCCTCTCCCACCTCCCCCCAAGTCCTCCCGATGTCCCTGCTCTCAAATGTTGTGTTTGTGTCCTTCCCCCTCTCTCCCCATCTTGTCTGCCGCTCCCCTTGTTTTTTGTGTTTTGTGTGTCGGTTTGTCTTTTTGTGTGATTAATGTTAGCTCTTTCACGAGCCTCGATCTTGTATACAAAAAAAAAAACAGGATTATATCACAGGTGGCGTGGCAAAATGTACGGACAGGTGCATTTGACGATTGGCTTCACAGTCGGGTATACAAGGGTTGTTGCGTTCTGTATTAGTGGAAAACAACTGCTGCACGTCTCCAAAACTTATTGCCGCTTCCTCTGGAGATGGTCCGTCAATTCGACAATGCTGTTTGTCATGGAGTGGTGGCTTTACGAAATTACGGCATGAAAGAGCGTGCTATTGCTTGGCAGTATGGCATCACTCAAGGTCAGGCGTCAAAGATCCTGAAACGAAATGCTCAGAGGGGTGTCCCTACTCCAATACCGAGGCCAGGACGTCCCCGCAGAACCACAAGGAGGGATGATCGCCAGCTGCACCGGTTAGTCTGCAATGGCCGTACCAGGTCAGCTAATCGGCTTAGGGCTGAGTGGCAGCAACTGACAAATGTGCCTGTATCCAGAAGCCTAGTCAACCAACGACTGGTTCAAGCAGGCTATCGTGCCAGGCGTCCCCTGAGAAAGCCACGCCTGATCAGACAACACCGCCAGCGCCGATTGCAGTGGGCCAGAGAGCACCGTCAATGGCAGCCAGGACACTGGAATCACGTGATCTTCAGTGACGAGTATAGATTTCTGGTCTATCGTCAAGATGGCCGCGTCCAAGTGCGCAGACAAGTGCATGAAGCCCACAACAAAGATTGTATAGTGCCAAGAGTCCAAGCTGGAGGTGGTGGGGTGACCGTTTGGGCTGCTTTTCATGCAGGGGGAAAAACTAACCTGGTTGTTCTGAATGGAAACCTGAACCAGTTCAAGTACAGGGCCATTCTGGAAGAAACATTGCTTCCATTTGCTCGTGCGGCCTTTCGAGGAAAATTTGTCTTCCAAGATGACAATGCACGCCCTCATCGTGCTCGCATGATCCAACACTTTCTTGCTGACCGTGGTGTAGAGCACATGGCAGGTCCTCGGATATGAATCTGACAGAGAACTTGTGGGCAGAATTAACGCATCAAATCGACCACTTGGACCAGCAGCCGACCTCTGTGCGTGAATTGCAGCAGGCTATTGTCACTGCATGGCAAGCGATTCCTGTCCAAACCT
>NC_136262.1:232626936-232636936 GCF_964187855.1 Myxine glutinosa
TACACACACATACACACATACATACACACACAACACCAACCAACCACCTACCCTTACAACATACACCACTCAACATACAAAAACACACACTCATGCAAAAATTAGTTCATGCAAAAACACACACCCTCACCCACTCACTCATATACACAAAATAAGAAATAATAATCATAACAAAAAAAACAAAAAAAAAAACACAACCAACCTACACCGTTCGACGTACAAAAAAAAACAAAAAAAAAACACAACCAACCTACACCGTTCGACGTGCCTCCATAAAACATCCTCCATATCCAAAATGAGCCTTTCAAGGCAACCTGGTCCACCTTGTCACACATCCTCCTTCTTTCTGTCCCACAATCTCCCAGCCGTTCAAGAAATGCAGAAAAGGAAATGCCAATATACCCCTCGACACCCCACCTCAAATGGCTGACACGAAACTCGCCAACCCTTCTCCCGGCACTCTGCCTCCAGCTCAGTGTACTTTCCTCTCTTCCTCTCATGCACCTCCTCCATATTCTCTTCCCAAGGTACCGACAATTCCCCTAAGATGACCTGTCTTGTTGCACCTGACCAAATGACAATGTCAGCCGCAACTTTGTCCACACAGATCTCCTCCGGGAATACCAATTGTGGCTTCAGGTCCCGCCACCACCTGCCCAATCACAAGCATCTGACAGCCCTCTTGCTTTTCCACCTCCTCCTCTTTCCACCTCTTACCACTTGGCCCTCTTTGACAAACCACACCTCTCCGCCAATCAGTCTCCTTCTCCACTCTTCTTTCTCTCGACCTCAGGCCCCTCCATATATATATATGTATATGTTATAATATATATATATATATATATATATATATATATTATATATTTATATATATAATATATATATATATATATATATATATATATATATATATATTGTTACTGATCGCGGTTTAGATGTTATGATGGGGCCGAGCGAAGGACTCCGCGACCGAACAGTTTGTTTCCCCGACTCACCCGATTCACCCAGAACTTTGGCCGTATCGCACCGCAGCTTGCCCAATCTGGAAAACTCTAAAACGACGAAATGCAAAGAGGAAAAGGAATAAAACGAGAAGACGGACAGAAGAGTTAATTGGATTTATTGTACACACAAGCAAAAAGAAAGCAGTCAACGTTTATTTACAACACATAAGACGGCAGGTGACACAGTGCAAAATACTAGCTTATACAGACTTAATTAACCAGGGGACAGAACAAACAAAACAAACTCACGTACACAAGAAGGGTGGAAAGGCAGGAGGTGGATGGCTGGAGGGAGAGAGGAAGGTCCAAGGGGGGTCCCTGCCACACGATCGGCGCGTTTAGCAGCCGCCGTTCCTTCACGGCCTTGCTCAAAACCGCCGTCCAGGCCCCAAGTGACTGTTGGGTGTTGTTGCTGCTGTGGCCTCCGCTGCTTTCCCAGGACTTGTCTGACTCGTCTGGTCCAAACCCTCAACTCTTTCTTGGTCCACTCACTCCTCACCACCGACTCCTCACCGCAACCAACGCAACCACTGACCTTCACCACCGACTCCTCACCGCAACCAAACGCAACCAACTGACCACCAACTGACCACCAACTGAACACCCAACGCTTCTTGCGCGCGCGCCTTTATAGCGCCTCCAGCGATCAAGCCCGCCGGCCTTCAGGACACGCCCATCGGTGTGCTAACCTCGGCCCTGGTTGGTCATGCGACCCTCTGGCTCCGCCCTTGATGGACGACGGGCGGGCCCGCCCCTCTTCCCCAACCCGAGCACTTGTTCAATGGTGGTTTTGGAGGGGAGGTAATTGGCAATCGAGGCTCGGCAATGACGAAAGGGGATGTGAAAGGAAATGGAGATTTTGGGGATGGGAATGAAAGGGGATCTATTCTCTTTCACTGGTGCAATGGAGTACTTCAATTAATGGGAGACACAGCCTTACTCTAAAACACAGAATAAGATATAACTATCGAACAGGGGTATTCTATTATTGGCTGACGTGTATGCTTGTGGACTAATTATGGGATGCCCTTTCACCTTTACACAGCTCCGGAGGCAGGGGGCGCAGAATAAACAATAATAATAATAATAAAGCACACAATCAAAAAAATACAGTCCTCATATCCGCAACACTGCACCCTCCTCCTCTTAGGCACGTCCCGGGCCTACAACTTTTATTTAGTGTGACACGTAGGTGTAGTTCCCTCTACTTTTAACCTGACCCTGAGTGCGACAGTTTTAAAACATAAATAAATGTGTCCCGCTGCTCCATTGCACCCTGCCTAACAGACTTACGCCCACAGTTAACCGAATTGCGGAATTGTCTTCAAACTATACACTGACGGTGGGGAGCATTATTTACAATGACGCTATTTTTTTTAATTTACAAAACTAACCCAGGACCTGTGATTGTTCTTTCTGGGGGGGAGACAGTCTGCTCTGCATCAATGCACCATTAAAACACCTAAAACCGCACCAATACACACCCAAGCACCAATCGGTGCAGTCACCATTGTTCATCAATGTTCAATCAAAATAAAATCAACAACCCCTAACCCTGCAGGTGATCTCTTGCTCTTCGGCTCCCTCTGCTGGTTATTATTATTTGTTCTTCCAGATGTTGTCATTCTTTCATTTTCTTACTGGCGGCCTATTTGCAATAAAGTGTGCCCAATGTGTCCTTTTTATTTTTTTTTTCTTTTATTTATGGCCCACAGGGCCGACTACATGTGCTTCACCTGTGTGGCATCGGTGCCCTGTGGCCAAGGTCCGCCAGCAAGATTTCGGGCCCTCATGGCCGGTTCCAGCAGAGGGGCCATGCCCCAACCCATGGGGTCCATCAGTGGTGCTCGGCCACAGGCATGTGGTCCATAATGTGGTGCATCGATGCAGACAGCTGGTTCTGGGAATTTCGGGCGCACAATGGCCGACCCACGCACGCTCCCCTCGGCGCCCAATGGCGCACAGGTCATGTGGGAGACAAAAGGGACAAATGAGCGAGGGGTAAGGTCACAAGGGTACACATCAATAAGGCAATGCAAGGCGAAATGCGTATGGAGAGCGAAATGAGAAAGCTCGTCCCTACCGTACGTCACCCCCCCCCCCCCCCCTGTCACCTACACTACCCTTGCCCTTACCCCATATTTACAAAATCTACACATTTACAAATTCGTCGCTAATGTCTCGTCTCCCCATATTTCTTCTACACCAAATTCGTCTCCACAATCCCTCTAGCCAAAATTTGCCATCATCAATTCATCATCAATCCTCATAAGGAGGAAGAGATGGAACACAAAGCACAATGTCACACCCACGTCATGATGCGTCTCACAATCCAAACATTTGCATCATAAAAAATAATCAAAACATGGCATGGTGTGGAGTACCTGTCACCTCAGGTGAGTGGATGCAGATGGTGCGAGGAGATCCTTCATCCTAACTATCCTCTAAATTATTTTAACACACTTTACACTACCCAGGGTCTCTCCCTGCCAATCCATTGGCCAACTTACACTATGGGTTCTAAAAACCAATTCCCATTGACCAAAATGTGGTGCTTCTCAATTTGGGGTCTCACTCCCCCGATTCATCTCCCGGTGCCCTTGCACAATTTCTGGGCTGTGACGTGTAGCTCTCCCAGCAGGTCTACCCACCTGCACACCTCCACCACTGTAGATGCCACCCGAGCTTACCTAGCTCCTCACCCTAACCTAACTAACTGGGGAAGACCCCTCCTGGCTCTGTCACCCCTTGGTGCCCTCTGGCACTGGGCTACCCGGGTCCGTCCTCCGGAACCTCGGGCCCCATCCACAACAACTACTACCGGCTCCCAGAGCCCACCTGCGGCCTCACCTGGCCGACATCCTCACAGTGGTGGAGTGCCCAAACCAACTACACACACTAACAGGCTACACGCCCAGCCATTTCCACAACACTAATGCACCCATCCAAAGACCATTCTTTCACCCACACCACAGATGCCAATATCCAACCACAATTTACCTGTACCCTCTACCTAACACTTACACTACCCGCCCCGGGTATCCGTGATGGGGGTCCACTCTTCCCCCATTCACACCTTCGCACCATCCACTCCACTCCATAGTTTCCATCCTACTCACTCCACGACCATCCATTCCAATACTCCATATATTCCACACTCCATGTCTTCCACACAACCATTCTCCATACCTGTTGTTGCACACCTGTGCACCCATACCTGGTGCCACCTGCACCCTCCTTTCTTCCTGGACCATTTGGTCATCACAATACACATCACCATCACTCACTCATACACTGCTCCATACACCTGTTCAGTTGCACACCTGTGCAATCACACCTGTTCATTTCTCAAACACACGGCATCATCTCATCTAACTACTCCCCTCTGAAACTTGCGCTTCCCAGTCGTCCCTTTAAACTATTGCGCTCCCACGTCATTATCATCCACACTAAACTACCTGCGTCCCCACTACAGGTATCAGTCACTAACTAATCTTAACGTTACCTAATGTCATCTTCGCTAGATCCCTACACACAATATCCTAACCCACCCGGGCTAGTTTTCACTGCCATCAACCTCATAACCTAGTGCTCCTTTGCCCCCCTCTGTGAGGGATGGTGGATTGGCCATCCCACCACAGCGGGGAGGTCCCACTATCAATTTCGCACACCTAAATCCAACCAATCAAAAATTCTGCCAATCATCTGCCAATCACCGTACCAATCATCAAATTTCGCCATTTTCTAATTTTGGGTCCAAAACACTAACCTCATCACCCGTCTACTTATTAGATCCTCTCGGTGCGCCAATTTCCTTCTAAAGCTCGGCTTCGTACAGCCGAGCAATGAACGCGGGTTATTTTGTGCCAGCGGCTGGATACGTCCCGCATTCGTGGCAGGGACGGGGGCTTACCCGGGCCGAGATCCCACGCACCACCTTGGCGTGGAGCCATCCAATGTCCCGATCTCGACCTGCCGGAATGCCTCAACAAAAAGTGGTCGCCATGACGACCCTTCCTATCGGGCTGCCCGCTCCGCCTAGTGGAGCACGGACGCGGCCGTTCAAAGCGAGGCCCAGCGTGGATCGCGTACGGCGGTCCTTTCGAACCCGCCGTGGCTCGGATCCCCGCTGGTTCTCGCGGCACGTGAAGCCCGGCACGCACCGAGGGCCCGATTCGGCTAAAGGTCGCTCTAACCGCTAACCCGGTTACCGTCGATGCCTCACCTGGATGCTTACACGCATACGCCCACCCCTTTCTTGCTCATACCTCCAGCTGTTCCCATGCTCCTCGTACCTTTCCTTACACACCTCGGTACACTCATTCCGCTCACAGACTTGGTCACACACCTGACTACCGAACACCTTGGCACACATTCGTCGCTCGCACACCTCACCAACACACCTCTTCGCGCCCCCTCCTCGGTCACCTCCTCTGTGACAATCACAGGTGTGCGCTCACTCACACACCCAACCACGTGCCTCACGACCAACTCAAGTGTGCATTCCCACACACGCTCTACCATTCCAGGTGTGCATCCTTCCATGCCAGGTGTACATCCTCGCTCACCTGTCACAACCAACTCACGCTCCGTGTCACTCTCACTACTCTCACCTCCACTCTCGGTCGCGCACTCACCCTTACTCTCGACAGCGCACTCTTTCCCCATGCACCTGTCCGTTACACAACTTTCTCGTGCACACTCTTGCGCACACTCTCCCGTTACATCCTCTGTAACACTCACCACAGGCGTGCATTCTCCCTTACTCTTGACAGCATGCGCTTTCCCCATGCACCTGTCCGTTACACACCTTTCTCGCGCATCCTCTTGTGCACACTCTTTCGTTACTTCCTCCGTAACAGTTACCACACCGCGCTTCCATGTACCCCCTCGCACACGCGCTTCGACCAACTCACTCTTGACGGCACACTCACTCCTCGGCGTGCAGTTTTTCCTCACACACCCCATGGTCGGACATTCTCGCACACCTCTTTTTTCGCACACCAGACCTGTCGCACACTTCACCAACGGCCTTTCACGAACACCCGGATCCAAACCAATCCCCAAGCCGACTGAAGCTTTCCTCACATCATGTACATTTCCGATTATATCGCCACTAACCTTGGCACCTCGTCTCCGCACCTCTTTTGCCACCTGCAAACTCTTTATTTGGTTAGTGAGCAGAACATCACGATTCGAGCACAGACCTTGTACCAATTCCATTACTTCCTCCTTTATCTCCCTCTTAGTTTCTGTCCGTCCCTTCTTAATTTCACTCACCTCTTCTTCCACTTCCTCTAATTTTTGCTTCACCTCTTTTATTTCCCGGTGCATCTCCTCAAGTTCGTCCTCTAAGGCTACCGTGACCGTCTCTATGTGCATCCTCACCTGCCGGTCCTTTGTCTCCATTACTTCTGTCACCTCATCCAACCTCATTGTCAGTCCCTCACATACCATCTGACATTCCCTCTGTGTCGCTATTAAGTCATTTTTAATTTCTTTTTGTGTCGCCTTTAACCCTCCGAGTACTGCAGTGTTCCTTTGAACCTGCTCCACTAACTCCGTCTGTCCCTCTGTCAGCTGTTCCACCTCCTCCGTCAGGTCCTCTATTCCCCCTTGTAACTTTGCCGTCCCATTTCTCACCTCTTTCTCCATACGCTTCTCACCTCGCTTTACCTCCTCGCGTAGCCCCGAGACCTCCTCACTCACACCTCGTCGTATCCCCTCTTTCATCTCCTCCATCTCTTTTGTAGATGCCACCCTCATCTGTCCCAATTCATTCTTCTGAGCATCCAATTTGGTTTCTACCCCGATTTTTACCTCCTCTATCTGCTCTCCCATTTGTTTAATTTCTCGGGCGGATTGCTCCCCTATCTCCCGCAATTTGCCTTCCATCCTGTTTTCTAACCCCTCTAACCCCTTTTTCATCCCTTCCATTTGATTATCTTGAGCGGCCATTCTGTTTTCTACCCCCGTTAACCCATTCTTTACCTCTTTTATCCCATTGTCTAACGCCTCACCGGTACCCCTCACTTCGTCCCTCATTACCCACAATTGCTCACCCTGAGCATCCATCCGGTTCCCCATTACCCCCATTTGGCCCTCCAATCGCTCACCCTGAGCATCCATCCGGTTCCCCATTCCTAAAATTTGGTTTCTCATCCCCCTGTTCTCTTCCCTCTCCTCATCCGCCTTGACCATGAAGGCCTGCATCTGCTGCATGAATAGGCCCCAGTTCATTGGTGCTGCGGCCGCTGCTACGGTCACGGGCGCGGCAAAATTTGGTGCCGCTACACCCACGTGCGCGAGGACGCCACTTTGCGCGCCTGAAGCCTCGTGCGCGAGAGCGCCATTTTGTGCGCCTGATACCCCCTCAACCACATTGCCAATGTTCTCCTCCTCTCCTTCCTCCACATACATTTCCCCGAGGTCCTGGGTCGATTCTACCCCGTCTATCTCTCCCACCGGCATCCCGTCGCCTTGACCAGCCATGGCGCGATTTCAAAATTCGGGTTTTGTAAAACAAAAGCAATTTCGGTACTTTGTAATTTTGAACGCGTTAAGCGCGCTTCGGGTCCAATCCCACTTCCCGACACCAATTGTTACTGATCGCGGTTTAGATGTTATGATGGGCCGAGCCAAGGCTCCGCGACCGAACAGTTATTCCCCGACTCACCCGATTCACCCAGAACTTTGGCCGTATCGCACCGCAGCTGCCCAATCTGGAAAACTCTAAAACGACGAAATGCAAAGAGGAAAAGGAATAAAACGAGAAGACGGACAGAAGAATAATTGGATTTATTGTACACACAAGCAAAAAGAAAGCAGTCACGTTTATTTACAACACATAAGACGCAGGTGACACAGTGCAAATACTAGCTTATACAGACTTAATTAACCCAGGGACAGAACAAACAAAACAAACTCACGTACACAAGAAGGGTGGAAAGGCAGGAGGTGGATGGCTGGAGGGAGAGGAAGGTCCAAGGGGGTCCTGCCGCACGATCGGCGCGTTTAGCAGCCGCAGTTCCTTCACGGCCTTGCTCAAAACCGCCGTCCAGGCCCCAAGTGGCTGTTGGGTGTTGTTGCTGCTGTGGCCTCCGCTGCTTTCCCAGGACTTGTCTGACTCGTCTGGTCCAAACCCTCAACTCTTTCTTGGTCCACTCACTCCTCACCACCGACTCCTCACCGCAACCAACGCAACCACTGACCTTCACCACCGACTCCTCAACGCAACCAACGCAACCAACTGACCACCAACTGACCACCAACTGAACACCCAACGCTTCTTGCGCGCGCGCCTTTATAGCGCCTCCAGCGATCAAGCCACCGGCCTTCAGGACACGCCCATCGGTGTGCTCACCTCGGCCCTGGTTGGTCATGCGACCCTCTGGCTCCGCCCTTGATGACGACGGGCGGGCCCGCCCATCTTCCCCGACCCGAGCACTTGTTCAATGGTGGTTTTGGAGGGGAGGTAATTGGCAATCGAGGCTCGGCAATGACGAAAGGGGATGTGAAAGGAAATGGAGATTTTGGGGATGGGAATGAAAGGGGATCTATTCTCTTTCACTGGTGCAATGGAGTACTTCAATTAATGGGAGACACAGCCTTACTCTAAAACACAGAATAAGATATAACTATCGAACAGGGGTATTCTATTATTGGCTGACGTGTATGCTTGTGGACTAATTATGGGATGCCCTTTCACCTTTACACAGCTCCAGAGGCAGGGGGTGCAGAATAAACAATAATAATAATAATAAAGCACACAATCAAAAAAATACAGTCCTCATATCCGCAACAATATATATATATATATATATATATATATTGTTACAGACGCGGTTTTAGATGTTATATTGACCGAGCGGTGGTGTATTTAACCGCGTCTGAACAGTTACTCCCCGATTAGAACCCGATTCCACCCGACGTTGACCAGATCGCCCCACAGATATTCAATCGGGAAACCTCTAAAGCGACCGAAAGAGAATGAAAAAGAAGAAGAAGAAGAATACGGAGGAAGAACAGATTTATTATACACACACAAGCAATGGATGGAAGAAGCAGTAACACAGCGAATCGTTAACTTACACTATTCATTTTTACTTAACCCCAAGACAACGAGCAGGACAGGACGTTCACACTTACACAGGGGATATTGCAGGCAGGTAGGGCTTGAGGTGGATTACTTGAGAGGGAGGCAAAGTCGGGAGGCAGCAGCTCGCAATTCCTCGCGGTTTTGGCGGGAAAACCCTCCGTCACGTATCCGCTGCGGTAGACGCCACGCGCTGGTTCGGCACACCTGCTCCTCTTCTTGTGGTGGAGCCGTCTCCCTCCTTTCAGCGCGTCTCTCCAAAGCTGGTTTCCTTGCCGAGTACCTCTCCTCTTTGGCTTGGAGCGTTTCGCATCTCACCGCTCCTCTTGGTGCCGCCTCTTTGCTCCTCCCAGGTCATCTCTCAAGTCATCTCTTAAAGCAGTCCCTTACAGTCGCTTTTATCACCTCGGGCGAAATCAAGCCGCCGGCTCCGAGGGCACGCCTACCGGGTCGCTCACCGCGGTGCTGATTGGCTGTTAGGGCTGGTTCACTCCTTCCCTCTTATGACGAGGTGGAGACACGCCTTTCTTCTCCGACTCAAAGCACATGGGCAATGGCGGCCTGCGGGATTGAAAACAACTCCCCTTTTGAAAGGAACTTTGGAGAGCGGAGATGTTTGGGGAAATTGGAAGGGCCTACGCTTATTTTGTTTGATACAATGCAAAGTCAATCTAGTGGGAAACACATATTTAGCCTACATGGAATAAGGAAATACACTATTTGAAAGATATATCGTGACCTGCGTGTAAGTTTCATGGAATTAACTAGGAGGACGGCTGCGACCATTATTTACATTACGAGGATGTTACCATACTTTTGTAACGTTCACATTGTAACGTTTTCACATTCGTTACACTTCCTCCAAAATTGTTACACTTCTCAAAAACCGTTACACTTCTCA
>NC_136262.1:232639436-232744436 GCF_964187855.1 Myxine glutinosa
GAAGCGGGGAGCCGGCAGCTCCTTGTATACCGCTTTACAGCGCACGCCGGCAGCTCCTGGTATTCGGCTTTACAGCGCACGCCGGCAGGGTCACTCGCTGCCCCGTCAGGGCTTCACGCGGCTGGTTGAAACGGGGCTGGACTCATCTGCCGTATCTCTTTGCAACTCGTTCGTAAAAGTTCCTCTGCTTTCCCTTGGACCCTTTCTTTGTTGTGTACCTCTCCACGCAGCTCAGCTCGTATTCCCTCCTCTCACTTCTCTCCAGCGCGGGACTGACACGCCCTCTTACGCACCTGGACTCATCTGCCGTATCTCTCGTGTAGCTTGTCCCAGCGATCGTCGCACCCTCCTCTCCAAACCTTCAGCGCGGGTCTGACACGCCCCCTTCGGTTTCGGTACCGCCCTCCTCCCCCGTGCTCTGTTTCGTGACCTTGTATGGTAATCCCACGGGCTTGTCTCCTTATTTGGGCATGGCGCCGACGGCACGCCCCTCGTGGCGAGCCACGGGCTTGTTTCCTTATTTGGGCATGGGGCTGAACAGCCCCGCCCTTCGTGGCGCGCCCTGGGCTTGCCTCTCCCGGGCGACCCCGCCCCTCCTGTTCAAACAGAACACGGAGCACATATTCACTATAGCAGCGAAATGAGAGGGCGTGCACCCCACGCTTGTGAACTGCTTTACCCGCAGATGGAGAGTTTGGCTGGGAAATGGAAGTATTGAAGGGGAGCTATTCTTAATTGATTCGGTGCAATGGAGTATTATTCTAATGGAAGACAAGGCCTTACTCTAAAACACATAATAAGATATAAGCTACTGAACAAGGGTTTTATCGGGTCCTGCAATGTGGTGTTTCATGGAATAACTACCGGGACGCCCTTTTTACCTTTACACAAATCTGGAGGCAGGAGGGGCCATATTCAACCAAGGTTGCACAACAATTTACCACTACAATACACACAATAAAAAAAATGCAATCCTCATATCCGCAACACTGCACCCTCCTCCTCTTAGGCCCTTCCCGGGCCTACAACTTTTATTTAGTGTGACACGTAGGTGTAGTTCCCTCTACTTTTAACCTGACCCTGAGTGCGACAGTTTTAAAACATAAATAAATGTGTCCCGCTGCTCCATTGCACCCTGCCTAACAGACTCACGCCCACAGTTAACCGAATTGCGGAATGGTCTTCAAACTACACACTGATGGTGGGGAGCATTATTTACAATTGACGCTAGTTTTATTTACAAAAGTAACCCAGGACCTGTGATCGTTCTTTCTGGGGGGGAGACAGTCTGCTCTGCATCAATGCACCATGAAAGCACCCTCAAGCACCAATCGGTGCAGTCACCACAGTTCATCAGTGTTCATGAATAATCAAAATAAACCAACAACCCCTAACCCTGCAGGTGGTCTCTTGCTCTTCGGCTCCCTCTGCTGGCTATTATTATTTGTTCTTCCAGATGTTGTCTTTTCCTTTGCTGGCGGCCTATTTGTAACAAAACTTGCCCAAACGTGTCAATTTTATTTATGGCCCACAGGGGCTGACTAGTGTGGTTCACCTGTGGGGCATCGGTGCCCTGTGGCCCAGGTCCGCCAGCAAGATTTCGGGCCCTCATGGCCGGTTCCAGCAGAGGGGCCATGCCCCAACCCATGGGGTCCATAAGTGGTGCTCGGCCACAGGCATGTGGTCCATAATGTGGTGCATCGATGCAGACAGCTGGTTCTGGGAGTTCCGGGCGCACAATGGAGCACTCACGCACGCTCCCCTCGGTGCCCAATGGCGCACAGGTCATGTGGGAGACAAAAGGGGGAAGACAGATGAGTGAGGGGTAAGGTCACAAGGGTACACATCAATAAGGCAATGCAAGGTGAAATGCGTACGGAGGGCGAAGTGAGAAAGCTCGTCCCTACCGTACGTCACCCCCCTGTCACCTACACTACCCTTGCCCTCACCCCATATGTACAAAATCTACACATTACAAATTCGTCGCTACTGTCACGTCTTCCCCATATTTCCCTTATACCAAATTCGTCACCACAATCCCTCTAACCAAAATTTGCCATCATCAATTCATCATCAATCCTCATAAGGAGGGAGAGATGGAACACAAAGCACAATGTCACACCCACATCATGATGCGTCTCACAATCCAAAACATTTGCACATAAAAATAATCAAACATGGCATGGTGTGGAGTTACGTCACCTCAGGTGAGTAAATGTAGATGGTGCGAGGAGACTTCAATCCTAACTATCCTCTAAATAACATTAACACACTTTACACTACCCGGGGTCTCTCCCTGCCAATCCATTGGCCAACTTACACTATGGGTTCTAAAAACCAATTCCCATTGACCAAACTGTGGTGCTTCTCAATTTGGGGTCTCACTCCCCCGATTCATCTCCCGGTGCCCTTGCACAATTTCTGGGCTGAGACGTGTAGCTCTCCCAGCAGGTCTACCCACCTGCACACCTCCACCACTGCAGTTGCCACCCGAGCTTACCTAGCTCCTCACCCTAACCTATCTAATTGGGGAAGGCCCCTCCTGGCTCTGTCACCCCTTGGTGCCCTCTGGCACTGGGCTACCCGGGTCCGTCCTCCGGATCCTCGGGCCCCATCCACAACAACTACCGGCTCCCAGAGCCCACCTGCGGCCTCACCTGGCCGACATCCTCACAGTGGTGGAGTGCCCAAACCAACTACACACACTAACAGGCTACACGCCCAGCCATTTCCACAACACTAATGCACCCATCCAAATACCATTCTCTCACCCGCACCACAGATGCCAATATTCAACCACAATTTACCTATACCCTCTACCTAACACTTACACTACCCACCCCAGGTATTCGTGATGGGGGTCCACTCTTCCCCCATTCACACCTTCGCGCCATCCACTCCACTCCATAGTTTCCACCATACTCACTCCACGACCATCCATTCCAATACTCCATTTACTCCACACTACCATTTATTCCATACACCTGTTCCTCATACCTGTTGTTGCACACCTGTGCACTCACACCTGGTGCCACCTGCACCCTCCTCCTCCCTGGACCATTTGGTCAGCACAATACACATCACCATCCCTCATCCATACACTGCTCCATCCACCTGTTCAGTTGCACACCTGTGTAATCACACCTGTTCAGTTGCAATCACAATCAGTTACTCATACCCTGCTCAATACACTTCCAATCCTCAAACACATGGCATCATCTCATCTAACTACTCCCCTCTGAAACTTGCGCTTCCCAGTCGTCCCTTTAAACTATTGCGCTCCCACGTCATTATCATCCACTCTAAACTACCTGCGTCCCCACTACAGGTATCCTTGTCACTAACTAATCTTAACGTTACCTAATGTCATCTTCGCTAGATCCCTACACACGATATATCCTAACCCTCCCGGGCTAGTTTTTACTGCCATACACCCCATAAACTAGTGCTCCTTTGCCCCCCCCCCCCCTCTGTGAGGGATGGTGGATTGGCCATCCCATCACATGGGGCATCTCTTACTATAAATTTTGCTCGTCCAATTTCCAACCAATCAAAAATTTGCCAATTACTGCCAATTCTATTCACTTTTCTAAATTTCGGATCAAAACCCCTATCACTATTATCATCATCACAATCCGCTATATCCTAGCCTCGGTGCGTCATGACATCATTAAACTCGGCTTCGTAAAGCCGAGCAATGAATTCGGGTGGTTTGATTGCCTGCAGGTTGAATCCGTCCGGCTTTCGGTTCAAGGAAGGTGGTTTGGTCGGGCCGAGATTCCACGCACCATCTCGGTGCGGTACCTTGCGGTCCCAGGCCCGAAGGCTCAATCTCCCCCGGTCGGAACCCCGTCCCCACGAGGGGGCACCGTCCCGCTTCCTCCCACTCGCCCTTGAACCGGACTGGTCGCCTCGCCCGCCAAGGCCCGGACTCGACCGTGCGGGGCGGGGCCAAGCCCGAATCGGCAACGACGCTTCGAAGAGAAACGACGCAGCTTCGATCCGCGCCGGGCCTCGCATCCAACAAAGCACACCGCGCCCCGAGTGCTCGCATCGGCTATCCGTCGCCCTAACCGCTAACCCGGTTACCGTCGATGCTTCACCTGCATGCTCACACGCATACGCTACCCCTTTCACCCTCACCGAGGTCGGTGCGTCAACGCCGTCCGTACATTCCACCAACGCACTCCCTGTTACACACCACACCTCTCACGCACACTCGCTGTTCGCACACTCCCTCGGTCCACACCTCTCCTCCGTTACATCCTCCATAACACTCACCATGGGCGTGCACTCTTGCATCCACCCACTACCGTGCTCACATGGGCTCTCCCACACCCGCGCCATCACCAACTCAGGTGTGCTTCCTCGCACACGTTCCACCACCACCTTACTCTCCGTGTCACACTCCGTACACCCCGACGTGCATTCTCGCTCGCACTCGGTTTCACACTCGCGCTCCGATGTGCCCTCTCGCACCTGCGCCATCACCAACTCACTCTCCGTGTCACACTCAGTACACCCTGTTTCACACCCTCCGACGTGCATTCTCGCTCGCACTCGGTTTCACACTCGCGCTTCGTAACACGCTCACCCCTTGACGCACACTTTTTTTTCACACGCGTGCCATTTTCACTCACACGGGACCCTTCATCAACGCCCGGATGCTTCCTCGATCCCAAGCGCGCGAAAATCCTTTTGTCGCCAAACATCCTTCTACAAAATCTACCCGCACAATATACAGCACGACTCACCTGGGGGATTCCCTTCTCCACGCGCACCTGCAAACTCGTTATTTGGTTGGTGAGCACATCATCATGATTTGAGCAGGGACTTTGTACATATTCCATCTTTTCCTCCCGCCGCGAGTGGTTTTCTAAGTCCCCGGTCTCTTCAATTTCAATGCCCACTTCCACTTTTTCTTTACTCACCTCGACGACCGTTGGCTTTAATAAAATTCCCTCTACCTCATCGGTCGCCGGCTTTTCCAAACCCCGTGTCGCGATTTCTACCCCCGTCATTGTACCCGCGCTTTCCTCCGCTTCGCTCAACGAGCGCTTCTCGACCCGCGTTACCTCGTCGTGCACCCTTGGGACTCTCTCGCCCACCATGCAGTCTCTGTCCCTCTGCTCCCTTTCCTCCCTATCGGCCCTCATTCCGTTTGTGTTGCTTCAATTTGGTTTCTCCATTTCTCCCCCTCTATTCTCAGCATCTCGGTGAATTGCGCCATGAAGGCTTGCATTTGGACCACGCCCATTGGTTCCGCGGCCGTGGCCCCCTCAACCACGTGCGCGAGAGCGCCATTTTGTGCGCCTGATACCCCCTCAACCACATTGCCAATGTTCTCCTCTACTTCGTCCCTCTGATCCTGGGTTACTCCTAACCCCTCCTCTAGCTCACCCACCGGCATCCCGTCGCCTTGACCAGCCATGGCGCGATTTCAAAATTCGGGTTTTGCTTTAAAACAACACAAATTTCCAGCAGTTCGTAATTTTGAGCGCGTTAAGCGTGCTTCGGGTCCGATCCGACACTCCTGACACCAATTGTTACGGTACGCGGTTAAGGATGTTGTTTGCCGAGCGAAGGCTCCGCGACCGAACAGTTGTTCCCCGACTAAACCCGATTCACCCAAACGTTGGCCGTATCGCGCCACAGATACTCAATGTGGAAAAGACTAAGACGACGAATGCAAAGAGGAAGACTAAGAAGACGTACAGAAGAGTAACGGGGTTTATTATTATTTACTCACACATAAGCAAAAAGAGCAGTCACGGGTATTTACAGCGGACATGAAAACGCAGGTGACACAGTGAAAATTACTAGCTTATACAGACTTAGTTACTACCCAGGACAGCACGAACAAAACAAACTCACGTACGCAAATGGGGAACTTGCAGGCAGGAATGGCTGGAAAGGATGAGCAGGTGGGATCACAGGGCACAGCGAGCAGGTCCACTCCGGGCAGGAAGCGGGGAGCCGGCAGCTCCTTGTAAGCCGCTTTACAGCGCACGCTGGCAGCTCCTGGTATTCAGCTTTACAGCGCACGCCGGCAGGGTCACTCGCTGCCCCGTCAGGGCATCACGCGGCTGGTTGAAACGGGGCTGGACTCATCTGCCGTATCTCTTTGCAACTCGTTCGTAAAAGTTCCTCTGCTTTCTCTTGGACCCTTTCTTTGTCATGTACCTCTCCACGCAGCTCAGCTCGTATTTCCTTCCTCTCACTTCTCTCCAGCGCGGGACTGACACGCCCTCTTACGCACCTGGACTCATCTGCCGTATCTCTCGTGTAGCTTGTCCCAGCGATCGTCGCACCCTCCTCTCCAAACCTTCAGCGCGGGTCTGACACGCCCCCTTTGGTTTCGGTACCGCCCTCCTCCTCCGTGCTCTGTTTCGTGACCTTGTATGGTAATCCCACGGGCTTGTCTCCTTATTTGGGCATGGCGCCGACGGCACGCCCCTCGTGGCGAGCCACGGGCTTGTTTCCTTATTTGGGCATGGGGCTGAACAGAGCCGCCCTTCGTGGCGCGCCCTGGGCTTGCCTCTCCCGGGCGACCCCGCCCCTCCTGTTCAAACAGAGCACGGAGCACATATTCACTATAGCAGCGAAATGAGAGGGCGTGCACCCCACGCTTGTGAACTGCTTTACCCGCAGATGGAGAGTTTGGCTGGGAAATGGAAGTATTGAAGGGGAGCTATTCTTAATTGATTCGGTGCAATGGAGTATTATTCTAATGGAAGACAAGGCCTTACTCTAAAACACATAATAAGATATAAGCTACTGAACAAGGGTTTTATCGGGTCCTGCAATGTGGTGTTTCATGGAATAACTACCGGGACGCCCTTTTTACCTTTGCACAACTCTGGAGGCAGGAGGGGCCATATTCAACCAAGGTTACACAACAATTTACCACTACAATACACACAATAAAAAAAATGCAATCCTCATATCCGCAACAATATATATATATATTTATATTATATTATATATTATATTATATTATATTATATATCATATTATATATATATATATATATATATATATACAGTATATATATATATATATATATATATATAATATTATATATATATATATATATATATACATATATATATATATATATTTTTTTTTTATTTTTTTTTTTTTTAATATATATATATACATATATATACATATAGAGCCTGGTGTTGGCTTAACGGTTAGGGTGCCGGCTTCGGATCTTTGGATCCTGAGTTTGAATCCCGGTCGATCGCTGAATGAACGCCAGGGGGGTTAACTCAGCCTGTCATCCTTCTGAGGTCGGCAAATTGAGTACCAGCTTGCTGGGATGAATGATCCCGGTGTGTACCCCGATTTAGAATAGGTACACCGTATCCCTGCGCATCGTAAGAGGCATCCGGCCATAAAAACATTGCCTCAAACAGGGAACCATGATTGTCATGGGGCCCGCAAGGCTAACCCCCGCTCTAGCGGGGAAAATGGCCTCAAAACGATCATTCATTCATTCATTAATATATGTATATGTATATTGTTGCGGTTTTGAGGTTGTACAGTGAGTCTAATAAAGGTTAAATTTGCCCTCCATAGTTAGTCACAAAAGCAACATGTAGCCTCGCGATAGTATAGTTATGTCTTAGTATTTGTAAGCTTCGTTCCTTTCCATCGTTAGTTCTGCGTTGAGTAAGAGCCAGGAGAAAATAGGCCCTACTGTCACCGATCATCCTAGGTCCGTAGCCTCAATCTCTTTTGCGCCAACGTTAGTTCATTTTGGGCGAGTTAACATGAGGCAGGTTGGGAAGGTCAGGAGGACCGAGGCGGAGCGGCAGAAGCGCTGACGGTAAGCACGAGCCGCCAATCAGAGCTCAGAGGTGGTGACGGTGGCGTTGCATCACAGGGCGTGGTGAGAAGGTTCGAGTGAGTTCCAGAAGGTTCGGGGGGCGTCGCTATAAGACCCGCTGCGCGAAAGCCCTCGAGAGGACTTGCGGCAAACAGGCTTTGATGAGTGGTGAAAGCTGTTGAACACAGGACTAGCGCGGGAACACCGATGAGTAAAGGACTGCAGCCAAGATAAAGGACTCGCGTTGCACAAGGGTTGGTGAGAGGACTTGAAGCAGAGAACTTGCACGAGAGCGCACGTGCTAACCAGCTCGGAGTGTATGGAAAGAGGAGTTGGCCGCGTGTGAGAACTGTACATATATGCGGGCGCAGCCAGACGCGCTTATAAAACGAATACAGTGCATTTTGAGACGCGCGAGTGAGAACAGCTGAGTAATCGCCAGCCGCGCTAAAGTCCGCCCTTTGCTGTTCTGCCCCATCATCTGCCTTGTGCGGGAGACGCGCTATGAGTCCCTGCCTTCGCCTGCCACAATCTTCGCGGGACGTGCCGGGGCCGTGGAGAGCCGGATGGAGGCTTTCTCTGGACGACCACGTGGACGCGTTGGGGAACAACTACCTATCTGCAATTCCCTGTGTGAGTGTGAGCCGGGCCGTTGTCTGGTGATAAGTTAAGACGGGTTAAGGCTTCTCTGTGTCTCTGCATCCCTGAACATTGTATATACGTGTGGGAATAATTAAACCCTTTGTTCTTCCTTTCTTCCTGATTCGATCGTTCCTGTGGTTTCCTCATTTGACTAAGCATGGCACGAGCACAACCGCTCGAGTCGGGTTCCAACCTCTAGGTAACTGCGCGGACCACGTGTACGCAATCCGCTCGGCGTACTCAAACCACACGTGGTTCGTGCGAGGCTTGTTTCCTCGATCCCAGGGCAGCGCGGGGAATTAGGTACAAGCGAGAAGTGGTCCCGAAACCCTACTCCGCGTTTGTCCAGAAGGGACGTCTCAAGTCTCGGTTCCGCCAAGCCCAGCAAAGACAAGGGGTTTAATCTCCCCTTGGTAAGGGGAGGAAAGGCGGCGTCGAGAACCGGAACAATTTATATATATTTTTATATATTTATAAATATATATTGTTACGGGACCGCGGCGAGGATGTTGTTTGCCGAGCGGATGGCTGCCGCGCCCGAACAGTTACCCCGACTAACCCGATTCCTGAACGTTGGCCAAAATCGCGCCACAGATATTCAATAGGGAAAAGACAAAGGCGACACGGATGTGAAGGAGAAGAAGAAGACAAAAAGGGTTTTGCAATACGAATATAATTTATTACTATGTACAGGACCAAAGAAACCAAGGAAGAAGGAAAGATAATAAAATAAAGACAGAAGGAATCAAGGAGACACAGTGCAATGCTAGCTTACCTACAGTCTTAATTAACCCAGGGACAAGACAAACAGAACAAACTCACGTACACGAATGGGGAAATTACAGGCAGGAATGACAGGAGGTGGGTGGCTGGAGGGGGAGGAAGGCACGGAGCTGGCTGGAGCTTGATCCCGCACGGGACGTCGGGCTGGACCTCGACGGCCGCCGATGCCACCGATCCTGTCATGTGCGCGGGGTAACGGGTCGGAGCTGCTTTGTGGAGCCAACGCTGCTGGTGGGGGTCTGGCGTGACGGGTTCTCTCTCCCTCTCTCACAAACTCCAGGACTCTCTGCAGGCTTGTCTGTGTTCTGATCTCCTCCCTCCTCGACTCTCTCTGGGGGCGTCTTCCTCGGGTTATATAAGCCCCACCCTTGACCCTTTTGCGAACCTCCCCCAAACGTTCTCTCTCCTCCCTCTAAAGCCAACCCCTCGTTCTGGGTTGGTCGGCAAGGGCTGGTTCACTCCTCCCCTCTATGACGAGGTGGAGACACGCCCTTCTTCCCCGACCTTGCCTCATGGCCAATGGTGGTTTTGGGGCGATTCGAGCTAGCCCCAGCCAAAGGGCAGCAATGGCGAATGAAGAAAACCGCCCAAATGCAGTTGGCAATTGCAGCAAAGTGGACGGCAGATGAAATGCAGCAAAGTGGACGGCAGATGAAAATGCAGCAAAGTGGCTAAACCTGGCACTTGGAAGATGCCATGTCGGAGGGATCTACTTTATGTAATGCAGTGCAATGGAGTGTCAAATTAATGGAAGACAAATCCTTAGCCTAATACACATAATAAGGATATAACTACTGAACAGGGATATATGGTGTCCTTCGTGTATGTTTTATGGAACTAACTACGGGAACGCCCTTTGACCTTTATACACAGACTGGAGGCAGGAGGGTCCAGAATAAAGCAATAATAAAAAAACACAATCAAAAACACAATCCTCATATCCACAACAATATATTTATATATATTTTCCCAAGACAGCACAGGGGGACCACGAGGGAAAGACAGCACAGGGGGACCACGAGGGAAAGACAGCACAGAGTGCCACGAGGGAAAGACAGTACAGTGGGACCGCGAGGGAAAGACAGCACAGTGGGACCGCGAGGGAAAGACAGCACAGAGGGACCACGAGGGAAAGACAGCACAGAGGGACCGCGAGGGAAAGACAGTACAGTGGGACCATGAGGGAAAGACAGCACAGTGGGACCGTGAGGGAAAGACAGCACAGTGGGACCGCGAGGGAAAGACAGCACAGAGGGACCGTGAGGGAAAGACAGTACAGTGGGACCGCGAGGGAAAGACAGTACAGAGGGACCGCGAGGGAAAGACAGCACAGAGGGACCGCGAGGGAAAGACAGCACAGGGGGACCACGAGGGAAAGACAGCACAGAGGGACCGCGAGGAAAAGACAGAACAAATGGACCACGAGGGAAAGACAGTACAGTTGGGACCGCGAGAGAAAGACAGTACAGAGGGACCGCGAGGGAAAGACAGCACAGAGGGACCATGAGGGAAAGACAGCACAGAGGGACCGTGAGGGAAAGACAGCACAGAGGGACCGCGAGGGAAAGAGAGTACAGAGGGACCGCGAGGGAAAGACAGTACAGTTGGGACCGCGAGGGAAAGACAGTACAGATGGACCGTGAGGGAAAGACAGCACAGAGAGACCGCGAGGAAAAGACAGCACAGAGGGACTGCGAGGGAAAGACAGCACAGAGGGACCGCGAGGGAAAGACAGCACAGAGGGACCGCGAGGTAAAGACAGCACAGGGGGCCCGCGAGGGAAAGACAGCACAGTGGGACCGCGAGGGAAAGACAGCACAGAGGGACCGTGAGGGAAAGACAGCACAGAGGGACCGCGAGGAAAAGACAGCACAGGGGGACCGCGAGGGAAAGACAGCACAGGGGAACCGTGAGGGAAAGACAGCACAGGGGGACCGCGAGGGAAAGACAGCACAGATGGACCACGAGGGAAAGACAGCACAGAGGGACCGCGAGGGAAAGACAGCACAGGGGGACCACGAGGGAATGACAGCACAGGGGGACCACGAGGGAAAGACAGCACAGAGGGACCATGAGGGAAAGACAGCACAGAGGGACCGCGAGGGAAAGACAGTACAGTGGGACCGCGAGGGAAAGACAGCACAGTGGGACCGCGAGGGAAAGACAGCACAGTGGGACCGCGAGGGAAAGACAGCACAGTGGGACCGTGAGGGAAAGACAGTACAGTGGGACCGCGAGGGAAAGACAGCACAGTGGGACCGCGAGGGAAAGACAGCACAAAGGGACCACGAGGGAAAGACAGTACAGTGGGACCACGAGGGGAAGACAGTACAGTGGGACCGCGAGGGAAAGACAGCACAGGGGGACCACGAGGGAAAGACAGCACAGCGGGACCACGAGGGAAAGACAGCACAGAGGGACCGCGAGGGAAAGACAGTACAGTGGGACCGTGAGGGAAAGACAGCACAGTGGGACCGCGAGGGAAAGACAGCACAAAGGGACCACGAGGGAAAGACAGCATAGGGGGACCGCGAGGGAAAGACAGCACAGAGGGACCGCGAGGGAAAGACAGCACAGAGGGACCACGAGGGAAAGACAGCACAGAGGGACCGCGAGGGAAAGACAGCACAGAGGGACCACGAGGGAAAGACAGCACAGGGGGTCCACGAGGGAAAGACAGCACAGGGGGACCGCAAGGGAAAGACAGCACAGAGGGACCGCGAGGGAAAGACAGCACAGAGGGACCGCGAGGGAAAGACAGCACAGAGGGACCGCGAGGGAAAGACAGCACAGAGGGACCACGAGGGAAAGACAGCACAGGGGGTCCACGAGGGAAAGACAGCACAGAGGGACCGCGAGGATAAGACAGCACAAAGGGACCGCGAGGGAAAGACAGCACAAAGGGACCGCGAGGGAAAGACAGCACAGAGGGGACCGCGAGGGAAAGACAGCACAAAGGGACCGCGAGGGAAAGACAGCACAAAGGGACTCCGAGGGAAAGACAGCACAAAGGGACCGCGAGGGAAAGACAGCACAAAGGGACCGTGAGGGAAAGACAGCACAAAGGGACAGCAAGGGAAAGGCAGCACAGGGGGACTGCGTGGGAAAGACAGCACAAAGGGACCGCGAGGGAAAGACAGCACAGAGGGACCGTGAGGGAAAGACAGTACAGAGGGACCGCGAGGGAAAGACAGCACATAGGGACCGCGAGGGAAAGACAGGACAGAGGGACCGCGAGGGAAAGACAGCACAAAGGGACCGTGAGGGAAAGTCAGCACAGAGGGACCGCGAGGGAAAGACAGCACAAAGGGACCGTGAGGGAAAGACAGCACAAAGGGACCACGAGAGAAAGACAGCACAAAGGGACCGTGAGGGAAAGACAGCACAAAGGTACCGCGAGGGAAAGACAGCACAGAGGGACCGTGAGGGAAAGACAGCACAAAGGGACCGCGAGGGAAAGACAGCACAAAGGGACCGCGAGGGAAAGACAGCACAAAGGGACCGCGAGGGAAAGACAGCACAGAGGGACCACGAGGGAAAGACAGCACAGGGGGACCATGAGGGAAAGACAGCACAGAGGGACCACGAGGGAAAGACAGCGAAGTTTGGGTATAGGTATAGTATTGTCCAGTCCAGTGCTGTCTTTCCCTCGCGGTCCCTCTGTGCTGTCTTTCCCTTGTGGTCCCCCTGTGCTGTCTTTCCCTCACGGTCCCCCTGTGCTGTCTTTCCCTCGCGGTCCCTCTGTGCTGTCTTTCCCTCGTGGTCCCTCTGTGCTGTCTTTCCCTTGCGGTCCCACTGTGCTGTCTTTCCCTCGCGGTCCCCCTGTGCTGTCTTTCCCTCACGGTCCCTCTGTGCTGTCTTTCCCTTGCGGTCCCTCTGTGCTGTCTTTCCCTCGTGGTCCCTCTGTGCTGTCCTTCCCTCGTGGTCCCTCTGCACTGTCTTTACCTCGTGGTCCCTCTGTGCTGTCTTTCCCTTGCGGTCCCCCTGTGCTGTCTTTTCCTCATGGTCCCCCTGTGCTGTCTTTCCCTCGCGGTCCCTCTGTGCTGTCTTTCCCTCGTGGTCCCTCTGTGCTGTCTTTCCCTCGCGGTCCCACTGTGCTGTCTTTCCCTCGCGGTCCCCCTGTGCTGTCTTTCCCTCGCGGTCCCTCTGTGCTGTCTTTCCCTCGCGGTTCCTCTGTGCTGTCTTTCCCTCGCGGTCCCTCTGTGCTGTGTTTCCCTCGTGGTCCCTCTGTGCTGTCTTTCCCTTGCGGGTCCCCCTGTGCTGTCTTTCCCTCATGGTCCCCCTGTGCTGTCTTTCCATCGCGGTCCCTCTGTGCTGTCTTTCCCTCGCGGTCCCTCTGTGCTGTCTTTCCCTCGCGGTCCCACTGTGCTGTCTTTCCCTCGCGGTCCCCCTGTGCTGTCTTTCCCTCGTGGTCCCTCTGTGCTGTCTTTCCCTCGCGGTCCCTCTGTGCTGTCTTTCCCTCGCGGTCCCTCTGTGCTGTCTTTCCCTCGTGGTCCCTCTGTACTGTCTTTACCTCGTGGTCCCCCTGTGCTGTCTTTACCTCGTGGTCCCTCTGTGCTGTCTTTCCCTCGCAGTCCCCCTGTGCTGTCTTTCCCTCGTGGTCCCCCTGTGCTGTCTTTCCTTCGCGGTCCCCCTGTGCTGTCTTTCCCTCACGGTCCCCCTGTGCTGTCTTTCCCTTGTGGTCCCCCTGTGCTGTCTTTCCCTCGCAGTCCCTCTGTGCTGTCTTTCCCTCGTGGTCCCCCTGTGCTGTCTTTCCCTCGCGGTCCCCCTGTGCTGTCTTTCCCTCGTGGTCCCCCTGTGCTGTCTTTACCTCGTGGTCCCTCTGTGCTGTCTTTCCCTCGCGGTCCCCCTGTGCTGTCTTTCCCTCGTGGTCCCCCTGTGCTGTCTTTCCTTCGCGGTCCCTCTGTGCTGTCTTTCCCTCGTGGTCCCCCTGTGCTGTCTTTCCCTCATGGTCCCCCTGTGCTGTCTTTCCCTCATGGTCCCCCTGTGCTGTCTTTCCCTCGTGGTCCCCCTGTGCTGTCTTTCCCTTGAGGTCCCCCTGTGCTGTCTTTCCCTCATGGTCCCCCTGTGCTGTCTTTCCCTCGCGGTCCCCCTGTACTGTCTTTCCCTCATGGTCCCCCTGTGCTGTCTTTCACTCGCGGTCCCCCTGTACTGTCTTTCCCTCGTGGTCCCCCTGTGCTGTCTTTCCCTCACGGTCTCCCTGTGCTGTCTTTCCCTCGCGGTCCCCCTGTACTGTCTTTCCCTCGCGGTTGTCAGCTCTTTCACGAGCCTCAATTCAGTATTAAAAAATATATATATATATATATAGTTACGGATATCGGGGGTCGGTGCTCCCCTTATCAAGGGGGGATTAATCCCCTTGTCCTTTAAGCTGGCCGTCCCGAGTCCTGGAGCTATGACGTCACTTCCGGTCAGCGCTGAATTGGGTGGTAGGCCGAATTGATCCTATTACCTAATTACCAGCGCCTTCCGGGAAGCGAGGAAATGAGCCCCGCCCGAGCTGCGGCGTTATTGGACACGCCGAGCGAAGCGAGCCATGACTCATGCCGTTAACAATGACTAACCCGATTCTGAGCGGTTCCTAATCGTGCCACAGGTACTCAATTGAAAGAAAGGACGGATGCGATCGGATTAGGGAAAACCAAGAAAAAACAAGGTAATTTATTTACTAACCAAAAATAAGAGGAAAGGAAAGAATGTACAGGAAGAAGAAGAAGAAGCAGGACACAGAGCAGGCTTAACTACACAGTCTTAACTTACGACCCCAGACAAACATACGCCCTCACACGGTGATTGTAGCTGGTAGGGTGGAAGGTCCAGGTGGATGGTCCAGGCGATGGTCGACTCTCTCCAGGCTCCGGTCCCGCGGGCGAAACCTGGCAGGCAGCTCTGCATATCGTTGGACACGAGCGGACCTTACATATAGCGGGGGGACTGGGATGCTCCGTACGTCATAAATGAATGGCTCTGCCAAACGCACCCTCTCCAAGGTTCTCTTGTAACGCCAGCCAGTGAGTCCTTAAACCCATGTGCGCTCCATATTAGGCTTTCGCAATGCCCTCCGCGCTCTCTCCTCAAGTCCACCAAAACAAGAAGTCCGTGCAAATCCTTTGCGCAAGAAGTCCCCGAAAGAGGTCCCTTTCGCGCGAGTCCTCCAGTAGAAGTCCGTAAAAGGGCTTTGCGCTCGCGCTTATATAACGCGCGCCAAGATCACTCCGCGCTCCACAAAGGCCACGCCCGTCGGTGATCTTACATCAGCCCTGGTTGGCTGGTGGGGGCTTACCGGCCACGCCTTTGATGGCTAGTTGACAGGCCACACCTTGTTCTTGGCGTTCCGCACCCTTTTTCCTCGAGCCTGACCGCATGGTCAATGGCGGTGCCTGCGCGAATGCTGCTCACAAGGTGTGTAACGGCGGCGCTTGGAGAGGGAGGTCGCAAAATGGACGAAATGAAATGGGACCTACTCCTTATTTGATTGATGCAACGCAGATTCAACTATTGGAAACACGGCCTTAACTAAAACACATAATAATGAAATAACTGAGTTCCTCTGGTGGCCTACGTGTTGCTTGTGGACTAACTAGGGGTGCAACATTTAACCTTTAATGTCATATTTACAAGTGATTATTTATTTACAAAAGTGTGGGTTCTAAAACCGCAACACTGCACCCTCCCTTTTTCCAGTCACGGCCCGAGCTGAAACAAAAGGAACTATCTTTTAACTTAATGTGACACTTAGGTGTGGTTACCCTCTACTTTAACCTCACCCTGAGTGCGACAGTTTTAACACTAGATATGTCCCACCTGCTGTGTTGCATCCTACCTATCTGACTCATGCCCACAATTAACCGAATTGCGGAATGGTCTTCAAACTAAATATTTAGCCGGTGGGGAGCATCATTTACAATACACTAATTATTTACAACTGCAACCCAGGACCTGTCTTTTGTGGGAAGAAAAAGATCTTTCGAAAAGAGGAAGATACCACTGCCAGGCACTGCACTGATACACCATACCATATGTACCCATAAAAATGAATGCACCAATAATAAAGAAATGCACCAATATGCACAAAAAGCACCAAAAAGCACCATCATCAAAATGCACAAAAACAAACATTTTTAAATTAATAAAATGATGTCTTCTTGCTTCTCTGCTCTGCAGAGCCGATGTATCTTGCCTTGATCTTCATCTTGATGTTATTATTTATTAAAAAGGGCACACACCGCGTCTGCTTCTTATTATTTATATGGCCAGCAGGGCCAACTCAGGTGGTCCACTGCTGGGCATAGGTGCCACTTTAAAACAGTGGTCCGCCAGCCAGATACCGCTGGCAACCATGGTCGGTCCCAGCAGAGATGCCAGGCCACAGAACGTGTGGTCCATAAGTGGTGCCAGGCCACAGAACGTGTGGTCCATATGTGGTGCCAGGCCACAGAACGTGTGGTCCATATGGTGCAGGCAGGAGGCAGCAAAGGTGCGGGCGCACAACTCGCGGCACCTGCACACACCCCTCGGGCACAAAAGAACAATGGTCCATGAGTGGGGAAGGAAGGACAAGCAGATCAGCAGGCAGGGGCGCAAGGGTACACATCAAAACCAGGCAATGCAACATGAAGGGCGTGGGAGAGCGAGCCGAGAAAGCTCGTCCCTAGCGTACGTCACCCCCCATGTCACCTACCCTACCCTTGCCCCTACCCCGTATTTACACACTTTACAATTTATTGCTATGTCTCGTCCCCCATATCTCCCCTAAACCGAATTCGTTACCAATCCCTCCCAAGGAGGAAGGGATGGAATTTCAACACAATGTCTCACCCACATCCTGATGCGTATTACATTCCCCAAATCGTTTGCAAAACATGGTGTGGAGTTCTTATCACCTTAGTGAGTGGATGCGGATGGTGCGAAGAGATTTTCATCCTAGCTATACTTCTAAATGTCATTAACTCTCTTTCCTCTACCAAGGGTCTTACCCTGCCAATCCATTGGCCATCATTACTCTATGTGGTTCTAGAAACCAATTCCCATTGACCAAACTGTGGTGCTCTCCAATTTGGGGTCTCACTCCCCCGATTTTTCAACCTGTGCCATCGCACAATTTCGGGGCTGGGTCGTGTAGCTCACCAGCAGGTCCGCTCACCTGCACACCTCCGCCACTGCAGTTGCCACCCGAGCTTACCTAGCTCCTCACTATCCTAACCTGAGGAAGGCCCTCTGGTTCCCTTACCCCACTAATGCCCCCTCTGGCACCGGGCTACCCGGGTCCTCTCCTTGGGATCCTCGGGCCCCACTGAACTCTACTCGGCTCCCAGAGCCTACCTTCGGCCTCACCTAGCCGACAGACTACCAGTGGCGGAGTGCTCAACCAACCACACTCACTAACAGGCCAGACGCCCAGCCATTTCACATACTCATGCACCCAACAAAATACCTCTTCCTACTACCCACACCACAGATGTCAATCTCTAAACACAATTTACCTACTCCCTCTACCTACTTTTAAACTACCCTCCCCGGGTATTTGTGAAAGGGTCCATCCTTCCCCCATCCACTCCTTTGCACCATACACTCCATGCCACATATTCCACACTCCCACTCCACAGCATTCATTCCACACACCTGTACTTCACCTGCACATCATGCAGGTTAATCACTCAACACACACACACACATCCCTCTCGAGCATTGCCTCATTTGCTAACCAGCACTATAAGGACTTCCATTCACAATTCCTCATTTCATGCGAAACCTCATGCTCACACAGACAGCATCATTTAAGCTATCTACTTCCTTCTTATATTAGTGCTCCCCGTCATCCCTTCTACTACGCACATCCCACGTCATTATCAACCAACTACTCTACTCTACATCCCCACTACCTGTACAAATGTCTCTACTTAAATCTCGGTCACCTATAGTCATTTTTCTAGATCCCTACACATTTATCCTAACCCTCCCGGGCTAGTTTGCACCGCCACCCCATAAACTATAGCTCCTCTGCCCAAAAAGGGATGCGAGGGATGGTGGAGCTACCATCCCTCTACATCCCTATCGCCATTACTACTAGTCATCCACTATTCTGAGCCTCTTGGTGCGGGAATGCATTTCCACAGCTCGGCTTCGAAAAACTGAGCCATGTATACGGGTGGTCTGTCTCCTGCAGGTTGGGTCCGTCCGGCATTCGGATTCAGGGGAAGAGGCATACTCGGTCCAAGACTCCAGGCACCATCCCTATGCAGGGCCTTGCGCTCCCAAGCGCGATGGCCCAGCCTTCCCTGTCCAGAGCGACGCCACCGCAAGGGGGCGCCGCTCCGAACCCTCCTACCTCCCCTCAAACCGGGCCGGTCGCCTTGCCTGGCAAAACGCGGCACCGACCGTGCAGGGCGGAGCCCGGCCCAGATCATGCATGGCGCTCCATGCAGGAGTGACGCAGCAACGATCCCCGCCGGCCCCCGCAGCACACAAAGAACACCGTGCCCCGAGAGCTCGCGTCGGCTATACGTCGGCCTAACCGCTGCCCCGGTCAACATCGATGCTCCACTCGCATGCTCACACCACGCATTCCTTTCTACACTCACCAAACGCGGTGCTCCAACGCCTCTCATACACTCCACACATTTCGTCACCACACTCTCTCTCCGTGCATACTCCCTTGTTCCACACTCAGGTGCACACCACTCATGCGCACTCATTCCTTCCACACACTCTGGTACACACCTCTCTCGCGCACACCCTGGTGCACTCCCTCCCGGTACATACTCCTTAACACTCGTGGGTGTGCACTCTTGCACATACTCACTCAGCGCACACCTACCCACAGGTGTGCACTCTTTTGCACACCCAATAACGCGCTCTGGTATGCTCTCCCGCACACGCTCCACAACCAGCTCACACTCCGTGTCACTCTCACCCTCACTATCACACTCCGATGTGCATTCACTCTCGCACTCGGTAACACACTCGCGCTCCGGCGCCATTCGCACACGCGTGCCATTTCCACTCACACAGCGCACCACGGACCTCCTATGAGCACCCGGGTGACGTCTGGATCCCAAGCGTGCGAAAAATCCTCTCGCGCCAAATCTTTTCACACCATATACAGCCCGGCTTACCTTCGGGATCCTCTTCTCCACACGCACCTGCAAACTTTTCATTTGGTTATGCAGCACGACATCACGATGTGCATACAGACTTCGGGCATACTCCATTTCTTTCCACCGCGAGTGCTTTTCTAAGTCTGCTGTCTCTCCAATTTCCACTATTGCTTTGATTTTAATTTATTTTTCCTGGTTAAGCTCGATGACCGCTGGCGCTAATAAAATAAAATTTTCTAATTCTGTGGTCACCGGCTTCCCCATACCCCGGGTCACGATCTCTATCCCGGTCCACGTGACTTTGCCCTGCTCAACTTTGCTCAACCCGCGCTTCTCAAGCCGCGTTACCTCGTCGCGTACCCCTGCAATCTCTTTCCGCCCGATCTGCGTTCTCTGTCTCTCCCCAACTGCTCTATCTGGCCGCCCACTCTGTTTCCAAACCCCGTTAACTCGTCCTTCATTCCTTCCATTTGATTTCCTCGGGTGGCCATCCTTTTTTTCAACTCCGTTATCCCCTCGTTAATTTCTCGGGCCTGGCCACCCACGTCCTTCAACTGACCCCCTAATCTGCTTCCGAATCCTCCCAATTTGCTTTCTAGCCTCCAATTTTGCTGTCTAATCCCCTAATTTCCCTCAAATGGTTTCCCACTTGCTCCCCCATTCTATCCATTTTTGCATGCAGTTGGGTCAGGAATAATCTGAGGTCAAACCCCATTTGCACAGCGGCCCCAGGCGCCACCTCGGGCTCGGCCTCCGCCGACATGTGCGCGGCGCCGCCATTTTGTGCGCCTGCAACCCCCACTACCGCATCTTCATTGCTTTCCTCCTCCATCTCTCCCAATTCTTCCCTAGGGTCCTGTGTTAATTCTAACCCTTCCTCTACCTCTTCATTTTCCCCCACCGGCATCCGATCGCCTTGATTTATCCATGGCACGATTCAATTTGGATGTTTTAATAAAATTTCGGCCGCTCGTAATTTCAACCAAATTTTTTTTTAAGATGATAAAATTTGGTTCGGGCTTCAAATCCCACTCCCAGACACCAATTGTTATGGATCTCGGGGGTCGGCGCTCCCCTTATCAAGGGGGGATTAATCCCCTTGTCCTTTAAGCTGGCCGTCCCGAGTCCTGGACCTATGACGTCACTTCCGGTCAGCGCTGAATAGGGTGGTAGGCCGAATTGTTCCTATTACCTAATTACCAGCACCTTCCGGGAAGCGAGGAAATGAGCCCCGCCCGAGCCGCGGCGTTAGTGGACACGCCGAGCGAAGCAAGCCGCGACTCAGGCCGTTAACAATGACTAACCCGATTCTGAGCGGTTCCTAATCGTGCCGCAGGTACTCAATTGAAAGAAAGGACGGATGCGATCGGATTAGGGAAAACCAAGAAAGAACAAGGTAATTTATTTACAAACCCAAAAGAAGAGGAAAGGAAAGAATGTACAGGAAGAAGAAGAAGAAGCAGGACACAGGGCAGGCTTAACTACACAGTCTTAACTTACGACCGCAGACAAACATACGCACTCACACGGGGATTGTAGCTGGTAGGGTGGAAGGTCCAGGTGGATGGTCCAGGCGATGGTCGACTCCATCCAGGCTCCGGTCCCGCGGGCGAAACCCGGCAGGCAACTCTGCGTATCGTTGGACACGAGTGGACCTTACATATAGCGGGGGGGGGGGGGGGGGGGCTGGGATGCTCCGTACATCATAAATGAATGGCTCTGCCAAACGCACCCTCTCCAAGGTTCTCTTATAACGCCAGCGAGTGAGTCCTTACGCCCATGTGCGCTCCATATTAGGCTTTCTCAATGCACTCTGCGCTCTCTCCTCAAGTCCACCAAAACAAGAAGTCCGTGCAAGTCCTTTGCGCAAGAAGTCCCCGAAAGAAGTCCCTTTCACGCGAGTCCTCCAGTCGAAGTCCGTAAAAGGGCTTTGCGCAAGCGCTTATATAACGCGCGCCAAGATCTCTCCGCGCTCCACAAAGGCCACACCCGTCGGTGATCTTACATCAGCCCTGGTTGGCTGGTGGGAGCTTACCGGCCACGCCTTTGACGGCTAGTTGACAGGCCACACCTTGTTCTTGGCGTTCCGCCCCCTTTTTCCTCGAGCCTGACCGCATGGTCAATGGCGGCACCTGAGCGAATGCCAAGGCAGCGAACGCTGCTGGCAAGGCGGGTAACGGCAGCGCTTGGAGAGGGAGGTCGCAAAATGGACGAAATGACATGGGACTTACTCCTTATTTGATTGATGCAATGCAGATTCAACTATTGGAAACACGGCCTTAACTAAAACACATAATATTGAAATAACTGAGTTCCTGTGGTGGCCTACGTGTTGCTTGTGGACTAACTAGGGGTACAACCTTTAACCTTTCATGTCATATTTACAAGTGATTATTTATTTACAAAAGTGTGGGTTCTAAAACCCCAACAATATATATATATATATATATATATAAATTGTTGCGGATCTCAACGTCAACCCTTTTTCCCCTTAAGAAGGGGGGATTAATCCCCTTGTGTGCGACTGACCGACGTGAGTCCTGAAGTTGCTCGGCTCCCTCTGGAGAGGCAGGTGAGCAACCCCGTTCGCGACCGTGGACAAGATGTTAATTGCCGAGCGGATTAGCAGCCGCGGCACGAACCATTAGCAAGTAACTAGACCCGATTCTGAAACATTGGCCAAATCGTGCCACAGGTATCCAATGGGGAAATCACTAAAACGAAACAGATGTAAAGGAAAGAAGGCAAGGTAGGAAGAACAAATATAATTTATTACTACTATTTACACAATTAAAGGAACCAAGGAGAAGGAAAGATACGAAAATAATTTACAGAAGGATGGAAGGACCAGAGGACACTGTGCAAATACTAACTTATCTAAACAGGCTTAACTTATACCCCAGGACAACACAGAAGACGGACGACAATCAGACTTACACGGGGAATGATGATAGGGATGAATGGCACGAAGGGGAGGAAGGTTCAGCTGGAGCAGGAGAATGGTCGGGCCGGGAGTGAGCAGCCGCCGCCCCTCCGCAGGCGTGTTCGCACGGCGGCGGCGCTTCGTGGCCGCAACTGTCGTCACCGCTGTCGACGCTCAAAGCTGTGGTGGTCAAAACCGTGGTTGGTTCAGCTACGGTTTGTTCAAAGCTGCGGTTTGTTCAAAGCTACGGTTTGTTCAAAGCTGCGGTGAACTCCGTTGGGTGAACTCATCCTTTCTCTGAACTGAGGGGGGGGGGGGGGGCCGCGTGAAGGGTTATATAGGGCCACACCCTCGAATCTTCGCGAAGATGCCCGATCGTTCTTTCTCCACCCTCTCAAGCCAAACCCCTCGTGCTTGGTTGCTTGATCGGCAAGGGCTCACTCCTCCTTCCTATGACGAGGGGCGAGACACGCCGTTCTTCTCCGAACTGACCGCGTGCTCAATGGAGGGCGAATGCAGTTGGCAATAGAGGCTATGCACTTGACACGGGATTCTACCTTATTTCAATTTGATGCAATGCAGAGTCAACTAATGGGAAACCCAGCCTTAAACTAATACACATAATAAGGAAATAACTATTTAGAAGGGTATATGGTGGCCGACGTGCATGTATATGGACTAACTAAGAGGACGACCTTTGACCTTTACACACAAAGCTGAGGTATTTACAAGAATTCATTACACTTACACAGGGTGATATTTACAACAATAAAAAAACACAGGATTCTCAAATCCGCAACACTGCACCCTCATCCTCCAGGCACGCGCTCGGGCCTATAAAACTTTAACTTAGTGTGACACGTAGGTGTAGTTCCCTCTACATTTAACCTGACCCTGAGTGTGACAGTTTTAAAACACGAATAAATATGTCCCTCTGCTGCATTGCACCCTACCTAACAGATTTACGCCCATAGCTAACCGAATTGCAGAATTGTCTTCAAACTAAACATGAACGGTGGGGAGCATTATTTACAAGTGATGCTGATTGTATTTACACTGCAACCCAGGACCTGCAATTGTTCTTTTGGGGGGGGGGGGGGGCGGGGGAGACAGCCTGCGCTGCATCGACGCACCAGCACCAATAATCACCAAAGCACCACAAAGCACCATAAACACACCTGAGTGCACAGTCACCACAGTTCATAATAAAAAACAAACCCCTGGTGCTGGTCTTCTTCTTCGGCTCCCTCTGCTGGCCATTGTTCTTCCTGATGTTGTCAACTTGTTCTTCTTGCTGGCGGCCTATTTGGACATAATAAAAAGCACAAAACGTGTCCACTTTTTATTTATGGCCCACAGGGGCCGACTAGGGGTGGTTCACCTGTGTGGCATAGGTGCCACGTCACCGAGGTCCGCAAGCAAGATCCTGGGCCATCGCGGCCGGTTCCAGCAGAGGGGCCATGCCCCAACCCGTGGGGTCCATGAGTGGTGCTCAGCCACAGACATGTGGTCCATAAGTGGTGCATCGATGCAGGCAGCTGGTTGTGGGGGTTGGGCACACAATGGCGGACTCCCACCCGCTCCCCTCGGTGCCCAGAGAGCATGATCCATGGGTCGGGGAAGGAAGACAGAGAGGGCAGGTTAGCGAGGGGTAAGGTCACAAGGGTACACATCAATAAAGGCAATGCAAGGTGAGGTGCGCCTGGAGACTGAGCGGAAAAAAGCTCGTCCCTACTGAACGTCACCCCCCCCCCCCCCCCCCCCGTTACCTACTCTACCCTTGCCCCTTACCCCCGTATGTACAAAAATCTACACCCTTACCAATTCGTCACTACTGTCTCGTCTTCCCCATATCTCCTCTAATACCAAATTCGTTTTCACTCCCTCTAACCAAATTTGCCATCTCCAATTCATCATCACTGGTACCAGTTCACTGTTAATTCCCTGCTTGTCGTTAAAGGCGGCAAAAAGGGTTGGCGTCAGGAAGGGCATCCGGCCGTAAAACATTGCTTCAAAAAGGGGACCAAAAAACAACAACAACTACAGTTCCCGAAAAAGGCCAACCCCCGCTTGCGGGGAAAAATGGCCTCTAAACGGTGGTAATTCATCATCAATCCTCATAAGGAGGGAGAGATGGAACAACAACACAATGTCACACCCACGTCATGATGCGTCTCACAATCCAAACATTTGCACAAAAAAAAACCAATAACAAACCATGGCACGGTGTGGAGTCCTGTCACCCCAGGTGAGTGGATGGAGATGGTGCGAGGAGATTTCAATCCTAACTATACTTTGACATGACTTTAACACTTTTACTCTACCCGGGGTCTTTCCCTGCCAAACCATTGGCCATCTTACACTCTATGCGGTTTTAAGAACCAATTCCCATTTTCCAAACTGTGGTGCTTCATCAATTTGGGGTATCACTCCCCCGATTCAACTCCCTGTGCCTTTGCACAATTTCAGGACTGGGTCGTGTGGCTCTCCCAGCAGGTCTACCCATCTGCACACCTCCACCACTGCAGTTGCCTCCGAGCTTACCTGCTCCTTACCCTAACCTATCTAACTGGGGAAGGCCCTCTGGCGCTCTCCCCACTCAGTGCCCTCTGGCACTGGGCTACCTGGGTCCGTCCTCCGGAACCTCGGGCCCCATCCACAACTCTAACGGCTCCCAGAGCCCACCTGCGGCCTCACCTGGCCGACATCCTAACAGTGGCGGAGTGCCCATTTAACTACACACACTAACAGGCCACACGCCCAGCCATTTCCACGTCACTAATGCACCCATCCAAAGACCAATCTTCCACCACGTACCACAGATGCCAATATCCAACCACAATTTACCTACTCCCTCTAGCTAACTCTTAAACTACCCTCCCCGGGTATTCGTGATGGGGTCCATCCTCCCCATACACACCTTCGCACCATCCACTCCACAGTTTCCACCATACTCACTCCATGCCATCCATTCCATACTCCATATATTCCAGACCATTTATTCCATACAACCATGCTCCATGCACCTGTTCACTTGCACACCTGTGCTATCACTCCTGGTGCTTCCTGCACCCTCCTTCCTCCAGGACCATTTGCTCAACACAACACACAATCACCATGACTCACTCATACACTGCTCCATACACCTGTTCACTTGCACACCTGTGCAATCACACCTGGTGCCACCTGCACCCTCCTTCCTCCCAGGTTTCTTCAATCATTCCATACAATGCACAACCACAATTGTTCCTCATGCACTGCTCCATACACTTCCATGCTCAATACAACTCACAATCACCTCACTCTTTTCACAATACACTTCCGAATACACTTTCAATTCTCAAACACACGTTAGGGTTAGGGTTAGATCTACCTGGTTTCCTATCTGATCTACCTGGTTTCCCTCTAACTTGGTGCTCCCCATATTCCCTTTAAACTAAGCACATCCCACATCATTAACAACCATTCTAACCTCTCTATGTCCCCGACTACCTGTCCAATGTCGCTACTTACCTCTACCGTTACCTATGGTCATCTCTAGGTCCCTATACATTATCCTAACCCTCCCGGGCTAGTTTTCACTGCCAAACCCCATAGCTATTGCTCATGTGCCCCATTGTGAGGGATGGCAGACTTGCCATCCCACCACATCAGGCATCTTCTATTATCAATTTTGCCATCAAATTCCAGCCAATCAAAAATTTGCCAATCACTGCCAATCATTCTACCAATCATCAATCTACCAATCAAATTTTTGCCAATCACAAATTCCCTATCCCTACCAAATGTCCTTTAACTCGAGCCTTGGTGCGTCGTTACATTTTCAAAGCCCGGCCTCGTGGAGCCGAGCAATGAATGCGGGTGGTTTGTTGCCAGCAGTTGGATTCGTCCGGCATTCGGTGCAGGGAAGGGGGCTTACCCAGGCCGAGATTCCACGCAACATCTCGGCACGGAGCCATCCGATGGCCCGATATTGCCCTGTCGGAACGCCTCAACCACAAGGGGTCGCCGTGACGACCCTTCCTACCGGGCCGCCCGCTCCGCTTAGCGGAGCACGGACGTGACCGTTTAGAGCAAGGCCCGGCGTAGATCCCGCATGGCGGTTCTTTCGAAACCGCCGTGGTTACGATCCCCGCTGGTTCCCGCTGCACACAAAGCCCGGCACGAACCGAGGGCTCGCTTCGGCTAAAAGTCGCCCTAACCGCTTTCCCCGTTTAGCGTCGTTGCTTCACTTGCATGCTCACACCCCGCGTTCCGTTCCTTGCTCACACATCCAGCTGTCTCCATACTCTCCGTCATTGCACCTTCTCTTACACACCCCCCAGGTACACTCATTATGCTCACAGCCTTCGTCACACACCTGACCACCGCACACCTTGGCACACACTCGTCATTCACGCACCTCATCAACACACCTCTTCGCGCCCACTCCTCGGTCACATCCTCTGTGACAACCATGGGTGTGCACTCATAGGCACACCCAATCATGTGCTTCACTACCAACTCAAATGTTTATTCCCACACGCGCTCGACCATTCCAGGTGTGCATCCTTTCATTCCAGGTGTACATTCTCTCTCACCTGCTACAACCAACTTGTGCTCCGTGTCACACTCACTACTCTCACCACCACACTCGGTCACGCATTCACCCTTACTCTTGACAGCGCACTCTGTAATCATGCACCCATCCGTTACACCCCTTTCTCGTGCATCCTCTTGTGCACACTCTCCCGTTACATCCTCCGTAACACTCACCACAGGTGTGCACTCTTTCGTTACATCCCCTGTAACACTCCCCATCATGCGCTTCCATGTGCCACCCCCCCCCCCCCCCCCCGCACCTGCGCCACGACCAACTCACTCTCGACAGCACACTCACTCCTCGGCGCCCACTTTTTCCTCACACACCCCATAGTCGGACAGCCTCGCACACCTCCTCCTTCACACTCTGTACCTGTCGCACACCTTACCAGCGGCCTCTCACGAACACCCGGGTCTAAATCAACACCCAAGCCGACTGAATCTCCCCTCGCACCATATACATTTCCGAGTATATCACCACTCACCTCGGCACCTCGTCTTCGCTCCTCCCCCGCCACCTGCAAACTCTTTATTTGGGTAGTGAGCACATCATCACCATTTGAGCACAGACCTTGCACCAATTCCATCACCTCCTCCTTTATCTCTCTCTTAGTTTCCCACCGTCTTTTCTTAATTTCACTCACCCCCTCTTCCACATCCTCTAACTTTTGCTTCACCTCTTTCATTTCCCGTTGCGCCCCCTCAATTTCTTCCTCCAATGCCACCTTGGTCGTTTCTATGTGCGTCCTCACCTCCCGTTCTTTCGTCTCCATTGCCTCCGTTACCTCGTCCAACCTCTTTGTCAACCCCTCATGCACCATCTGACATTCCCTCTTTGTCGCTATAAGTCCCTTTTTTATCTCCTTCTGAGTTAACCCCCCCAATTACCGCCGTGTTATTTTCCACTTGCTCCACTAATTCCTTTTGTCCCACCGTCAGCTGCTCTACTCCCCACGTCAGATCTTCTATGCCCCCCTGTAACCTCGCCGTCCTATTTCTCACCTCTTTCTCCATACGCTCCTCACCTCGCTTTACCTCTTCGCGTACCCCCGCGACCTCCTCGCCCACACCTCGTCTGATCTCCTCCCCCATTTCTCCCATCTCTTTTTTAGATGCTGCCCTCATCTGTTCCAAATCATTCCTCTGGGCATCCAATTTGGTTTCTAACCCGATTTTCACCTCCTCTATCTGATCTCCCATCTGTTTAATTTTCCGGGTGGATTGCTCCCCTATTTCCCTCAATTTGCCTTCCATAGTGTTTTCTAACCCCCCTAACCCATTCTTCACCCCCTCCATCTGGTTCTCCTGGGCAACCATTCTATTTTCCAACCCCGTTAACCCCTCCTTCATTTCCCAAATTTGATTACCCATGTCCTCTAGTTGGCCCCCCAATTTACCTTCGAGTCCCCCGATTTGGCTTCCCATTTCATGTCTCAATTCCCCGATTTGGTTTTCTAATCCCCCAAATTTGGCTTCCAGCCCCCCAAATTGATTTTCCAATCGTTCACTGGTACCCCGCGCTTCGTCCCTCATTGCTCCCATTTGGCCTCCCAGCCCCCTGTTCTCTTCCATGAGTGCCCGCATTTGCAGCATGAATAGGCCCCAGTCCATTGGCGGCGCTGCTACGGTCACAGGCGCGGCGACATTTGGTGCCGCTGCAACCACGTGCGCGAGGGCGCCATTTTGTGTACCTGATACCCCCGCAACCACATCTTCATTGCTCTCCTCCTCCATTATTACTCCCACCTCCTCCCTGGGGTCCTGGGTTGATTCTAACCCCCCTTCTAACTCTACTCCCACCGGCACCCGATCGCCTTGACTATCCATGGCACGATTTTAAATTTAGCATGTTAAATAAAATAAAATTTTGGGCCACTCGTAATTTCGAGTGCGTTAAGCACACTTCAGGTCCGAATCTTGCTCCTGACACCAATTGTTGCGGATCTCAACGTCGGCCCTTTGTCCCCTTAAGAAGGGGGGATTAATCCCCTTGTGTGCGACTGACCGACGTGAGTCCTGAAGTTGCTCGGCTCCCTCCAGAGAGGCAGGTGAGCAACCCCGTTCGCGACCACGGGCAAGATGTTAATTGCCGAGCGGATTAGCAGCCGCGGCACGAACCATTAGCAAGTAACAAGACCCGTTACTGAAACGTTGGCCAAATCGTGCCGCAGGTATCCAATGGGGAAATCACGAAAACGAAATGGATGTAAAGGAAAGAAGGCAAGGTAGGAAGAACAAATATAATTTATGACTACTATTTACACAATTAAAGGAACCAAGGAGAAGGAAAGATACGAAAATAATTTACAGAATGATGGAAGGACCAGAAGACACAGTGCAAATACTAACTTATCTAAACAGGCTTAACTTATACCCCAGGACAACACAGAAGACGGACGACAATCAGACTTACACGGGGAATGATGATAGGGATGAATGGCACGAAGGGGAGGAAGGTTCAGCTGGAGCAGGAGAATGGTCAGGCCGGGAGTGAGCAGCCGCCACCCCTCCGCAGGCGTGTTCGCACGGCGGCGGCGCTTCGTGGCCGCAACTGCCGTCACCGCTGTCGACGCTCAAAGCTGCGGTGGTCAAAACCGTGGTTGGTTCAGCTACGGTTTGTTCAAAGCTGCGGTTTGTTCAAAGCTGCGGTGAACTCCTTTGGGTGAACTGATCCCTTCTGTGAACTGAGGTGGGGGGCGCCGCGTGAAGGGTTATATAGGGCCACACCCTCGAATCTTCGCGAACCTGCCCGATCGTTCTTTCTCCGCCCTCTCAAGCCAAACACCTCGTGCTTGTTTGCTTTATCGGCAAGGGCTCACTCCTCCTTCCTATGACGAGGGGCAGAGACACGCCTTTCATCTCCGAACTGACCGCGTGCTCAATGGAGGGCGAATGCAGTTGGCAATAGAGGCTATGCACTTGACAGGGGATTCTACCTTATTTCAATTTGATGCAATGCAGAGTCAACTAATGGGAAACACAGCCTTAAACTAATACACATAATAAGGAAATAACTATTTAGAAGGGTATATGGTGGCCTACGTGCATGTATATGGACTAACTAAGAGGACGACCTTTGACCTTTACACACAAAGCTGAGGTATTTACAAGAATTCATTACACTTACACAGGGTGATATTTACAACAATAAAAAAAACACAGGATTCTCAAATCCGCAACAATATATATATAACCACCGTTTCAGGGGCCATTTTTCCCCGCAAAGCAGGGGTTGGCCTTTTTTCGGGAACCGTGGTTGTTGTTGTTTTTTGGTCCCCTTTTTGAAGCAATGTTTTGCGGCTGGATGCCCTTCCTGACGCCAGCCCTTTTTGCCGCCTTTAACGACAAGCAGGGAATTACCAGTGAACTGGTGCTCAATTAGCCGACCTCGGAAGGATGACAGGCTGAGTCAACCCCCCTGGCGTTAATTCAGCGATCGAGCGGGATTCGAACCCAGGATCCTAGGTATCCTAAGCCGGCACCCTAGCCGCTAACCCAACACCAGGGTGTGTGTATATATATTCATTATATATATTCATTCATTCGTCCTGAATGGACATTCATTCATTCGTCCATTCATTCATTCATTCAACACCATTCATTCATTCATTCGTCCTGAAGCTATGTCTGCGTCTGATTTAATCTCCCGATTAATTATATATATATATATATATATATATATATATATATATATATATATATATATATATATATAAATAAAACAGTGTGTGTGTGTGTGTGTGTGTGTGTGTGTGTGTGTGTGTTACCGATAGACTCCTGAACGGAGAGGCTCACGTGCTTGATATTTGGCATCGACGTGGCCATTGAGCCTGGGAAGGACATGGCCTACCTAAAAATATTTGACGAGATCCATATTTTTTATTCATATTTACCTCAGCGCATTTCAGCGAGGAACATTATACACGGAATCTCAGCCGGTGCCAGAGCAGCTCACTGATTCGCTCAGAGAGGTCACGTGATGTTCCATCCTCGCTGCCAGACCACTGAACGGAAAATATATAGAATGACCATTGCCATTCACACCACATAGGTGGAGATGCAGCTACCGGGCGCCATCTTGGTTGGCACTCGATGCTGGGCGATGGTGATTTCCGTCACGCGTTTGCACGTAATTCAGAGCGAAAAGCGATTGCGTTTTTTCACCTTTTGTGCGATCGTGTTTTGTGTCGATTTTTGTCGATTTTGTGCAATATGAATTAAACGTCTTTGAAACAGCTGTGAAACGTCTTTGCACAACCCTTCCTTAACCGATTGAAGCAGTTTATTGCCGCACAAAATGGCATTTTAACAGTTGTCTGGCTTTTAATATCTGGGACACGTTCAAAACAAACGAGATCAGCGAAGCGAGTTGGTCGAGTCGTGTTAACCAAGATGGCGACACGGCGGCTACACTTTTCACGGAGTATGAGCATTCTATATATTTTCAATTCAGTGCACCAGACTCGCTCACATACTTGATTTGTGGCATAGACATGGCCATTGGGCCTTCACGGTGTAATTTGTGCGAGGCTTTTGTCCGAGTGAGCTTGAGTCGAGAGGGTGAATGTACGGGTTGGGAATGTACGGGTCTCCCTTCCCCTGCCCGGCAACGCCGGTACTGGAGGGCATCACAGGATCGGTGAGTCTCCAAAATCCGCTTAATGCTGTTGTTGCGAAGATGCAGGACGATTTCGCGATTGTTGTGCTGCTCTCCTCCGATGAGAACTGTAACGTCATGGTTGACTGGCCCTCCCCTACCTCCCCTCCCCTTCCCCTCCCCTTCCCTCCCCTCCACCTCCCCCCCCCTCCAGCCTCCCCTTCCCCACCTTCCCCTTCCCCCCTCCCCTTCCCTTCCCTCCTCCCCCTCCCCTCCCCTCCCCTTCCCTTCCCTCCTCCCCCTCCCTCCCTCCCCTCCCCCTCCTCCTCCCTTTCCCCCCTACCCCTTCCCCCCTCCCCCTCCCCCTCCCCTCCCCTTCCCTTCCCTCCTCCCCCTTCCCTCCCGTCCCCTCCTCCTCCCCTACCCCTCCCCCTCCCCCTCCCCTGTCCCTCCCCTCCTCCTCCCTCCCTCCCCTCCCCCTCCTCCTCCCTTTCCCGCCTACCCCTTCCCCCCTCCCCCTCCCCCTCCCCCTCCCCCTCCCCCTCCCCTTTCCCCTCCCCCTCCCCTTCCCCCGCCCCCCTCCCCCTCCCCCCCTCTCCTCCCCTCCCCTCCCCTTCCCCCTCCCCTCCCCCGCCCGGCAATGCCGGGTACTTCTGCTAGTATATATTGTATATCTATATACTGTATATATATATATCTGTGCATCGTCTGTCCTGTGTTGTGTTGTGTTGTCCTGTGTTGTCACTGAACTACTTTCTCAAACTTTTGTGAAATCGTACCAAACTTCTGGAATGCACATAGGGGAAAGTGGTACAAAATGGACCCCTTGGGTCATATGGACCCCTTGGTATATTACACCAGCAGCTGCTGCCATCTTGTGGCTGTTCATGTTAAAACATTCCTTTGTGGATTAGCAGAAAGTAACAACATGGTGGCCATCCCTATCCAGTCTTGAACTCGAGCTGAACCATCCAACATTTTGACACCTACTAGGATCTATCGGTAGGTATGTGAGAAAATTGTGTTTGTGGTGACAGAGTGACTCATATTTCCTAGTGTTACTGCATGCTTTTAGAGTATAAGTCAGTCACTAAAATTGACCTTTGAAACATTCTGCCCAGTACATGTGGTTTCCAATGATGTCAGGTTTTCATGGAGGTCGTTCATGGGGCAAAACGGTCCATTTCCCTGGGGTAAAATGGCCCGTGGGGTTATCCAGTCATCCCAGAACATCGTCATCACCATGGCTAAAGACAATGGGGTATACATGTTGAGCATTCCACCACATTGTTCACACAAGATCCAGCCATTAGATGTCTCATTTATGACGCCACTATCTACATATTACACGCAGGAGGTGGAGAGGTGGTTGAGGCAGCACCCGGGACGATGTGTGACAGTATTTCAACTGGCCAGCCTGTTTGGGACTGCATATCGCATGTCCGCTACAGCCGAGAATGCAGCAAATGGGTTTAGGAAAACTGGTATCTTCCCAGTGAACCGCAACATCTTCCAAGATCACGAGTTTGCTCCAGCGACAGTTACAGACCTCAACCAAAATGAACCAAGACCCATGGATGATAACCAGAGACCCCTTGAAGATGCCCATAGAGATGCTGATGTTCCTGCTCCTGGTGTTAATGCTGCGAGAGGCCCTGGAAATGCTGTGAGACCTGTTGATGGTCCTGCACCTAATGGTAATGCTGCAAGAGGGCCCGAAAATGCTGTGAGACCCATTGGTAACACTCAAAGACATGCTGCTGTTCCAAGACCTGCTGTTGCAAGCACCAGTAGGGAGTTCATTTCACCCTTTCAAATCAGTCCCCCACCTAAGGCTACTCCTGCTAAGGGTAGGCCTACAACACGTCAATCAAAAAGGTCAATGTCAGAGCATTTAACATCAAGCCCATACAAGAAACGACTTGCTGATGCAGCTGAAGAAAAGAAAAGACAGGAAGCACAGAAGGCAGAGAAGGCAAAGCAGAGAGCTGAAAAAAAACCTCAGAAGCAAAAGAAAGTTGCAGAAAAGCCAAAAAAGAAGATAGTGAAGGGTAAACGGGCTATATTTACGGCACCAGAAGAATCTAGCGAGTCTGAGGATGATGATGGAACAATGTGCTTATTCTGCCGGGAAAGTTATAGTGTGATAGGAGAAGGATGGATAAAGTGCACAGTCTGTCGTCTTTGGGCCCATGATGGTTGTGCAGGTGTGGATGAAGAAGATGTGAATTTCATCTGTGACTTTTGTGCCTAATTATGTGCATAATCTCACCTTGTAGTCTGTAATTTTTCACAATAAATATTATTTCAGGTTCAAAGTGTTTTGATTGGTGACTCTGAGGGTAATTATTATGTTTTTCAATGGGGTGACCATATTACCCCACGGGGTGACCATATTGCCCCATATGTGGGGGCCATTTTGCCCAACGTGGTGTACAAAATGGCCCACTTAGCACATTTTTGGTCTTTGGTTCTCACCAGTGAATGGTTGATTTGATTCTAATACCAAGTAATTTGTGTATTTATAATGGAATAATGATTGTAAAGACACTGTCTGATTTCAGATATACTGCATCATTTTGGATAAAATTTCAAAGAAAGCTTAAGTGTGCCATTTTGCCCCACCTTCCCCTATCTCTCCCGTCGGTATGTCCTAAGGGTATTTTTTTGAAAACATTTCCAATTTTTTTTTTTTTTGGATTTTTTTTGGGAAATTTTTTTTTTTCAACTTCAATTGTTTATAAAATGTGATATCACGTATATTACAAATACATTTGTGCAAAATAATTGTTTGAATTATGATTGGTTTAAACCATGACAAAACAGTCATTTATCTATATATCTACACATCTGAGCAGTGTCTGTGTTGTCACTTAACGACTCCCTCAAACTTTTGTTTCCGTGGTTGTGGTGTTTTAAATAACATTGTGGTGGTTTTGAATCACGTGGTGGTGAGGTATTTTGAATTATGTGGAGGTGAGGTGTTTTTAAATGACGTGGTGGTGAGGTGTTTTAATATCACATGGTGGTGAGGTGATTTTAAATCACATGGTGGTGAGGTGTTTTGAATTATGTGGTGGTGAGGTATTTATAATTACGTGGTGGTGAAGTGTTTTTAATTAGGTGGTGGTGAGGTGTTTTGAATTAGTTGGTGATGAGGTGTTTTGAATTATGTGGTGGTGAGGTGTTTTGAATTACGTGGTGGTGAGGTATTTATAATTACGTGGTGGTGAGGTGTTTTTAATTTCGTGGCTTTGAGGTGTTTATATTACGTGTTTTATGGCTGTGAGGTGTTTTTATTACGTGTTTTATGGCTGTGAGGTGTTTTTATTAAGTGTTTTATGGCTGTGAGGTGTTTTTATTACGTGTTTTATGGCTGTGAGGTGTTTTTATTTTCGTGGTGGTGAGGTGTTTTTATTACGTGTTTTATGGCTGTGTGGTGTTTTTATTACGTGTTTTATGGATGTGAGGTGTTTTTATTTTTGTGGTGGTGAGGTGTTTTTATTACGTGTTTTATGGCTGTGAGGTTTTTTTAATTTTGTGGTGGTGAGGTGTTTTTATTACGTGTTTTATGGCTGTGAGGTGTTTTTATTATGTGTTTTATGGCTGTGTGGTGTTTTTATTACGTGTTTTATGGCTGTGAGGTGTTTTTATTATGTGTTTTATGGCTGTGTGGTGTTTTTATTACGTGTTTTATGGCTGTGTGGTGTTTTTATTATGTGTTTTATGGCTGTGAGGTGTTTTTATTTTCGTGGTGGTGTGTTTTTATTTCGTGTTTTATGGCTGTGAGGTGTTTTTATTTTCGTGGTGGTGTGTTTTTATTACGTGTTTTATGGCTGTGAGGTGTTTTTATTATGTGTTTTATGGCTGTGTGGTGTTTTTATTACGTGTTTTATGGCTGTGTGGTGTTTTTATTACGTGTTTTATGGCTGTGAGGTGTTTTTATTTTCGTGGTGGTGAGGTGTTTTTATTTCGTGTTTTATGGCTGTGAGGTGTTTTTATTACGTGTTTTATGGCTGTGAGGTGTTTTTATTTTCGTGGTGGTGAGGTGTTTTTATTACGTGTTTTATGGCTGTGAGGTGTTTTTATTTTCGTGGTGGTGAGGTGTTTTTATTTCGTGTTTTATGGCTGTGAGGTGTTTTTATTACGTGTTTTATGGCTGTGAGGTGTTTTTATTTTCGTGGTGGTGAGGTGTTTTTATTACGTGTTTTATGGCTGTGAGGTGTTTTTATTTTCGTGGTGGTGAGGTGTTTTTATTTCGTGTTTTATGGCTGTGAGGTGTTTTTATTACGTGTTTTATGGCTGTGTGGTGTTTTTATTACGTGTTTTATGGATGTGAGGTGTTTTTATTTTTGTGGTGGTGAGGTGTTTTTATTACGTGTTTTATGGCTGTGAGGTTTTTTTAATTTTGTGGTGGTGAGGTGTTTTTATTACGTGTTTTATGGCTGTGAGGTGTTTTTATTATGTGTTTTATGGCTGTGTGGTGTTTTTATTACGTGTTTTATGGCTGTGTGGTGTTTTTATTATGTGTTTTATGGCTGTGAGGTGTTTTTATTTTCGTGGTGGTGTGTTTTTATTTCGTGTTTTATGGCTGTGAGGTGTTTTTATTTTCGTGGTGGTGTGTTTTTATTACGTGTTTTATGGCTGTGAGGTGTTTTTATTATGTGTTTTATGGCTGTGTGGTGTTTTTATTACGTGTTTTATGGCTGTGTGGTGTTTTTATTACGTGTTTTATGGCTGTGAGGTGTTTTTATTTTCGTGGTGGTGAGGTGTTTTTATTTCGTGTTTTATGGCTGTGAGGTGTTTTTATTACGTGTTTTATGGCTGTGAGGTGTTTTTATTTTCGTGGTGGTGAGGTGTTTTTATTACGTGTTTTATGGCTGTGAGGTGTTTTTATTTTCGTGGTGGTGAGGTGTTTTTATTACGTGTTTTATGGCTGTGAGGTGTTTTTATTTTCGTGGTGGTGAGGTGTTTTTATTACGTGTTTTATGGCTGTGAGGTGTTTTTATTTTCGTGGTGGTGAGGTGTTTTTATTACGTGTTTTATGGCTGTGAGGTGTTTTTATTTTCGTGGTGGTGAGGTGTTTTTATTACGTGTTTTATGGCTGTGAGGTGTTTTTATTTTTGTAGTGGTGAGGTGTTTTTATTATGTGTTTTATGGCTGTGAGGTGTTTTTAATTTTGTGGTGGTGAGGTGTTTTTATTACGTGTTTTATGGCTGTGAGGTGTTTTTATGATGTGTTTTATGGCTGTGAGGTTTTTTTTATTTTGGTGGTGGTGAGGTGTTTTTATTACGTGTTTTATGGCTGTGAGGTGTTTTTAATTTTGTGGTGGTGAGGTGTTTTTATTATGTGTTTTATGGCTGTGAGGTGTTTTTAATTTTGTGGTGGTGAGGTGTTTTTATTACGTGTTTTATGGCTGTGAGGTGTTTTTAATTTTGTGGTGGTGAGGTGTTTTTATTACGTGTTTTATGGCTGTGAGGTGTTTTTATTATGTGTTTTATGGCTGTGTGGTGTTTTTATTACGTGTTTTATGGCTGTGTGGTGTTTTTATTTTCGTGGTGGTGTGTTTTTATTACGTGTTTTATGGCTGTGTGGTGTTTTTATTTTCGTGGTGGTGTGTTTTTATTACGTGTTTTATGGCTGTGAGGTGTTTTTATTTTTGTGGTGGTGTGTTTTTATTTCGTGTTTTATGGCTGTGAGGTGTTTTTATTATGTGTTTTATGGCTGTGTGGTGTTTTTATTACGTGTTTTATGGCTGTGTGGTGTTTTTATTATGTGTTTTATGGCTGTGTGGTGTTTTTATTACGTGTTTTATGGCTGTGTGGTGTTTTTATTATGTGTTTTATGGCTGTGTGGTGTTTTTATTACGTGTTTTATGGCTATGTGGTGTTTTTATTATGTGTTTTATGGCTGTGAGGTGTTTTTATTACGTGTTTTATGGCTGTGAGGTGTTTTTATTTCGTGTTTTATGGCTGTGAGGTGTTTTTATTTTGTGTTTTATGGCTGTGTGGTGTTTTTATTCTGTGTTTTATGGCTGTGTGGTGTTTTTATTATGTGTTTTATGGCTGTGTGGTGTTTTTATTTTCGTGGTGGTGTGTTTTTATTTCGTGTTTTATGGCTGTGTGGTGTTTTTATTACGTGTTTTATGGCTGTGAGGTGTTTTTATTTCGTGTTTTATGGCTGTGAGGTGTTTTTATTTTGTGTTTTATGGCTGTGTGGTGTTTTTATTATGTGTTTTATGGCTGTGTGGTGTTTTTATTATGTGTTTTATGGCTGTGTGGTGTTTTTATTTTCGTGGTGGTGTGTTTTTATTTCGTGTTTTATGGCTGTGTGGTGTTTTTATTATGTGTTTTATGGCTGTGAGGTGTTTTTATTTTCGTGGTGGTGTGTTTTTATTTCGTGTTTTATGGCTGTGTGGTGTTTTTATTACGTGTTTTATGGCTGTGTGGTGTTTTTATTATGTTTTATGGCTGTGTGGTGTTTTTATTTCGTGTTTTATGGCTGTGTGGTGTTTTTATTATGTGTTTTATGGCTGTGAGGTGTTTTTATTTTCGTGGTGGTGTGTTTTTATTTCGTGTTTTATGGCTGTGTGGTGTTTTTATCATGTGTTTTATGGCTATGTGGTGTTTTTATTTTGTGTTTTATGGCTGTGTGGTGTTTTTATTATGTGTTTTATTGCTGTGTGGTGTTTTTATTTCGTGTTTTATGGCTGTGTGGTGTTTTTATTATGTTTTATGGCTGTGTGGTGTTTTTATTTTCGTGGTGGTGTGTTTTTATTTCGTGTTTTATGGCTGTGTGGTGTTTTTATTATGTGTTTTATGGCTGTGAGGTGTTTTTATTTCGTGTTTTATGGCTGTGTGGTGTTTTTATTATGCGTTTTATGGCTGTGAGGTGTTTTTATTATGTGTTTTATGGCTGTGTGGTGTTTTTATTACGTGTTTTATGGCTGTGAGGTGTTTTTATTACGTGTTTTATGGCTGTGTGGTGTTTTTATTATGTGTTTTATGGCTGTGAGGTGTTTTTATTATGTGTTTTATGGCTGTGAGGTGTTTTTATTATGTGTTTTATGGCTGTGAGGTGTTTTTATTATGTGTTTTATGGCTGTGAGGTGTTTTTATTATGTGTTTTATGGCTGTGTGGTGTTTTTATTATGTGCTTTATGGCTGTGAGGTGTTTTTATTATGTGTTTTATGGCTGTGAGGTGTTTTTATTACGTGTTTTATGGCTGTGAGGTGTTTTTATTACGTGTTTTATGGCTGTGTGGTGTTTTTATTATGTGTTTTATGGCTGTGAGGTGTTTTTATTATGTGTTTTATGGCTGTGAGGTGTTTTTATTATGTGTTTTATGGCTGTGAGGTGTTTTTATTATGTGTTTTATGGCTGTGAGGTGTTTTTATTATGTGTTTTATGGCTGTGAGGTGTTTTTATTACGTGTTTTATGGCTGTGTGGTGTTTTTATTATGTGTTTTATGGCTGTGAGGTGTTTTTATTATGTGTTTTATGGCTGTGAGGTGTTTTTATTATGTGTTTTATGGCTGTGAGGTGTTTTTATTATGTGTTTTATGGCTGTGTGGTGTTTTTATTACGTGTTTTATGGCTGTGTGGTGTTTTTATTACGTGTTTTATGGCTGTGAGGTGTTTTTATTATGTGTTTTATGGCTGTGAGGTGTTTTTATTATGTGTTTTATGGCTGTGTGGTGTTTTTATTATGTGTTTTATGGCTGTGAGGTGTTTTTATTATGTGTTTTATGGCTGTGTGGTGTTTTTATTACGTGTTTTATGGCTGTGAGGTGTTTTTATTTTCGTGGTGGTGTGTTTTTATTTCGTGTTTTATGGCTGTGTGGTGTTTTTATTATGTGTTTTATGGCTGTGAGGTGTTTTTATTATGTGTTTTATGGCTGTGAGGTGTTTTTATTTTCGTGGTGGTGTGTTTTTATTTCGTGTTTTATGGCTGTGTGGTGTTTTTATTATGTGTTTTATGGCTGTGAGGTGTTTTTATTATGTGTTTTATGGCTGTGAGGTGTTTTTATTACGTGTTTTATGGCTGTGAGGTGTTTTTATTACGTGTTTTATGGCTGTGTGGTGTTTTTATTATGTGTTTTATGGCTGTGAGGTGTTTTTATTATGTGTTTTATGGCTGTGAGGTGTTTTTATTATGTGTTTTATGGCTGTGAGGTGTTTTTATTATGTGTTTTATGGCTGTGAGGTGTTTTTATTACGTGTTTTATGGCTGTGTGGTGTTTTTATTATGTGTTTTATGGCTGTGAGGTGTTTTTATTATGTGTTTTATGGCTGTGAGGTGTTTTTATTTTGTGTTTTATGGCTGTGTGGTGTTTTTATTACGTGTTTTATGGCTGTGTGGTGTTTTTATTACGTGTTTTATGGCTGTGAGGTGTTTTTATTATGTGTTTTATGGCTGTGTGGTGTTTTTATTATGTGTTTTATGGCTGTGAGGTGTTTTTATTATGTGTTTTATGGCTGTGTGGTGTTTTTATTATGTGTTTTATGACTGTGAGGTGTTTTTATTTTCGTGGTGGTGTGTTTTTATTTCGTGTTTTATGGCTGTGAGGTGTTTTTATTATGTGTTTTATGGCTGTGAGGTGTTTTTATTATGTGTTTTATGCCTGTGTGGTGTTTATATTATGTGTTTTATGGCTGTGAGGTGTTTTTATTTTCGTGGTGGTGTGTTTTTATTACGTGTTTTATGGCTGTGAGGTGTTTTTATTACGTGTTTTATGGCTGTGAGGTGTTTTTATTATGTGTTTTATGGCTGTTTGGTGTTTTTATTACGTGTTTTATGGCTGTGTGGTGTTTTTATTATGTGTTTTATGGCTGTGAGGTGTTTTTATTACGTGTTTTATGGCTGTGTGGTGTTTTTATTATGTTTTATGGCTGTGAGGTGTTTTTATTATGTGTTTTATGGCTGTGTGGTGTTTTTATTACGTGTTTTATGGCTGTGAGGTGTTTTTATTATGTTTTTTATGGCTGAGAGGTGTTTTTATTCCGTGTTTTATGGCTGTGTGGTGTTTTTATTACGTGTTTTATGGCTGTGAGGTGTTTTTATTACGTGTTTTATGGCTGTGTGGTGTTTTTATTATGTGTTTTATGGCTGTGAGGTGTTTTTATTTTCGTGGTGGTGTGTTTTTATTTCGTGTTTTATGGCTGTGAGGTGTTTTTATTACATGTTTTATGGCTGTGGGGTGTTTTTATTTTCGTGGTGGTGTGTTTTTATTTCGTGTTTTATGGCTGTGTGGTGTTTTTATTTTCGTGGTGGTGTGTTTTTATTTCGTGTTTTATGGCTGTGTGGTGTTTTTATTTTCGTGGTGGTGTGTTTTTATTTCGTGTTTTATGGCTGTGTGGTGTTTTTATTATGTGTTTTATGGCTGTGTGGTGTTTTTATTTTCGTGGTGGTGTGTTTTTATTTCGTGTTTTATGGCTGTGAGGTGTTTTTATTATGTGTTTTATGGCTGTGTGGTGTTTTTATTTTTGTGGTGGTGTGTTTTTATTTTCGTGGTGGTGAGGTGTTTTTATTTCGTGTTTTATGGCTGCGTGGTGTTTTTATTATGTGTTTTATGGCTGTGAGGTGTTTTTATTTTCGTGGTGGTGTGTTTTTATTACGTGTTTTATGGCTGTGTGGTGTTTTTATTATGTGTTTTATTGCTGTGTGGTGTTTTTATTACACGTTTTATGGCTGTGTGGTGTTTTTATTATGTGTTTTATGGCTGTGTGGTGTTTTTATTATGTGTTTTATGGCTGTGAGGTGTTTTTATTATGTGTTTTATGGCTGTGAGGTGTTTTTATTACGTGTTTTATGGCTGTGAGGTGTTTTTATTATGTGTTTTATGGCTGTGTGGTGTTTTTATTACATGTTTTATGGCTGTGTGGTGTTTTTATTATGTGTTTTATGGCTGTGAGGTGTTTTTATTTTTGTGGTGGTGTGTTTTTATTTCGTGTTTTATGGCTGTGAGGTGTTTTTATTTTCGTGGTGGTGAGGTGTTTTTATTACGTGTTTTATGGCTGTGAGGTGTTTTTATTTTCGTGGTGGTGAGGTGTTTTTATTACGTGTTTTATGGCTGTGAGGTGTTTTATTTTCGTGGTGGTGAGGTGTTTTTATTACGTGTTTTATGGCTGTGAGGTGTTTTTATTTTTGTAGTGGTGAGGTGTTTTTATTATGTGTTTTATGGCTGTGAGGTGTTTTTAATTTTGTGGTGGTGAGGTGTTTTTATTACGTGTTTTATGGCTGTGAGGTGTTTTTATGATGTGTTTTATGGCTGTGAGGTTTTTTTTATTTTTGTGGTGGTGAGGTGTTTTTATTACGTGTTTTATGGCTGTGAGGTGTTTTTAATTTTGTGGTGGTGAGGTGTTTTTATTATGTGTTTTATGGCTGTGAGGTGTTTTTAATTTTGTGGTGGTGAGGTGTTTTTATTACGTGTTTTATGGCTGTGAGGTGTTTTTAATTTTGTGGTGGTGAGGTGTTTTTATTACGTGTTTTATGGCTGTGAGGTGTTTTTATTTTCGTGGTGGTGTGTTTTTATTACGTGTTTTATGGCTGTGAGGTGTTTTTATTATGTGTTTTATGGCTGTGTGGTGTTTTTATTACGTGTTTTATGGCTGTGTGGTGTTTTTATTACGTGTTTTATGGCTGTGAGGTGTTTTTATTTTCGTGGTGGTGAGGTGTTTTTATTTCGTGTTTTATGGCTGTGAGGTGTTTTTATTACGTGTTTTATGGCTGTGAGGTGTTTTTATTTTCGTGGTGGTGAGGTGTTTTTATTACGTGTTTTATGGCTGTGAGGTGTTTTTATTTTCGTGGTGGTGAGGTGTTTTTATTTCGTGTTTTATGGCTGTGAGGTGTTTTTATTACGTGTTTTATGGCTGTGTGGTGTTTTTATTACGTGTTTTATGGATGTGAGGTGTTTTTATTTTTGTGGTGGTGAGGTGTTTTTATTACGTGTTTTATGGCTGTGAGGTTTTTTTAATTTTGTGGTGGTGAGGTGTTTTTATTACGTGTTTTATGGCTGTGAGGTGTTTTTATTATGTGTTTTATGGCTGTGTGGTGTTTTTATTACGTGTTTTATGGCTGTGTGGTGTTTTTATTATGTGTTTTATGGCTGTGAGGTGTTTTTATTTTCGTGGTGGTGTGTTTTTATTACGTGTTTTATGGCTGTGAGGTGTTTTTATTATGTGTTTTATGGCTGTGTGGTGTTTTTATTACGTGTTTTATGGCTGTGTGGTGTTTTTATTACGTGTTTTATGGCTGTGAGGTGTTTTTATTTTCGTGGTGGTGAGGTGTTTTTATTTCGTGTTTTATGGCTGTGAGGTGTTTTTATTACGTGTTTTATGGCTGTGAGGTGTTTTTATTTTCGTGGTGGTGAGGTGTTTTTATTACGTGTTTTATGGCTGTGAGGTGTTTTTATTTTCGTGGTGGTGAGGTGTTTTTATTACGTGTTTTATGGCTGTGAGGTGTTTTTATTTTCGTGGTGGTGAGGTGTTTTTATTACGTGTTTTATGGCTGTGAGGTGTTTTTATTTTCGTGGTGGTGAGGTGTTTTTATTACGTGTTTTATGGCTGTGAGGTGTTTTTATTTTCGTGGTGGTGAGGTGTTTTTATTACGTGTTTTATGGCTGTGAGGTGTTTTTATTTTTGTAGTGGTGAGGTGTTTTTATTATGTGTTTTATGGCTGTGAGGTGTTTTTAATTTTGTGGTGGTGAGGTGTTTTTATTACGTGTTTTATGGCTGTGAGGTGTTTTTATGATGTGTTTTATGGCTGTGAGGTTTTTTTTATTTTGGTGGTGGTGAGGTGTTTTTATTACGTGTTTTATGGCTGTGAGGTGTTTTTAATTTTGTGGTGGTGAGGTGTTTTTATTATGTGTTTTATGGCTGTGAGGTGTTTTTAATTTTGTGGTGGTGAGGTGTTTTTATTACGTGTTTTATGGCTGTGAGGTGTTTTTAATTTTGTGGTGGTGAGGTGTTTTTATTACGTGTTTTATGGCTGTGAGGTGTTTTTATTATGTGTTTTATGGCTGTGTGGTGTTTTTATTACGTGTTTTATGGCTGTGTGGTGTTTTTATTTTCGTGGTGGTGTGTTTTTATTACGTGTTTTATGGCTGTGTGGTGTTTTTATTTTCGTGGTGGTGTGTTTTTATTACGTGTTTTATGGCTGTGAGGTGTTTTTATTTTTGTGGTGGTGTGTTTTTATTTCGTGTTTTATGGCTGTGAGGTGTTTTTATTATGTGTTTTATGGCTGTGTGGTGTTTTTATTACGTGTTTTATGGCTGTGTGGTGTTTTTATTATGTGTTTTATGGCTGTGTGGTGTTTTTATTACGTGTTTTATGGCTGTGTGGTGTTTTTATTATGTGTTTTATGGCTGTGTGGTGTTTTTATTACGTGTTTTATGGCTATGTGGTGTTTTTATTATGTGTTTTATGGCTGTGAGGTGTTTTTATTACGTGTTTTATGGCTGTGAGGTGTTTTTATTTCGTGTTTTATGGCTGTGAGGTGTTTTTATTTTGTGTTTTATGGCTGTGTGGTGTTTTTATTCTGTGTTTTATGGCTGTGTGGTGTTTTTATTATGTGTTTTATGGCTGTGTGGTGTTTTTATTTTCGTGGTGGTGTGTTTTTATTTCGTGTTTTATGGCTGTGTGGTGTTTTTATTACGTGTTTTATGGCTGTGAGGTGTTTTTATTTCGTGTTTTATGGCTGTGAGGTGTTTTTATTTTGTGTTTTATGGCTGTGTGGTGTTTTTATTATGTGTTTTATGGCTGTGTGGTGTTTTTATTATGTGTTTTATGGCTGTGTGGTGTTTTTATTTTCGTGGTGGTGTGTTTTTATTTCGTGTTTTATGGCTGTGTGGTGTTTTTATTATGTGTTTTATGGCTGTGAGGTGTTTTTATTTTCGTGGTGGTGTGTTTTTATTTCGTGTTTTATGGCTGTGTGGTGTTTTTATTACGTGTTTTATGGCTGTGTGGTGTTTTTATTATGTTTTATGGCTGTGTGGTGTTTTTATTTCGTGTTTTATGGCTGTGTGGTGTTTTTATTATGTGTTTTATGGCTGTGAGGTGTTTTTATTTTCGTGGTGGTGTGTTTTTATTTCGTGTTTTATGGCTGTGTGGTGTTTTTATCATGTGTTTTATGGCTATGTGGTGTTTTTATTTTGTGTTTTATGGCTGTGTGGTGTTTTTATTATGTGTTTTATTGCTGTGTGGTGTTTTTATTTCGTGTTTTATGGCTGTGTGGTGTTTTTATTATGTTTTATGGCTGTGTGGTGTTTTTATTTTCGTGGTGGTGTGTTTTTATTTCGTGTTTTATGGCTGTGTGGTGTTTTTATTATGTGTTTTATGGCTGTGAGGTGTTTTTATTTCGTGTTTTATGGCTGTGTGGTGTTTTTATTATGCGTTTTATGGCTGTGAGGTGTTTTTATTATGTGTTTTATGGCTGTGTGGTGTTTTTATTACGTGTTTTATGGCTGTGAGGTGTTTTTATTACGTGTTTTATGGCTGTGTGGTGTTTTTATTATGTGTTTTATGGCTGTGAGGTGTTTTTATTATGTGTTTTATGGCTGTGAGGTGTTTTTATTATGTGTTTTATGGCTGTGAGGTGTTTTTATTATGTGTTTTATGGCTGTGAGGTGTTTTTATTATGTGTTTTATGGCTGTGTGGTGTTTTTATTATGTGCTTTATGGCTGTGAGGTGTTTTTATTATGTGTTTTATGGCTGTGAGGTGTTTTTATTACGTGTTTTATGGCTGTGAGGTGTTTTTATTACGTGTTTTATGGCTGTGTGGTGTTTTTATTATGTGTTTTATGGCTGTGAGGTGTTTTTATTATGTGTTTTATGGCTGTGAGGTGTTTTTATTATGTGTTTTATGGCTGTGAGGTGTTTTTATTACGTGTTTTATGGCTGTGTGGTGTTTTTATTATGTGTTTTATGGCTGTGAGGTGTTTTTATTATGTGTTTTATGGCTGTGAGGTGTTTTTATTATGTGTTTTATGGCTGTGAGGTGTTTTTATTATGTGTTTTATGGCTGTGTGGTGTTTTTATTACGTGTTTTATGGCTGTGTGGTGTTTTTATTACGTGTTTTATGGCTGTGAGGTGTTTTTATTATGTGTTTTATGGCTGTGAGGTGTTTTTATTATGTGTTTTATGGCTGTGTGGTGTTTTTATTATGTGTTTTATGGCTGTGAGGTGTTTTTATTATGTGTTTTATGGCTGTGTGGTGTTTTTATTACGTGTTTTATGGCTGTGAGGTGTTTTTATTTTCGTGGTGGTGTGTTTTTATTTCGTGTTTTATGGCTGTGTGGTGTTTTTATTATGTGTTTTATGGCTGTGAGGTGTTTTTATTATGTGTTTTATGGCTGTGAGGTGTTTTTATTTTCGTGGTGGTGTGTTTTTATTTCGTGTTTTATGGCTGTGTGGTGTTTTTATTATGTGTTTTATGGCTGTGAGGTGTTTTTATTATGTGTTTTATGGCTGTGAGGTGTTTTTATTACGTGTTTTATGGCTGTGAGGTGTTTTTATTACGTGTTTTATGGCTGTGTGGTGTTTTTATTATGTGTTTTATGGCTGTGAGGTGTTTTTATTATGTGTTTTATGGCTGTGAGGTGTTTTTATTATGTGTTTTATGGCTGTGAGGTGTTTTTATTATGTGTTTTATGGCTGTGAGGTGTTTTTATTACGTGTTTTATGGCTGTGTGGTGTTTTTATTATGTGTTTTATGGCTGTGAGGTGTTTTTATTATGTGTTTTATGGCTGTGAGGTGTTTTTATTTTGTGTTTTATGGCTGTGTGGTGTTTTTATTACGTGTTTTATGGCTGTGTGGTGTTTTTATTACGTGTTTTATGGCTGTGAGGTGTTTTTATTATGTGTTTTATGGCTGTGTGGTGTTTTTATTATGTGTTTTATGGCTGTGAGGTGTTTTTATTATGTGTTTTATGGCTGTGTGGTGTTTTTATTATGTGTTTTATGACTGTGAGGTGTTTTTATTTTCGTGGTGGTGTGTTTTTATTTCGTGTTTTATGGCTGTGAGGTGTTTTTATTATGTGTTTTATGGCTGTGAGGTGTTTTTATTATGTGTTTTATGCCTGTGTGGTGTTTATATTATGTGTTTTATGGCTGTGAGGTGTTTTTATTTTCGTGGTGGTGTGTTTTTATTACGTGTTTTATGGCTGTGAGGTGTTTTTATTACGTGTTTTATGGCTGTGAGGTGTTTTTATTATGTGTTTTATGGCTGTTTGGTGTTTTTATTACGTGTTTTATGGCTGTGTGGTGTTTTTATTATGTGTTTTATGGCTGTGAGGTGTTTTTATTACGTGTTTTATGGCTGTGTGGTGTTTTTATTATGTTTTATGGCTGTGAGGTGTTTTTATTATGTGTTTTATGGCTGTGTGGTGTTTTTATTACGTGTTTTATGGCTGTGAGGTGTTTTTATTATGTTTTTTATGGCTGAGAGGTGTTTTTATTCCGTGTTTTATGGCTGTGTGGTGTTTTTATTACGTGTTTTATGGCTGTGAGGTGTTTTTATTACGTGTTTTATGGCTGTGTGGTGTTTTTATTATGTGTTTTATGGCTGTGAGGTGTTTTTATTTTCGTGGTGGTGTGTTTTTATTTCGTGTTTTATGGCTGTGAGGTGTTTTTATTACATGTTTTATGGCTGTGGGGTGTTTTTATTTTCGTGGTGGTGTGTTTTTATTTCGTGTTTTATGGCTGTGTGGTGTTTTTATTTTCGTGGTGGTGTGTTTTTATTTCGTGTTTTATGGCTGTGTGGTGTTTTTATTTTCGTGGTGGTGTGTTTTTATTTCGTGTTTTATGGCTGTGTGGTGTTTTTATTATGTGTTTTATGGCTGTGTGGTGTTTTTATTTTCGTGGTGGTGTGTTTTTATTTCGTGTTTTATGGCTGTGAGGTGTTTTTATTATGTGTTTTATGGCTGTGTGGTGTTTTTATTTTTGTGGTGGTGTGTTTTTATTTTCGTGGTGGTGAGGTGTTTTTATTTCGTGTTTTATGGCTGCGTGGTGTTTTTATTATGTGTTTTATGGCTGTGAGGTGTTTTTATTTTCGTGGTGGTGTGTTTTTATTACGTGTTTTATGGCTGTGTGGTGTTTTTATTATGTGTTTTATTGCTGTGTGGTGTTTTTATTACACGTTTTATGGCTGTGTGGTGTTTTTATTATGTGTTTTATGGCTGTGTGGTGTTTTTATTATGTGTTTTATGGCTGTGAGGTGTTTTTATTATGTGTTTTATGGCTGTGAGGTGTTTTTATTACGTGTTTTATGGCTGTGAGGTGTTTTTATTATGTGTTTTATGGCTGTGTGGTGTTTTTATTACATGTTTTATGGCTGTGTGGTGTTTTTATTATGTGTTTTATGGCTGTGAGGTGTTTTTATTTTTGTGGTGGTGTGTTTTTATTTCGTGTTTTATGGCTGTGAGGTGTTTTTATTTTCGTGGTGGTGAGGTGTTTTTATTACGTGTTTTATGGCTGTGAGGTGTTTTTATTTTCGTGGTGGTGAGGTGTTTTTATTACGTGTTTTATGGCTGTGAGGTGTTTTATTTTCGTGGTGGTGAGGTGTTTTTATTACGTGTTTTATGGCTGTGAGGTGTTTTTATTTTTGTAGTGGTGAGGTGTTTTTATTATGTGTTTTATGGCTGTGAGGTGTTTTTAATTTTGTGGTGGTGAGGTGTTTTTATTACGTGTTTTATGGCTGTGAGGTGTTTTTATGATGTGTTTTATGGCTGTGAGGTTTTTTTTATTTTTGTGGTGGTGAGGTGTTTTTATTACGTGTTTTATGGCTGTGAGGTGTTTTTAATTTTGTGGTGGTGAGGTGTTTTTATTATGTGTTTTATGGCTGTGAGGTGTTTTTAATTTTGTGGTGGTGAGGTGTTTTTATTACGTGTTTTATGGCTGTGAGGTGTTTTTAATTTTGTGGTGGTGAGGTGTTTTTATTACGTGTTTTATGGCTGTGAGGTGTTTTTATTATGTGTTTTATGGCTGTGTGGTGTTTTTATTACGTGTTTTATGGCTGTGTGGTGTTTTTATTTTCGTGGTGGTGTGTTTTTATTTCGTGTTTTATGGCTGTGAGGTGTTTTTATTATGTGTTTTATGGCTGTGTGGTGTTTTTATTACGTGTTTTATGGCTGTGTGGTGTTTTTATTATGTGTTTTATGGCTGTGTGGTGTTTTTATTACGTGTTTTATGGCTGTGTGGTGTTTTCATTATGTGTTTTATGGCTGTGTGGTGTTTTTATTACGTGTTTTATGGCTATGTGGTGTTTTTATTATGTGTTTTATGGCTGTGAGGTGTTTTTATTACGTGTTTTATGGCTGTGAGGTGTTTTTATTTCGTGTTTTATGGCTGTGAGGTGTTTTTATTTTGTGTTTTATGGCTGTGTGGTGTTTTTATTCTGTGTTTTATGGCTGTGTGGTGTTTTTATTATGTGTTTTATGGCTGTGTGGTGTTTTTATTTTCATGGTGGTGTGTTTTTATTTCGTGTTTTATGGCTGTGTGGTGTTTTTATTACGTGTTTTATGGCTGTGAGGTGTTTTTATTTCGTGTTTTATGGCTGTGAGGTGTTTTTATTTTGTGTTTTATGGCTGTGTGGTGTTTTTATTATGTGTTTTATGGCTGTGTGGTGTTTTTATTATGTGTTTTATGGCTGTGTGGTGTTTTTATTTTCGTGGTGGTGTGTTTTTATTTCGTGTTTTATGGCTGTGTGGTGTTTTTATTATGTGTTTTATGGCTGTGAGGTGTTTTTATTTTCGTGGTGGTGTGTTTTTATTTCGTGTTTTATGGCTGTGTGGTGTTTTTATTTCGTGTTTTATGGCTGTGTGGTGTTTTTATTATGTGTTTTATGGCTGCGAGGTGTTTTTATTTTCGTGGTGGTGTGTTTTTATTTCGTGTTTTATGGCTGTGTGGTGTTTTTATCATGTGTTTTATGGCTATGTGGTGTTTTTATTTTGTGTTTTATGGCTGTGTGGTGTTTTTATTATGTGTTTTATTGCTGTGTGGTGTTTTTATTTCGTGTTTTATGGCTGTGTGGTGTTTTTATTATGTTTTATGGCTGTGTGGTGTTTTTATTTTCGTGGTGGTGTGTTTTTATTTCGTGTTTTATGGCTGTGTGGTGTTTTTATTACGTGTTTTATGGCTGTGTGGTGTTTTTATTATGTGTTTTATGGCTGTGAGGTGTTTTTATTTCGTGTTTTATGGCTGTGTGGTGTTTTTATTATGCGTTTTATGGCTGTGAGGTGTTTTTATTATGTGTTTTATGGCTGTGTGGTGTTTTTATTACGTGTTTTATGGCTGTGAGGTGTTTTTATTACGTGTTTTATGGCTGTGTGGTGTTTTTATTATGTGTTTTATGGCTGTGAGGTGTTTTTATTATGTGTTTTATGGCTGTGAGGTGTTTTTATTATGTGTTTTATGGCTGTGAGGTGTTTTTATTATGTGTTTTATGGCTGTGTGGTGTTTTTATTATGTGTTTTATGGCTGTGAGGTGTTTTTATTACGTGTTTTATGGCTGTGAGGTGTTTTTATTACGTGTTTTATGGCTGTGTGGTGTTTTTATTATGTGTTTTATGGCTGTGAGGTGTTTTTATTATGTGTTTTATGGCTGTGAGGTGTTTTTATTATGTGTTTTATGGCTGTGAGGTGTTTTTATTATGTGTTTTATGGCTGTGAGGTGTTTTTATTACGTGTTTTATGGCTGTGTGGTGTTTTTATTATGTGTTTTATGGCTGTGAGGTGTTTTTATTATGTGTTTTATGGCTGTGAGGTGTTTTTATTATGTGTTTTATGGCTGTGTGGTGTTTTTATTACGTGTTTTATGGCTGTGTGGTGTTTTTATTACGTGTTTTATGGCTGTGAGGTGTTTTTATTATGTGTTTTATGGCTGTGAGGTGTTTTTATTATGTGTTTTATGGCTGTGTGGTGTTTTTATTATGTGTTTTATGACTGTGAGGTGTTTTTATTTTCGTGGTGGTGTGTTTTTATTTCGTGTTTTATGGCTGTGAGGTGTTTTTATTATGTGTTTTATGGCTGTGAGGTGTTTTTATTATGTGTTTTATGCCTGTGTGGTGTTTATATTATGTGTTTTATGGCTGTGAGGTGTTTTTATTTTCGTGGTGGTGTGTTTTTATTTCGTGTTTTATGGCTGTGTGGTGTTTTTATTATGTGTTTTATGGCTGTGAGGTGTTTTTATTATGTGTTTTATGGCTGTGAGGTGTTTTTATTACGTGTTTTATGGCTGTGAGGTGTTTTTATTACGTGTTTTATGGCTGTGTGGTGTTTTTATTATGTGTTTTATGGCTGTGAGGTGTTTTTATTATGTGTTTTATGGCTGTGAGGTGTTTTTATTATGTGTTTTATGGCTGTGAGGTGTTTTTATTATGTGTTTTATGGCTGTGAGGTGTTTTTATTCCGTGTTTTATGGCTGTGTGGTGTTTTTATTATGTGTTTTATGGCTGTGAGGTGTTTTTATTATGTGTTTTATGGCTGTGAGGTGTTTTTATTATGTGTTTTATGGCTGTGTGGTGTTTTTATTACGTGTTTTATGGCTGTGTGGTGTTTTTATTACGTGTTTTATGGCTGTAAGGTGTTTTTATTATGTGTTTTATGGCTGTGTGGTGTTTTTATTATGTGTTTTATGGCTGTGAGGTGTTTTTATTATGTGTTTTATGGCTGTGTGGTGTTTTTATTCTGTGTTTTATGACTGTGAGGTGTTTTTATTTTCGTGGTGGTGTGTTTTTATTTCGTGTTTTATGGCTGTGAGGTGTTTTTATTATGTGTTTTATGGCTGTGAGGTGTTTTTATTATGTGTTTTATGCCTGTGTGGTGTTTATATTATGTGCTTTATGGCTGTGAGGTGTTTTTATTTTCGTGGTGGTGTGTTTTTATTTCGTGTTTTATGCCTGTGAGGTGTTTTTATTATGTGTTTTATGGCTGTGTGGTGTTTTTATTATGTGTTTTATGGCTGTGAGGTGTTTTTATTTTCGTGGTGGTGTGTTTTTATTACGTGTTTTATGGCTGTGAGGTGTTTTTATTACGTGTTTTATGGCTGTGAGGTGTTTTTATTATGTGTTTTATGGCTGTTTGGTGTTTTTATTACGTGTTTTATGGCTGTGTGGTGTTTTTATTATGTGTTTTATGGCTGTGAGGTGTTTTTATTACGTGTTTTATGGCTGTGTGGTGTTTTTATTATGTTTTATGGCTGTGAGGTGTTTTTATTATGTGTTTTATGGCTGTGTGGTGTTTTTATTATGTGTTTTATGGCTGTGAGGTGTTTTTATTACGTGTTTTATGGCTGTGTGGTGTTTTTATTATGTTTTATGGCTGTGAGGTGTTTTTATTACGTGTTTTATGGCTGTGAGGTGTTTTTATTATGTTTTTTTTATGGCTGAGAGGTGTTTTTATTCCGTGTTTTATGGCTGTGTGGTGTTTTTATTACGTGTTTTATGGCTGTGAGGTGTTTTTATTACGTGTTTTATGGCTGTGTGGTGTTTTTATTATGTGTTTTATGGCTGTGAGGTGTTTTTATTTTCGTGGTGGTGTGTTTTTATTTCGTGTTTTATGGCTGTGAGGTGTTTTTATTACATGTTTTATGGCTGTGGGGTGTTTTTATTTTCGTGGTGGTGTGTTTTTATTTCGTGTTTTATGGCTGTGTGGTGTTTTTATTTTCGTGGTGGTGTGTTTTTATTTCGTGTTTTATGGCTGTGTGGTGTTTTTATTTTCGTGGTGGTGTGTTTTTATTTCGTGTTTTATGGCTGTGTGGTGTTTTTATTATGTGTTTTATGGCTGTGTGGTGTTTTTATTTTCGTGGTGGTGTGTTTTTATTTCGTGTTTTATGGCTGTGAGGTGTTTTTATTATGTGTTTTATGGCTGTGTGGTGTTTTTATTTTTGTGGTGGTGTGTTTTTATTTTCGTGGTGGTGAGGTGTTTTTATTTCGTGTTTTATGGCTGTGTGGTGTTTTTATTATGTGTTTTATGGCTGTGAGGTGTTTTTATTTTCGTGGTGGTGTGTTTTTATTATGTGTTTTATGGCTGTGTGGTGTTTTTATTATGTGTTTTATTGCTGTGTGGTGTTTTTATTACGTGTTTTATGGCTGTGTGGTGTTTTTATTATGTGTTTTATGGCTGTGTGGTGTTTTTATTATGTGTTTTATGGCTGTGAGGTGTTTTTATTATGTGTTTTATGGCTGTGAGGTGTTTTTATTACGTGTTTTATGGCTGTGAGGTGTTTTTATTATGTGTTTTATGGCTGTGTGGTGTTTTTATTACATGTTTTATGGCTGTGTGGTGTTTTTATTTTCGTGGTGGTGTGTTTTTATTTCGTGTTTTATGGCTGTGAGGTGTTTTTATTTTCGTGGTGGTGAGGTGTTTTTATTATGTGTTTTATGGCTGTGAGGTGTTTTTATTTTCGTGGTGGTGTGTTTTTATTTCGTGTTTTATGGCTGTGAGGTGTTTTTATTTTCGTGGTGGTGAGGTGTTTTTATTTCGTGTTTTATGGCTGTGAGGTGTTTTTATTTTTGTGGTGGTGTGTTTTTATTACGTGTTTTATGGCTCTGAGGTGTTTTTATTATGTGTTTTATGGCTGTGAGGTGTTTTTATTTTCGTGGTGGTGAGGTGTTTTTTTACGTGTTTTATGGCTGTGAGGTGTTTTTATTTTCGTGGTGGTGTGTTTTTATTACGTGTTTTATGGCTCTGAGGTGTTTTTATTATGTGTTTTATGGCTGTGTGGTGTTTTTATTATGTGTTTTATGGCTGTGAGGTGTTTTTATTTTCGTGGTGGTGTGTTTTTATTATGTGTTTTATGGCTGTGTGGTGTTTTTATTATGTGTTTTATGGCTGTGAGGTGTTTTTATTTTCGTGGTGGTGTTTTTATTTCGTGTTTTATGGCTGTGAGGTGTTTTTATTATGTGTTTTATGGCTGTGAGGTGTTTTTATTATGTGTTTTATGGCTGTGAGGTGTTTTTATTTTCGTGGTGGTGTGTTTTTATTTCGTGTTTTATGGCTCTGAGGTGTTTTTATTATGTGTTTTATGGCTGTGTGGTGTTTTTATTATGTGTTTTATGGCTGTGAGGTGTTTTTATTTTCGTGGTGGTGTGTTTTTATTTCGTGTTTTATGGCTGTGAGGTGTTTTTAATTTTGTGGTGGTGAGGTGTTTTTATTATGTGTTTTATGGCTGTGAGGTGTTTTTAATTTTGTGGTGGTGAGGTGTTTTTATTACGTGTTTTATGGCTGTGAGGTGTTTTTAATTTTGTGGTGGTGAGGTGTTTTTATTACGTGTTTTATGGCTGTGAGGTGTTTTTATTATGTGTTTTATGGCTGTGTGGTGTTTTTATTACGTGTTTTATGGCTGTGTGGTGTTTTTATTTTCGTGGTGGTGTGTTTTTATTACGTGTTTTATGGCTGTGTGGTGTTTTTATTTTCGTGGTGGTGTGTTTTTATTACGTGTTTTATGGCTGTGAGGTGTTTTTATTTTTGTGGTGGTGTGTTTTTATTTCGTGTTTTATGGCTGTGAGGTGTTTTTATTATGTGTTTTATGGCTGTGTGGTGTTTTTATTACGTGTTTTATGGCTGTGTGGTGTTTTTATTATGTGTTTTATGGCTGTGTGGTGTTTTTATTACGTGTTTTATGGCTGTGTGGTGTTTTTATTATGTGTTTTATGGCTGTGTGGTGTTTTTATTACATGTTTTATGGCTATGTGGTGTTTTTATTATGTGTTTTATGGCTGTGAGGTGTTTTTATTACGTGTTTTATGGCTGTGAGGTGTTTTTATTTCGTGTTTTATGGCTGTGAGGTGTTTTTATTTTGTGTTTTATGGCTGTGTGGTGTTTTTATTCTGTGTTTTATGGCTGTGTGGTGTTTTTATTATGTGTTTTATGGCTGTGTGGTGTTTTTATTTTCGTGGTGGTGTGTTTTTATTTCGTGTTTTATGGCTGTGTGGTGTTTTTATTACGTGTTTTATGGCTGTGAGGTGTTTTTATTTCGTGTTTTATGGCTGTGAGGTGTTTTTATTTTGTGTTTTATGGCTGTGTGGTGTTTTTATTATGTGTTTTATGGCTGTGTGGTGTTTTTATTATGTGTTTTATGGCTGTGTGGTGTTTTTATTTTCGTGGTGGTGTGTTTTTATTTCGTGTTTTATGGCTGTGTGGTGTTTTTATTATGTGTTTTATGGCTGTGAGGTGTTTTTATTTTTGTGGTGGTGTGTTTTTATTTCGTGTTTTATGGCTGTGTGGTGTTTTTATTACGTGTTTTATGGCTGTGTGGTGTTTTTATTATGTTTTATGGCTGTGTGGTGTTTTTATTTCGTGTTTTATGGCTGTGTGGTGTTTTTATTATGTGTTTTATGGCTGTGAGGTGTTTTTATTTTCGTGGTGGTGTGTTTTTATTTCGTGTTTTATGGCTGTGTGGTGTTTTTATCATGTGTTTTATGGCTATGTGGTGTTTTTATTTTGTGTTTTATGGCTGTGTGGTGTTTTTATTATGTGTTTTATTGCTGTGTGGTGTTTTTATTTCGTGTTTTATGGCTGTGTGGTGTTTTTATTATGTTTTATGGCTGTGTGGTGTTTTTATTTTCGTGGTGGTGTGTTTTTATTTCGTGTTTTATGGCTGTGTGGTGTTTTTATTATGTGTTTTATGGCTGTGAGGTGTTTTTATTTCGTGTTTTATGGCTGTGTGGTGTTTTTATTATGCGTTTTATGGCTGTGAGGTGTTTTTATTATGTGTTTTATGGCTGTGTGGTGTTTTTATTACGTGTTTTATGGCTGTGAGGTGTTTTTATTACGTGTTTTATGGCTGTGTGGTGTTTTTATTATGTGTTTTATGGCTGTGAGGTGTTTTTATTATGTGTTTTATGGCTGTGAGGTGTTTTTATTATGTGTTTTATGGCTGTGAGGTGTTTTTATTATGTGTTTTATGGCTGTGAGGTGTTTTTATTATGTGTTTTATGGCTGTGTGGTGTTTTTATTATGTGCTTTATGGCTGTGAGGTGTTTTTATTATGTGTTTTATGGCTGTGAGGTGTTTTTATTACGTGTTTTATGGCTGTGAGGTGTTTTTATTACGTGTTTTATGGCTGTGTGGTGTTTTTATTATGTGTTTTATGGCTGTGAGGTGTTTTTATTATGTGTTTTATGGCTGTGAGGTGTTTTTATTATGTGTTTTATGGCTGTGAGGTGTTTTTATTATGTGTTTTATGGCTGTGAGGTGTTTTTATTATGTGTTTTATGGCTGTGAGGTGTTTTTATTATGTGTTTTATGGCTGTGAGGTGTTTTTATTATGTGTTTTATGGCTGTGAGGTGTTTTTATTATGTGTTTTATGGCTGTGTGGTGTTTTTATTACGTGTTTTATGGCTGTGTGGTGTTTTTATTACGTGTTTTATGGCTGTGAGGTGTTTTTATTATGTGTTTTATGGCTGTGAGGTGTTTTTATTATGTGTTTTATGGCTGTGTGGTGTTTTTATTATGTGTTTTATGGCTGTGAGGTGTTTTTATTATGTGTTTTATGGCTGTGTGGTGTTTTTATTACGTGTTTTATGGCTGTGAGGTGTTTTTATTTTCGTGGTGGTGTGTTTTTATTTCGTGTTTTATGGCTGTGTGGTGTTTTTATTATGTGTTTTATGGCTGTGAGGTGTTTTCATTATGTGTTTTATGGCTGTGAGGTGTTTTTATTTTCGTGGTGGTGTGTTTTTATTTCGTGTTTTATGGCTGTGTGGTGTTTTTATTATGTGTTTTATGGCTGTGAGGTGTTTTTATTATGTGTTTTATGGCTGTGAGGTGTTTTTATTACGTGTTTTATGGCTGTGAGGTGTTTTTATTACGTGTTTTATGGCTGTGTGGTGTTTTTTATTATGTGTTTTATGGCTGTGAGGTGTTTTTATTATGTGTTTTATGGCTCTGAGGTGTTTTTATTTTGTGTTTTATGGCTGTGAGGTGTTTTTATTATGTGTTTTATGGCTGTGAGGTGTTTTTATTACGTGTTTTATGGCTGTGTGGTGTTTTTATTATGTGTTTTATGGCTGTGAGGTGTTTTTATTATGTGTTTTATGGCTGTGAGGTGTTTTTATTTTGTGTTTTATGGCTGTGTGGTGTTTTTATTACGTGTTTTATGGCTGTGTGGTGTTTTTATTACGTGTTTTATGGCTGTGAGGTGTTTTTATTATGTGTTTTATGGCTGTGTGGTGTTTTTATTATGTGTTTTATGGCTGTGAGGTGTTTTTATTATGTGTTTTATGGCTGTGTGGTGTTTTTATTATGTGTTTTATGACTGTGAGGTGTTTTTATTTTCGTGGTGGTGTGTTTTTATTTCGTGTTTTATGGCTGTGAGGTGTTTTTATTATGTGTTTTATGGCTGTGAGGTGTTTTTATTATGTGTTTTATGCCTGTGTGGTGTTTATATTATGTGTTTTATGGCTGTGAGGTGTTTTTATTTTCGTGGTGGTGTGTTTTTATTACGTGTTTTATGGCTGTGAGGTGTTTTTATTACGTGTTTTATGGCTGTGAGGTGTTTTTATTATGTGTTTTATGGCTGTTTGGTGTTTTTATTACGTGTTTTATGGCTGTGTGGTGTTTTTATTATGTGTTTTATGGCTGTGAGGTGTTTTTATTACGTGTTTTATGGCTGTGTGGTGTTTTTATTATGTTTTATGGCTGTGAGGTGTTTTTATTATGTGTTTTATGGCTGTGTGGTGTTTTTATTACGTGTTTTATGGCTGTGAGGTGTTTTTATTATGTTTTTTATGGCTGAGAGGTGTTTTTATTCCGTGTTTTATGGCTGTGTGGTGTTTTTATTACGTGTTTTATGGCTGTGAGGTGTTTTATGGCTGTGTGGTGTTTTTATTATGTGTTTTATGGCTGTGAGGTGTTTTTATTTTCGTGGTGGTGTGTTTTTATTTCGTGTTTTATGGCTGTGAGGTGTTTTTATTACATGTTTTATGGCTGTGGGGTGTTTTTATTTTCGTGGTGGTGTGTTTCTATTTCGTGTTTTATGGCTGTGTGGTGTTTTTATTTTCGTGGTGGTGTGTTTTTATTTCGTGTTTTATGGCTGTGTGGTGTTTTTATTTTCGTGGTGGTGTGTTTTTATTTCGTGTTTTATGGCTGTGTGGTGTTTTTATTATGTGTTTTATGGCTGTGTGGTGTTTTTATTTTCGTGGTGGTGTGTTTTTATTTCGTGTTTTATGGCTGTGAGGTGTTTTTATTATGTGTTTTATGGCTGTGTGGTGTTTTTATTTTTGTGGTGGTGTGTTTTTATTTTCGTGGTGGTGAGGTGTTTTTATTTCGTGTTTTATGGCTGTGTGGTGTTTTTATTATGTGTTTTATGGCTGTGAGGTGTTTTTATTTTCGTGGTGGTGTGTTTTTATTACGTGTTTTATGGCTGTGTGGTGTTTTTATTATGTGTTTTATTGCTGTGTGGTGTTTTTATTACGTGTTTTATGGCTGTGTGGTGTTTTTATTATGTGTTTTATGGCTGTGTGGTGTTTTTATTATGTGTTTTATGGCTGTGAGGTGTTTTTATTATGTGTTTTATGGCTGTGAGGTGTTTTTATTACGTGTTTTATGGCTGTGAGGTGTTTTTATTATGTGTTTTATGGCTGTGTGGTGTTTTTATTACATGTTTTATGGCTGTGTGGTGTTTTTATTATGTGTTTTATGGCTGTGAGGTGTTTTTATTTTTGTGGTGGTGTGTTTTTATTTCGTGTTTTATGGCTGTGAGGTGTTTTTATTTTCGTGGTGGTGAGGTGTTTTTATTACGTGTTTTATGGCTGTGAGGTGTTTTTATTTTCGTGGTGGTGAGGTGTTTTTATTACGTGTTTTATGGCTGTGAGGTGTTTTTATTTTCGTGGTGGTGAGGTGTTTTTATTACGTGTTTTATGGCTGTGAGGTGTTTTTATTTTTGTAGTGGTGAGGTGTTTTTATTATGTGTTTTATGGCTGTGAGGTGTTTTTAATTTTGTGGTGGTGAGGTGTTTTTATAACGTGTTTTATGGCTGTGAGGTGTTTTTATGATGTGTTTTATGGCTGTGAGGTTTTTTTATTTTTGTGGTGGTGAGGTGTTTTTATTACGTGTTTTATGGCTGTGAGGTGTTTTTAATTTTGTGGTGGTGAGGTGTTTTTATTATGTGTTTTATGGCTGTGAGGTGTTTTTAATTTTGTGGTGGTGAGGTGTTTTTATTACGTGTTTTATGGCTGTGAGGTGTTTTTAATTTTGTGGTGGTGAGGTGTTTTTATTACGTGTTTTATGGCTGTGAGGTGTTTTTATTATGTGTTTTATGGCTGTGTGGTGTTTTTATTACGTGTTTTATGGCTGTGTGGTGTTTTTATTTTCGTGGTGGTGTGTTTTTATTTCGTGTTTTATGGCTGTGAGGTGTTTTTATTATGTGTTTTATGGCTGTGTGGTGTTTTTATTACGTGTTTTATGGCTGTGTGGTGTTTTTATTATGTGTTTTATGGCTGTGTGGTGTTTTTATTACGTGTTTTATGGCTGTGTGGTGTTTTCATTATGTGTTTTATGGCTGTGTGGTGTTTTTATTACGTGTTTTATGGCTATGTGGTGTTTTTATTATGTGTTTTATGGCTGTGAGGTGTTTTTATTACGTGTTTTATGGCTGTGAGGTGTTTTTATTTCGTGTTTTATGGCTGTGAGGTGTTTTTATTTCGTGTTTTATGGCTGTGAGGTGTTTTTATTTTGTGTTTTATGGCTGTGTGGTGTTTTTATTCTGTGTTTTATGGCTGTGTGGTGTTTTTATTATGTGTTTTATGGCTGTGTGGTGTTTTTATTTTCATGGTGGTGTGTTTTTATTTCGTGTTTTATGGCTGTGTGGTGTTTTTATTACGTGTTTTATGGCTGTGAGGTGTTTTTATTTCGTGTTTTATGGCTGTGAGGTGTTTTTATTTTGTGTTTTATGGCTGTGTGGTGTTTTTATTATGTGTTTTATGGCTGTGTGGTGTTTTTATTATGTGTTTTATGGCTGTGTGGTGTTTTTATTTTCGTGGTGGTGTGTTTTTATTTCGTGTTTTATGGCTGTGTGGTGTTTTTATTATGTGTTTTATGGCTGTGAGGTGTTTTTATTTTCGTGGTGGTGTGTTTTTATTTGGTGTTTTATGGCTGTGTGGTGTTTTTATTACGTGTTTTATGGCTGTGTGGTGTTTTTATTATGTTTTATGGCTGTGTGGTGTTTTTATTTCGTGTTTTATGGCTGTGTGGTGTTTTTATTATGTGTTTTATGGCTGTGAGGTGTTTTTATTTTCGTGGTGGTGTGTTTTTATTTCGTGTTTTATGGCTGTGTGGTGTTTTTATCATGTGTTTTATGGCTATGTGGTGTTTTTATTTTGTGTTTTATGGCTGTGTGGTGTTTTTATTATGTGTTTTATTGCTGTGTGGTGTTTTTATTTCGTGTTTTATGGCTGTGTGGTGTTTTTATTATGTTTTATGGCTGTGTGGTGTTTTTATTTTCGTGGTGGTGTGTTTTTATTTCGTGTTTTATGGCTGTGAGGTGTTTTTATTATGTGTTTTATGGCTGTGTGGTGTTTTTATTTTTGTGGTGGTGTGTTTTTATTTTCGTGGTGGTGAGGTGTTTTTATTTCGTGTTTTATGGCTGTGTGGTGTTTTTATTATGTGTTTTATGGCTGTGAGGTGTTTTTATTTTCGTGGTGGTGTGTTTTTATTATGTGTTTTATGGCTGTGTGGTGTTTTTATTATGTGTTTTATTGCTGTGTGGTGTTTTTATTACGTGTTTTATGGCTGTGTGGTGTTTTTATTATGTGTTTTATGGCTGTGTGGTGTTTTTATTATGTGTTTTATGGCTGTGAGGTGTTTTTATTATGTGTTTTATGGCTGTGAGGTGTTTTTATTACGTGTTTTATGGCTGTGAGGTGTTTTTATTATGTGTTTTATGGCTGTGTGGTGTTTTTATTACATGTTTTATGGCTGTGTGGTGTTTTTATTTTCGTGGTGGTGTGTTTTTATTTCGTGTTTTATGGCTGTGAGGTGTTTTTATTTTCGTGGTGGTGAGGTGTTTTTATTATGTGTTTTATGGCTGTGAGGTGTTTTTATTTTCGTGGTGGTGTGTTTTTATTTCGTGTTTTATGGCTGTGAGGTGTTTTTATTTTCGTGGTGGTGAGGTGTTTTTATTTCGTGTTTTATGGCTGTGAGGTGTTTTTATTTTTGTGGTGGTGTGTTTTTATTACGTGTTTTATGGCTCTGAGGTGTTTTTATTATGTGTTTTATGGCTGTGAGGTGTTTTTATTTTCGTGGTGGTGAGGTGTTTTTTTACGTGTTTTATGGCTGTGAGGTGTTTTTATTTTCGTGGTGGTGTGTTTTTATTACGTGTTTTATGGCTCTGAGGTGTTTTTATTATGTGTTTTATGGCTGTGTGGTGTTTTTATTATGTGTTTTATGGCTGTGAGGTGTTTTTATTTTCGTGGTGGTGTGTTTTTATTATGTGTTTTATGGCTGTGTGGTGTTTTTATTATGTGTTTTATGGCTGTGAGGTGTTTTTATTTTCGTGGTGGTGTTTTTATTTCGTGTTTTATGGCTGTGAGGTGTTTTTATTATGTGTTTTATGGCTGTGAGGTGTTTTTATTATGTGTTTTATGGCTGTGAGGTGTTTTTATTTTCGTGGTGGTGTGTTTTTATTTCGTGTTTTATGGCTCTGAGGTGTTTTTATTATGTGTTTTATGGCTGTGTGGTGTTTTTATTATGTGTTTTATGGCTGTGAGGTGTTTTTATTTTCGTGGTGGTGTGTTTTTATTTCGTGTTTTATGGCTGTGAGGTGTTTTTAATTTTGTGGTGGTGAGGTGTTTTTATTATGTGTTTTATGGCTGTGAGGTGTTTTTAATTTTGTGGTGGTGAGGTGTTTTTATTACGTGTTTTATGGCTGTGAGGTGTTTTTAATTTTGTGGTGGTGAGGTGTTTTTATTACGTGTTTTATGGCTGTGAGGTGTTTTTATTATGTGTTTTATGGCTGTGTGGTGTTTTTATTACGTGTTTTATGGCTGTGTGGTGTTTTTATTTTCGTGGTGGTGTGTTTTTATTACGTGTTTTATGGCTGTGTGGTGTTTTTATTTTCGTGGTGGTGTGTTTTTATTACGTGTTTTATGGCTGTGAGGTGTTTTTATTTTTGTGGTGGTGTGTTTTTATTTCGTGTTTTATGGCTGTGAGGTGTTTTTATTATGTGTTTTATGGCTGTGTGGTGTTTTTATTACGTGTTTTATGGCTGTGTGGTGTTTTTATTATGTGTTTTATGGCTGTGTGGTGTTTTTATTACGTGTTTTATGGCTGTGTGGTGTTTTTATTATGTGTTTTATGGCTGTGTGGTGTTTTTATTACATGTTTTATGGCTATGTGGTGTTTTTATTATGTGTTTTATGGCTGTGAGGTGTTTTTATTACGTGTTTTATGGCTGTGAGGTGTTTTTATTTCGTGTTTTATGGCTGTGAGGTGTTTTTATTTTGTGTTTTATGGCTGTGTGGTGTTTTTATTCTGTGTTTTATGGCTGTGTGGTGTTTTTATTATGTGTTTTATGGCTGTGTGGTGTTTTTATTTTCGTGGTGGTGTGTTTTTATTTCGTGTTTTATGGCTGTGTGGTGTTTTTATTACGTGTTTTATGGCTGTGAGGTGTTTTTATTTCGTGTTTTATGGCTGTGAGGTGTTTTTATTTTGTGTTTTATGGCTGTGTGGTGTTTTTATTATGTGTTTTATGGCTGTGTGGTGTTTTTATTATGTGTTTTATGGCTGTGTGGTGTTTTTATTTTCGTGGTGGTGTGTTTTTATTTCGTGTTTTATGGCTGTGTGGTGTTTTTATTATGTGTTTTATGGCTGTGAGGTGTTTTTATTTTTGTGGTGGTGTGTTTTTATTTCGTGTTTTATGGCTGTGTGGTGTTTTTATTACGTGTTTTATGGCTGTGTGGTGTTTTTATTATGTTTTATGGCTGTGTGGTGTTTTTATTTCGTGTTTTATGGCTGTGTGGTGTTTTTATTATGTGTTTTATGGCTGTGAGGTGTTTTTATTTTCGTGGTGGTGTGTTTTTATTTCGTGTTTTATGGCTGTGTGGTGTTTTTATCATGTGTTTTATGGCTATGTGGTGTTTTTATTTTGTGTTTTATGGCTGTGTGGTGTTTTTATTATGTGTTTTATTGCTGTGTGGTGTTTTTATTTCGTGTTTTATGGCTGTGTGGTGTTTTTATTATGTTTTATGGCTGTGTGGTGTTTTTATTTTCGTGGTGGTGTGTTTTTATTTCGTGTTTTATGGCTGTGTGGTGTTTTTATTATGTGTTTTATGGCTGTGAGGTGTTTTTATTTCGTGTTTTATGGCTGTGTGGTGTTTTTATTATGCGTTTTATGGCTGTGAGGTGTTTTTATTATGTGTTTTATGGCTGTGTGGTGTTTTTATTACGTGTTTTATGGCTGTGAGGTGTTTTTATTACGTGTTTTATGGCTGTGTGGTGTTTTTATTATGTGTTTTATGGCTGTGAGGTGTTTTTATTATGTGTTTTATGGCTGTGAGGTGTTTTTATTATGTGTTTTATGGCTGTGAGGTGTTTTTATTATGTGTTTTATGGCTGTGAGGTGTTTTTATTATGTGTTTTATGGCTGTGTGGTGTTTTTATTATGTGCTTTATGGCTGTGAGGTGTTTTTATTATGTGTTTTATGGCTGTGAGGTGTTTTTATTACGTGTTTTATGGCTGTGAGGTGTTTTTATTACGTGTTTTATGGCTGTGTGGTGTTTTTATTATGTGTTTTATGGCTGTGAGGTGTTTTTATTATGTGTTTTATGGCTGTGAGGTGTTTTTATTATGTGTTTTATGGCTGTGAGGTGTTTTTATTATGTGTTTTATGGCTGTGAGGTGTTTTTATTATGTGTTTTATGGCTGTGAGGTGTTTTTATTATGTGTTTTATGGCTGTGAGGTGTTTTTATTATGTGTTTTATGGCTGTGAGGTGTTTTTATTATGTGTTTTATGGCTGTGTGGTGTTTTTATTACGTGTTTTATGGCTGTGTGGTGTTTTTATTACGTGTTTTATGGCTGTGAGGTGTTTTTATTATGTGTTTTATGGCTGTGAGGTGTTTTTATTATGTGTTTTATGGCTGTGTGGTGTTTTTATTATGTGTTTTATGGCTGTGAGGTGTTTTTATTATGTGTTTTATGGCTGTGTGGTGTTTTTATTACGTGTTTTATGGCTGTGAGGTGTTTTTATTTTCGTGGTGGTGTGTTTTTATTTCGTGTTTTATGGCTGTGTGGTGTTTTTATTATGTGTTTTATGGCTGTGAGGTGTTTTCATTATGTGTTTTATGGCTGTGAGGTGTTTTTATTTTCGTGGTGGTGTGTTTTTATTTCGTGTTTTATGGCTGTGTGGTGTTTTTATTATGTGTTTTATGGCTGTGAGGTGTTTTTATTATGTGTTTTATGGCTGTGAGGTGTTTTTATTACGTGTTTTATGGCTGTGAGGTGTTTTTATTACGTGTTTTATGGCTGTGTGGTGTTTTTTATTATGTGTTTTATGGCTGTGAGGTGTTTTTATTATGTGTTTTATGGCTCTGAGGTGTTTTTATTTTGTGTTTTATGGCTGTGAGGTGTTTTTATTATGTGTTTTATGGCTGTGAGGTGTTTTTATTACGTGTTTTATGGCTGTGTGGTGTTTTTATTATGTGTTTTATGGCTGTGAGGTGTTTTTATTATGTGTTTTATGGCTGTGAGGTGTTTTTATTTTGTGTTTTATGGCTGTGTGGTGTTTTTATTACGTGTTTTATGGCTGTGTGGTGTTTTTATTACGTGTTTTATGGCTGTGAGGTGTTTTTATTATGTGTTTTATGGCTGTGTGGTGTTTTTATTATGTGTTTTATGGCTGTGAGGTGTTTTTATTATGTGTTTTATGGCTGTGTGGTGTTTTTATTATGTGTTTTATGACTGTGAGGTGTTTTTATTTTCGTGGTGGTGTGTTTTTATTTCGTGTTTTATGGCTGTGAGGTGTTTTTATTATGTGTTTTATGGCTGTGAGGTGTTTTTATTATGTGTTTTATGCCTGTGTGGTGTTTATATTATGTGTTTTATGGCTGTGAGGTGTTTTTATTTTCGTGGTGGTGTGTTTTTATTACGTGTTTTATGGCTGTGAGGTGTTTTTATTACGTGTTTTATGGCTGTGAGGTGTTTTTATTATGTGTTTTATGGCTGTTTGGTGTTTTTATTACGTGTTTTATGGCTGTGTGGTGTTTTTATTATGTGTTTTATGGCTGTGAGGTGTTTTTATTACGTGTTTTATGGCTGTGTGGTGTTTTTATTATGTTTTATGGCTGTGAGGTGTTTTTATTATGTGTTTTATGGCTGTGTGGTGTTTTTATTACGTGTTTTATGGCTGTGAGGTGTTTTTATTATGTTTTTTATGGCTGAGAGGTGTTTTTATTCCGTGTTTTATGGCTGTGTGGTGTTTTTATTACGTGTTTTATGGCTGTGAGGTGTTTTATGGCTGTGTGGTGTTTTTATTATGTGTTTTATGGCTGTGAGGTGTTTTTATTTTCGTGGTGGTGTGTTTTTATTTCGTGTTTTATGGCTGTGAGGTGTTTTTATTACATGTTTTATGGCTGTGGGGTGTTTTTATTTTCGTGGTGGTGTGTTTCTATTTCGTGTTTTATGGCTGTGTGGTGTTTTTATTTTCGTGGTGGTGTGTTTTTATTTCGTGTTTTATGGCTGTGTGGTGTTTTTATTTTCGTGGTGGTGTGTTTTTATTTCGTGTTTTATGGCTGTGTGGTGTTTTTATTATGTGTTTTATGGCTGTGTGGTGTTTTTATTTTCGTGGTGGTGTGTTTTTATTTCGTGTTTTATGGCTGTGAGGTGTTTTTATTATGTGTTTTATGGCTGTGTGGTGTTTTTATTTTTGTGGTGGTGTGTTTTTATTTTCGTGGTGGTGAGGTGTTTTTATTTCGTGTTTTATGGCTGTGTGGTGTTTTTATTATGTGTTTTATGGCTGTGAGGTGTTTTTATTTTCGTGGTGGTGTGTTTTTATTACGTGTTTTATGGCTGTGTGGTGTTTTTATTATGTGTTTTATTGCTGTGTGGTGTTTTTATTACGTGTTTTATGGCTGTGTGGTGTTTTTATTATGTGTTTTATGGCTGTGTGGTGTTTTTATTATGTGTTTTATGGCTGTGAGGTGTTTTTATTATGTGTTTTATGGCTGTGAGGTGTTTTTATTACGTGTTTTATGGCTGTGAGGTGTTTTTATTATGTGTTTTATGGCTGTGTGGTGTTTTTATTACATGTTTTATGGCTGTGTGGTGTTTTTATTATGTGTTTTATGGCTGTGAGGTGTTTTTATTTTTGTGGTGGTGTGTTTTTATTTCGTGTTTTATGGCTGTGAGGTGTTTTTATTTTCGTGGTGGTGAGGTGTTTTTATTACGTGTTTTATGGCTGTGAGGTGTTTTTATTTTCGTGGTGGTGAGGTGTTTTTATTACGTGTTTTATGGCTGTGAGGTGTTTTTATTTTCGTGGTGGTGAGGTGTTTTTATTACGTGTTTTATGGCTGTGAGGTGTTTTTATTTTTGTAGTGGTGAGGTGTTTTTATTATGTGTTTTATGGCTGTGAGGTGTTTTTAATTTTGTGGTGGTGAGGTGTTTTTATAACGTGTTTTATGGCTGTGAGGTGTTTTTATGATGTGTTTTATGGCTGTGAGGTTTTTTTATTTTTGTGGTGGTGAGGTGTTTTTATTACGTGTTTTATGGCTGTGAGGTGTTTTTAATTTTGTGGTGGTGAGGTGTTTTTATTATGTGTTTTATGGCTGTGAGGTGTTTTTAATTTTGTGGTGGTGAGGTGTTTTTATTACGTGTTTTATGGCTGTGAGGTGTTTTTAATTTTGTGGTGGTGAGGTGTTTTTATTACGTGTTTTATGGCTGTGAGGTGTTTTTATTATGTGTTTTATGGCTGTGTGGTGTTTTTATTACGTGTTTTATGGCTGTGTGGTGTTTTTATTTTCGTGGTGGTGTGTTTTTATTTCGTGTTTTATGGCTGTGAGGTGTTTTTATTATGTGTTTTATGGCTGTGTGGTGTTTTTATTACGTGTTTTATGGCTGTGTGGTGTTTTTATTATGTGTTTTATGGCTGTGTGGTGTTTTTATTACGTGTTTTATGGCTGTGTGGTGTTTTCATTATGTGTTTTATGGCTGTGTGGTGTTTTTATTACGTGTTTTATGGCTATGTGGTGTTTTTATTATGTGTTTTATGGCTGTGAGGTGTTTTTATTACGTGTTTTATGGCTGTGAGGTGTTTTTATTTCGTGTTTTATGGCTGTGAGGTGTTTTTATTTCGTGTTTTATGGCTGTGAGGTGTTTTTATTTTGTGTTTTATGGCTGTGTGGTGTTTTTATTCTGTGTTTTATGGCTGTGTGGTGTTTTTATTATGTGTTTTATGGCTGTGTGGTGTTTTTATTTTCATGGTGGTGTGTTTTTATTTCGTGTTTTATGGCTGTGTGGTGTTTTTATTACGTGTTTTATGGCTGTGAGGTGTTTTTATTTCGTGTTTTATGGCTGTGAGGTGTTTTTATTTTGTGTTTTATGGCTGTGTGGTGTTTTTATTATGTGTTTTATGGCTGTGTGGTGTTTTTATTATGTGTTTTATGGCTGTGTGGTGTTTTTATTTTCGTGGTGGTGTGTTTTTATTTCGTGTTTTATGGCTGTGTGGTGTTTTTATTATGTGTTTTATGGCTGTGAGGTGTTTTTATTTTCGTGGTGGTGTGTTTTTATTTGGTGTTTTATGGCTGTGTGGTGTTTTTATTACGTGTTTTATGGCTGTGTGGTGTTTTTATTATGTTTTATGGCTGTGTGGTGTTTTTATTTCGTGTTTTATGGCTGTGTGGTGTTTTTATTATGTGTTTTATGGCTGTGAGGTGTTTTTATTTTCGTGGTGGTGTGTTTTTATTTCGTGTTTTATGGCTGTGTGGTGTTTTTATCATGTGTTTTATGGCTATGTGGTGTTTTTATTTTGTGTTTTATGGCTGTGTGGTGTTTTTATTATGTGTTTTATTGCTGTGTGGTGTTTTTATTTCGTGTTTTATGGCTGTGTGGTGTTTTTATTATGTTTTATGGCTGTGTGGTGTTTTTATTTTCGTGGTGGTGTGTTTTTATTTCGTGTTTTATGGCTGTGTGGTGTTTTTATTACGTGTTTTATGGCTGTGTGGTGTTTTTATTATGTGTTTTATGGCTGTGAGGTGTTTTTATTTCGTGTTTTATGGCTGTGTGGTGTTTTTATTATGCGTTTTATGGCTGTGAGGTGTTTTTATTATGTGTTTTATGGCTGTGTGGTGTTTTTATTACGTGTTTTATGGCTGTGAGGTGTTTTTATTACGTGTTTTATGGCTGTGTGGTGTTTTTATTATGTGTTTTATGGCTGTGAGGTGTTTTTATTATGTGTTTTATGGCTGTGAGGTGTTTTTATTATGTGTTTTATGGCTGTGAGGTGTTTTTATTATGTGTTTTATGGCTGTGTGGTGTTTTTATTATGTGCTTTATGGCTGTGAGGTGTTTTTATTATGTGTTTTATGGCTGTGAGGTGTTTTTATTACGTGTTTTATGGCTGTGAGGTGTTTTTATTACGTGTTTTATGGCTGTGTGGTGTTTTTATTATGTGTTTTATGGCTGTGAGGTGTTTTTATTATGTGTTTTATGGCTGTGAGGTGTTTTTATTACGTGTTTTATGGCTGTGAGGTGTTTTTATTATGTGTTTTATGGCTGTGAGGTGTTTTTATTACGTGTTTTATGGCTGTGTGGTGTTTTTATTATGTGTTTTATGGCTGTGAGGTGTTTTTATTATGTGTTTTATGGCTGTGAGGTGTTTTTATTATGTGTTTTATGGCTGTGTGGTGTTTTTATTACGTGTTTTATGGCTGTGTGGTGTTTTTATTACGTGTTTTATGGCTGTGAGGTGTTTTTATTATGTGTTTTATGGCTGTGAGGTGTTTTTATTATGTGTTTTATGGCTGTGTGGTGTTTTTATTATGTGTTTTATGACTGTGAGGTGTTTTTATTTTCGTGGTGGTGTGTTTTTATTTCGTGTTTTATGGCTGTGAGGTGTTTTTATTATGTGTTTTATGGCTGTGAGGTGTTTTTATTATGTGTTTTATGCCTGTGTGGTGTTTATATTATGTGTTTTATGGCTGTGAGGTGTTTTTATTTTCGTGGTGGTGTGTTTTTATTTCGTGTTTTATGGCTGTGTGGTGTTTTTATTATGTGTTTTATGGCTGTGAGGTGTTTTTATTATGTGTTTTATGGCTGTGAGGTGTTTTTATTTTCGTGGTGGTGTGTTTTTATTTCGTGTTTTATGGCTGTGTGGTGTTTTTATTATGTGTTTTATGGCTGTGAGGTGTTTTTATTATGTGTTTTATGGCTGTGAGGTGTTTTTATTACGTGTTTTATGGCTGTGAGGTGTTTTTATTACGTGTTTTATGGCTGTGTGGTGTTTTTATTATGTGTTTTATGGCTGTGAGGTGTTTTTATTATGTGTTTTATGGCTGTGAGGTGTTTTTATTATGTGTTTTATGGCTGTGAGGTGTTTTTATTATGTGTTTTATGGCTGTGAGGTGTTTTTATTCCGTGTTTTATGGCTGTGTGGTGTTTTTATTATGTGTTTTATGGCTGTGAGGTGTTTTTATTATGTGTTTTATGGCTGTGAGGTGTTTTTATTATGTGTTTTATGGCTGTGTGGTGTTTTTATTACGTGTTTTATGGCTGTGTGGTGTTTTTATTACGTGTTTTATGGCTGTAAGGTGTTTTTATTATGTGTTTTATGGCTGTGTGGTGTTTTTATTATGTGTTTTATGGCTGTGAGGTGTTTTTATTATGTGTTTTATGGCTGTGTGGTGTTTTTATTATGTGTTTTATGACTGTGAGGTGTTTTTATTTTCGTGGTGGTGTGTTTTTATTTCGTGTTTTATGGCTGTGAGGTGTTTTTATTATGTGTTTTATGGCTGTGAGGTGTTTTTATTATGTGTTTTATGCCTGTGTGGTGTTTATATTATGTGTTTTATGGCTGTGAGGTGTTTTTATTTTCGTGGTGGTGTGTTTTTATTTCGTGTTTTATGCCTGTGAGGTGTTTTTTTACGTGTTTTATGGCTGTGTGGTGTTTTTATTTCGTGTTTTATGGCTGTGAGGTGTTTTTATTATGTGTTTTATGGCTGTGTGGTGTTTTTATTATGTGTTTTATGGCTGTGAGGTGTTTTTATTTTCGTGGTGGTGTGTTTTTATTACGTGTTTTATGGCTGTGAGGTGTTTTTATTACGTGTTTTATGGCTGTGAGGTGTTTTTATTATGTGTTTTATGGCTGTTTGGTGTTTTTATTACGTGTTTTATGGCTGTGTGGTGTTTTTATTATGTGTTTTATGGCTGTGAGGTGTTTTTATTACGTGTTTTATGGCTGTGTGGTGTTTTTATTATGTTTTATGGCTGTGAGGTGTTTTTATTATGTGTTTTATGGCTGTGTGGTGTTTTTATTACGTGTTTTATGGCTGTGAGGTGTTTTTATTATGTTTTTTTTTATGGCTGAGAGGTGTTTTTATTCCGTGTTTTATGGCTGTGTGGTGTTTTTATTACGTGTTTTATGGCTGTGAGGTGTTTTTATTACGTGTTTTATGGCTGTGTGGTGTTTTTATTATGTGTTTTATGGCTGTGAGGTGTTTTTATTTTCGTGGTGGTGTGTTTTTATTTCGTGTTTTATGGCTGTGAGGTGTTTTTATTACATGTTTTATGGCTGTGGGGTGTTTTTATTTTCGTGGTGGTGTGTTTTTATTTCGTGTTTTATGGCTGTGTGGTGTTTTTATTTTCGTGGTGGTGTGTTTTTATTTCGTGTTTTATGGCTGTGTGGTGTTTTTATTTTCGTGGTGGTGTGTTTTTATTTCGTGTTTTATGGCTGTGTGGTGTTTTTATTATGTGTTTTATGGCTGTGTGGTGTTTTTATTTTCGTGGTGGTGTGTTTTTATTTCGTGTTTTATGGCTGTGAGGTGTTTTTATTATGTGTTTTATGGCTGTGTGGTGTTTTTATTTTTGTGGTGGTGTGTTTTTATTTTCGTGGTGGTGAGGTGTTTTTATTTCGTGTTTTATGGCTGTGTGGTGTTTTTATTATGTGTTTTATGGCTGTGAGGTGTTTTTATTTTCGTGGTGGTGTGTTTTTATTACGTGTTTTATGGCTGTGTGGTGTTTTTATTATGTGTTTTATTGCTGTGTGGTGTTTTTATTACGTGTTTTATGGCTGTGTGGTGTTTTTATTATGTGTTTTATGGCTGTGTGGTGTTTTTATTATGTGTTTTATGGCTGTGAGGTGTTTTTATTATGTGTTTTATGGCTGTGAGGTGTTTTTATTACGTGTTTTATGGCTGTGAGGTGTTTTTATTATGTGTTTTATGGCTGTGTGGTGTTTTTATTACATGTTTTATGGCTGTGTGGTGTTTTTATTTTCGTGGTGGTGTGTTTTTATTTCGTGTTTTATGGCTGTGAGGTGTTTTTATTTTCGTGGTGGTGAGGTGTTTTTATTATGTGTTTTATGGCTGTGAGGTGTTTTTATTTTCGTGGTGGTGTGTTTTTATTTCGTGTTTTATGGCTGTGAGGTGTTTTTATTTTCGTGGTGGTGAGGTGTTTTTATTTCGTGTTTTATGGCTGTGAGGTGTTTTTATTTTCGTGGTGGTGTGTTTTTATTACGTGTTTTATGGCTCTGAGGTGTTTTTATTATGTGTTTTATGGCTGTGAGGTGTTTTTATTTTCGTGGTGGTGAGGTGTTTTTTTACGTGTTTTATGGCTGTGAGGTGTTTTTATTTTCGTGGTGGTGTGTTTTTATTTCGTGTTTTATGGCTCTGAGGTGTTTTTATTATGTGTTTTATGGCTGTGTGGTGTTTTTATTATGTGTTTTATGGCTGTGAGGTGTTTTTATTTTCGTGGTGGTGTGTTTTTATTATGTGTTTTATGGCTGTGTGGTGTTTTTATTATGTGTTTTATGGCTGTGAGGTGTTTTTATTTTCGTGGTGGTGTTTTTATTTCGTGTTTTATGGCTGTGAGGTGTTTTTATTATGTGTTTTATGGCTGTGAGGTGTTTTTATTATGTGTTTTATGGCTGTGAGGTGTTTTTATTTTCGTGGTGGTGTGTTTTTATTTCGTGTTTTATGGCTCTGAGGTGTTTTTATTATGTGTTTTATGGCTGTGTGGTGTTTTTATTATGTGTTTTATGGCTGTGAGGTGTTTTTATTTTCGTGGTGGTGTGTTTTTATTTCGTGTTTTATGGCTGTGAGGTGTTTTTATTATGTGTTTTATGGCTGTGAGGTGTTTTTATTATGTGTTTTATGGCTGTGTGGTGTTTTTATTATGTGTTTTATGGCTGTGAGGTGTTTTTATTTTCGTGGTGGTGTGTATTTATTACGTGTTTTATGGCTGTGAGGTGTTTTTATTACGTGTTTTATGGCTGTGAGGTGTTTTTATTATGTGTTTTATGGCTGTGAGGTGTTTTTATTTTCGTGGTGGTGTGTTTTTATTTCGTGTTTTATGGCTGTGAGGTGTTTTTATTTTCGTGGTGGTGTGTATTTATTACGTGTTTTATGGCTGTGAGGTGTTTTTATTACGTGTTTTATGGCTGTGAGGTGTTTTTATTATGTGTTTTATGGCTGTGTGGTGTTTTTATTATGTGTTTTATGGCTGTGAGGTGTTTTTATTATGTGTTTTATGGCTGTGTGGTGTTTTTATTATGTGTTTTATGGCTGTGAGGTGTTTTTATTATGTGTTTTATGGCTGTGTGGTGTTTTTATTATGTGTTTTATGGCTGTGAGGTGTTTTTATTATGTGTTTTATGGCTGTTTGGTGTTTTTATTATGTGTTTTATGGCTGTGTGGTGTTTTTATTATGTGTTTTATGGCTGTGTGGTGTTTTTATTATGTGTTTTATGGCTGTGTGGTGTTTTTATTACGTGTTTTATGGCTGTGAGGTGTTTTTATTACGTGTTTTATGGCTGTGTGGTGTTTTTATTATGTGTTTTATGGCTGTGAGGTGTTTTTATTATGTGTTTTATGGCTGTGAGGTGTTTTTATTATGTGTTTTATGGCTGTGAGGTGTTTTTATTATGTGTTTTATGGCTGTGTGGTGTTTTTATTATGTGCTTTATGGCTGTGAGGTGTTTTTATTATGTGTTTTATGGCTGTGAGGTGTTTTTATTACGTGTTTTATGGCTGTGAGGTGTTTTTATTACGTGTTTTATGGCTGTGTGGTGTTTTTATTATGTGTTTTATGGCTGTGAGGTGTTTTTATTATGTGTTTTATGGCTGTGAGGTGTTTTTATTATGTGTTTTATGGCTGTGAGGTGTTTTTATTATGTGTTTTATGGCTGTGAGGTGTTTTTATTACGTGTTTTATGGCTGTGTGGTGTTTTTATTATGTGTTTTATGGCTGTGAGGTGTTTTTATTATGTGTTTTATGGCTGTGAGGTGTTTTTATTATGTGTTTTATGGCTGTGTGGTGTTTTTATTACGTGTTTTATGGCTGTGTGGTGTTTTTATTACGTGTTTTATGGCTGTGAGGTGTTTTTATTATGTGTTTTATGGCTGTGAGGTGTTTTTATTATGTGTTTTATGGCTGTGTGGTGTTTTTATTATGTGTTTTATGACTGTGAGGTGTTTTTATTTTCGTGGTGGTGTGTTTTTATTTCGTGTTTTATGGCTGTGAGGTGTTTTTATTATGTGTTTTATGGCTGTGAGGTGTTTTTATTATGTGTTTTATGCCTGTGTGGTGTTTATATTATGTGTTTTATGGCTGTGAGGTGTTTTTATTTTCGTGGTGGTGTGTTTTTATTTCGTGTTTTATGGCTGTGTGGTGTTTTTATTATGTGTTTTATGGCTGTGAGGTGTTTTTATTATGTGTTTTATGGCTGTGAGGTGTTTTTATTTTCGTGGTGGTGTGTTTTTATTTCGTGTTTTATGGCTGTGTGGTGTTTTTATTATGTGTTTTATGGCTGTGAGGTGTTTTTATTATGTGTTTTATGGCTGTGAGGTGTTTTTATTACGTGTTTTATGGCTGTGAGGTGTTTTTATTACGTGTTTTATGGCTGTGTGGTGTTTTTATTATGTGTTTTATGGCTGTGAGGTGTTTTTATTATGTGTTTTATGGCTGTGAGGTGTTTTTATTATGTGTTTTATGGCTGTGAGGTGTTTTTATTATGTGTTTTATGGCTGTGAGGTGTTTTTATTCCGTGTTTTATGGCTGTGTGGTGTTTTTATTATGTGTTTTATGGCTGTGAGGTGTTTTTATTATGTGTTTTATGGCTGTGAGGTGTTTTTATTATGTGTTTTATGGCTGTGTGGTGTTTTTATTACGTGTTTTATGGCTGTGTGGTGTTTTTATTACGTGTTTTATGGCTGTAAGGTGTTTTTATTATGTGTTTTATGGCTGTGTGGTGTTTTTATTATGTGTTTTATGGCTGTGAGGTGTTTTTATTATGTGTTTTATGGCTGTGTGGTGTTTTTATTATGTGTTTTATGACTGTGAGGTGTTTTTATTTTCGTGGTGGTGTGTTTTTATTTCGTGTTTTATGGCTGTGAGGTGTTTTTATTATGTGTTTTATGGCTGTGAGGTGTTTTTATTATGTGTTTTATGCCTGTGTGGTGTTTATATTATGTGTTTTATGGCTGTGAGGTGTTTTTATTTTCGTGGTGGTGTGTTTTTATTTCGTGTTTTATGCCTGTGAGGTGTTTTTTTACGTGTTTTATGGCTGTGTGGTGTTTTTATTTCGTGTTTTATGGCTGTGAGGTGTTTTTATTATGTGTTTTATGGCTGTGTGGTGTTTTTATTATGTGTTTTATGGCTGTGAGGTGTTTTTATTTTCGTGGTGGTGTGTTTTTATTACGTGTTTTATGGCTGTGAGGTGTTTTTATTACGTGTTTTATGGCTGTGAGGTGTTTTTATTATGTGTTTTATGGCTGTTTGGTGTTTTTATTACGTGTTTTATGGCTGTGTGGTGTTTTTATTATGTGTTTTATGGCTGTGAGGTGTTTTTATTACGTGTTTTATGGCTGTGTGGTGTTTTTATTATGTTTTATGGCTGTGAGGTGTTTTTATTATGTGTTTTATGGCTGTGTGGTGTTTTTATTACGTGTTTTATGGCTGTGAGGTGTTTTTATTATGTTTTTTTATGGCTGAGAGGTGTTTTTATTCCGTGTTTTATGGCTGTGTGGTGTTTTTATTACGTGTTTTATGGCTGTGAGGTGTTTTTATTACGTGTTTTATGGCTGTGTGGTGTTTTTATTATGTGTTTTATGGCTGTGAGGTGTTTTTATTTTCGTGGTGGTGTGTTTTTATTTCGTGTTTTATGGCTGTGAGGTGTTTTTATTACATGTTTTATGGCTGTGGGGTGTTTTTATTTTCGTGGTGGTGTGTTTTTATTTCGTGTTTTATGGCTGTGTGGTGTTTTTATTTTCGTGGTGGTGTGTTTTTATTTCGTGTTTTATGGCTGTGTGGTGTTTTTATTTTCGTGGTGGTGTGTTTTTATTTCGTGTTTTATGGCTGTGTGGTGTTTTTATTATGTGTTTTATGGCTGTGTGGTGTTTTTATTTTCGTGGTGGTGTGTTTTTATTTCGTGTTTTATGGCTGTGAGGTGTTTTTATTATGTGTTTTATGGCTGTGTGGTGTTTTTATTTTTGTGGTGGTGTGTTTTTATTTTCGTGGTGGTGAGGTGTTTTTATTTCGTGTTTTATGGCTGTGTGGTGTTTTTATTATGTGTTTTATGGCTGTGAGGTGTTTTTATTTTCGTGGTGGTGTGTTTTTATTACGTGTTTTATGGCTGTGTGGTGTTTTTATTATGTGTTTTATTGCTGTGTGGTGTTTTTATTACGTGTTTTATGGCTGTGTGGTGTTTTTATTATGTGTTTTATGGCTGTGTGGTGTTTTTATTATGTGTTTTATGGCTGTGAGGTGTTTTTATTATGTGTTTTATGGCTGTGAGGTGTTTTTATTACGTGTTTTATGGCTGTGAGGTGTTTTTATTATGTGTTTTATGGCTGTGTGGTGTTTTTATTACATGTTTTATGGCTGTGTGGTGTTTTTATTTTCGTGGTGGTGTGTTTTTATTTCGTGTTTTATGGCTGTGAGGTGTTTTTATTTTCGTGGTGGTGAGGTGTTTTTATTATGTGTTTTATGGCTGTGAGGTGTTTTTATTTTCGTGGTGGTGTGTTTTTATTTCGTGTTTTATGGCTGTGAGGTGTTTTTATTTTCGTGGTGGTGAGGTGTTTTTATTTCGTGTTTTATGGCTGTGAGGTGTTTTTATTTTCGTGGTGGTGTGTTTTTATTACGTGTTTTATGGCTCTGAGGTGTTTTTATTATGTGTTTTATGGCTGTGAGGTGTTTTTATTTTCGTGGTGGTGAGGTGTTTTTTTACGTGTTTTATGGCTGTGAGGTGTTTTTATTTTCGTGGTGGTGTGTTTTTATTACGTGTTTTATGGCTCTGAGGTGTTTTTATTATGTGTTTTATGGCTGTGTGGTGTTTTTATTATGTGTTTTATGGCTGTGAGGTGTTTTTATTTTCGTGGTGGTGTGTTTTTATTATGTGTTTTATGGCTGTGTGGTGTTTTTATTATGTGTTTTATGGCTGTGAGGTGTTTTTATTTTCGTGGTGGTGTTTTTATTTCGTGTTTTATGGCTGTGAGGTGTTTTTATTATGTGTTTTATGGCTGTGAGGTGTTTTTATTATGTGTTTTATGGCTGTGAGGTGTTTTTATTTTCGTGGTGGTGTGTTTTTATTTCGTGTTTTATGGCTCTGAGGTGTTTTTATTATGTGTTTTATGGCTGTGTGGTGTTTTTATTATGTGTTTTATGGCTGTGAGGTGTTTTTATTTTCGTGGTGGTGTGTTTTTATTTCGTGTTTTATGGCTGTGAGGTGTTTTTATTATGTGTTTTATGGCTGTGAGGTGTTTTTATTATGTGTTTTATGGCTGTGTGGTGTTTTTATTATGTGTTTTATGGCTGTGAGGTGTTTTTATTTTCGTGGTGGTGTGTATTTATTACGTGTTTTATGGCTGTGAGGTGTTTTTATTACGTGTTTTATGGCTGTGAGGTGTTTTTATTATGTGTTTTATGGCTGTGAGGTGTTTTTATTTTCGTGGTGGTGTGTATTTATTACGTGTTTTATGGCTGTGAGGTGTTTTTATTACGTGTTTTATGGCTGTGAGGTGTTTTTATTATGTGTTTTATGGCTGTGTGGTGTTTTTATTATGTGTTTTATGGCTGTGAGGTGTTTTTATTATGTGTTTTATGGCTGTGTGGTGTTTTTATTATGTGTTTTATGGCTGTGAGGTGTTTTTATTATGTGTTTTATGGCTGTGTGGTGTTTTTATTATGTGTTTTATGGCTGTGAGGTGTTTTTATTATGTGTTTTATGGCTGTTTGGTGTTTTTATTATGTGTTTTATGGCTGTGTGGTGTTTTTATTATGTGTTTTATGGCTGTGTGGTGTTTTTATTATGTGTTTTATGGCTGTGTGGTGTTTTTATTATGTGTTTTATGGCTGTGAGGTGTTTTTATTATGTGTTTTATGGCTGTGTGGTGTTTTTATTACGTGTTTTATGGCTGTGAGGTGTTTTTATTATGTGTTTTATGGCTGTGAGGTGTTTTTATTTTCGTGGTTGTGTGTTTTTATTTCGTGTTTTATGGCTGTGTGGTGTTTTTATTATGTGTTTTATGGCTGTGAGGTGTTTTTATTATGTGTTTTATGGCTGTGAGGTGTTTTTATTTTCGTGGTGGTGTGTTTTTATTTCGTGTTTTATGGCTGTGAGGTGTTTTTATTTTCGTGGTGGTGTGTATTTATTACGTCTTTTATGGGTGTGAGGTGTTTTTATTACGTGTTTTATGGCTGTGAGGTGTTTTTATTATGTGTTTTATGGCTGTGTGGTGTTTTTATTATGTGTTTTATGGCTGTGTGGTGTTTTTATTATGTGTTTTATGGCTGTGAGGTGTTTTTATTATGTGTTTTATGGCTGTGTGGTGTTTTTATTATGTGTTTTATGGCTGTGAGGTGTTTTTATTATGTGTTTTATGGCTGTGAGGTGTTTTTATTATGTGTTTTATGGCTGTGTGGTGTTTTTATTATGTGTTTTATGGCTGTGAGGTGTTTTTATTATGTGTTTTATGGCTGTGTGGTGTTTTTATTGTGTTTTATGGCTGTGTGGTGTTTTTATTATGTGTTTTATGGCTGTGTGGTGTTTTTATTATGTGTTTTATGGCTGTGAGGTGTTTTTATTATGTGTTTTATGGCTGTGTGGTGTTTTTATTACGTGTTTTATGGCTGTGAGGTGTTTTTATTATGTGTTTTATGGCTGTGAGGTGTTTTTATTTTCGTGGTGGTGTGTTTTTATTTGGTGTTTTATGGCTGTGTGGTGTTTTTATTACGTGTTTTATGGCTGTGTGGTGTTTTTATTATGTTTTATGGCTGTGTGGTGTTTTTATTTCGTGTTTTATGGCTGTGTGGTGTTTTTATCATGTGTTTTATGGCTATGTGGTGTTTTTATTTTGTGTTTTATGGCTGTGTGGTGTTTTTATTATGTGTTTTATTGCTGTGTGGTGTTTTTATTTCGTGTTTTATGGCTGTGTGGTGTTTTTATTATGTTTTATGGCTGTGTGGTGTTTTTATTTTCGTGGTGGTGTGTTTTTATTTCGTGTTTTATGGCTGTGTGGTGTTTTTATTACGTGTTTTATGGCTGTGTGGTGTTTTTATTATGTGTTTTATGGCTGTGAGGTGTTTTTATTTCGTGTTTTATGGCTGTGTGGTGTTTTTATTATGCGTTTTATGGCTGTGAGGTGTTTTTATTATGTGTTTTATGGCTGTGTGGTGTTTTTATTACGTGTTTTATGGCTGTGAGGTGTTTTTATTACGTGTTTTATGGCTGTGTGGTGTTTTTATTATGTGTTTTATGGCTGTGAGGTGTTTTTATTATGTGTTTTATGGCTGTGAGGTGTTTTTATTATGTGTTTTATGGCTGTGAGGTGTTTTTATTATGTGTTTTATGGCTGTGTGGTGTTTTTATTATGTGCTTTATGGCTGTGAGGTGTTTTTATTATGTGTTTTATGGCTGTGAGGTGTTTTTATTACGTGTTTTATGGCTGTGAGGTGTTTTTATTACGTGTTTTATGGCTGTGTGGTGTTTTTATTATGTGTTTTATGGCTGTGAGGTGTTTTTATTATGTGTTTTATGGCTGTGAGGTGTTTTTATTATGTGTTTTATGGCTGTGAGGTGTTTTTATTATGTGTTTTATGGCTGTGAGGTGTTTTTATTACGTGTTTTATGGCTGTGTGGTGTTTTTATTATGTGTTTTATGGCTGTGAGGTGTTTTTATTATGTTTTATGGCTGTGAGGTGTTTTTATTATGTGTTTTATGGCTGTGTGGTGTTTTTATTACGTGTTTTATGGCTGTGTGGTGTTTTTATTACGTGTTTTATGGCTGTGAGGTGTTTTTATTATGTGTTTTATGGCTGTGAGGTGTTTTTATTATGTGTTTTATGGCTGTGTGGTGTTTTTATTATGTGTTTTATGACTGTGAGGTGTTTTTATTTTCGTGGTGGTGTGTTTTTATTTCGTGTTTTATGGCTGTGAGGTGTTTTTATTATGTGTTTTATGGCTGTGAGGTGTTTTTATTATGTGTTTTATGCCTGTGTGGTGTTTATATTATGTGTTTTATGGCTGTGAGGTGTTTTTATTTTCGTGGTGGTGTGTTTTTATTTCGTGTTTTATGGCTGTGTGGTGTTTTTATTATGTGTTTTATGGCTGTGAGGTGTTTTTATTATGTGTTTTATGGCTGTGAGGTGTTTTTATTTTCGTGGTGGTGTGTTTTTATTTCGTGTTTTATGGCTGTGTGGTGTTTTTATTATGTGTTTTATGGCTGTGAGGTGTTTTTATTATGTGTTTTATGGCTGTGAGGTGTTTTTATTACGTGTTTTATGGCTGTGAGGTGTTTTTATTACGTGTTTTATGGCTGTGTGGTGTTTTTATTATGTGTTTTATGGCTGTGAGGTGTTTTTATTATGTGTTTTATGGCTGTGAGGTGTTTTTATTATGTGTTTTATGGCTGTGAGGTGTTTTTATTATGTGTTTTATGGCTGTGAGGTGTTTTTATTCCGTGTTTTATGGCTGTGTGGTGTTTTTATTATGTGTTTTATGGCTGTGAGGTGTTTTTATTATGTGTTTTATGGCTGTGAGGTGTTTTTATTATGTGTTTTATGGCTGTGTGGTGTTTTTATTACGTGTTTTATGGCTGTGTGGTGTTTTTATTACGTGTTTTATGGCTGTAAGGTGTTTTTATTATGTGTTTTATGGCTGTGTGGTGTTTTTATTATGTGTTTTATGGCTGTGAGGTGTTTTTATTATGTGTTTTATGGCTGTGTGGTGTTTTTATTATGTGTTTTATGACTGTGAGGTGTTTTTATTTTCGTGGTGGTGTGTTTTTATTTCGTGTTTTATGGCTGTGAGGTGTTTTTATTATGTGTTTTATGGCTGTGAGGTGTTTTTATTATGTGTTTTATGCCTGTGTGGTGTTTATATTATGTGTTTTATGGCTGTGAGGTGTTTTTATTTTCGTGGTGGTGTGTTTTTATTTCGTGTTTTATGCCTGTGAGGTGTTTTTTTACGTGTTTTATGGCTGTGTGGTGTTTTTATTTCGTGTTTTATGGCTGTGAGGTGTTTTTATTATGTGTTTTATGGCTGTGTGGTGTTTTTATTATGTGTTTTATGGCTGTGAGGTGTTTTTATTTTCGTGGTGGTGTGTTTTTATTACGTGTTTTATGGCTGTGAGGTGTTTTTATTACGTGTTTTATGGCTGTGAGGTGTTTTTATTATGTGTTTTATGGCTGTTTGGTGTTTTTATTACGTGTTTTATGGCTGTGTGGTGTTTTTATTATGTGTTTTATGGCTGTGAGGTGTTTTTATTACGTGTTTTATGGCTGTGTGGTGTTTTTATTATGTTTTATGGCTGTGAGGTGTTTTTATTATGTGTTTTATGGCTGTGTGGTGTTTTTATTACGTGTTTTATGGCTGTGAGGTGTTTTTATTATGTTTTTTTTATGGCTGAGAGGTGTTTTTATTCCGTGTTTTATGGCTGTGTGGTGTTTTTATTACGTGTTTTATGGCTGTGAGGTGTTTTTATTACGTGTTTTATGGCTGTGTGGTGTTTTTATTATGTGTTTTATGGCTGTGAGGTGTTTTTATTTTCGTGGTGGTGTGTTTTTATTTCGTGTTTTATGGCTGTGAGGTGTTTTTATTACATGTTTTATGGCTGTGGGGTGTTTTTATTTTCGTGGTGGTGTGTTTTTATTTCGTGTTTTATGGCTGTGTGGTGTTTTTATTTTCGTGGTGGTGTGTTTTTATTTCGTGTTTTATGGCTGTGTGGTGTTTTTATTTTCGTGGTGGTGTGTTTTTATTTCGTGTTTTATGGCTGTGTGGTGTTTTTATTATGTGTTTTATGGCTGTGTGGTGTTTTTATTTTCGTGGTGGTGTGTTTTTATTTCGTGTTTTATGGCTGTGAGGTGTTTTTATTATGTGTTTTATGGCTGTGTGGTGTTTTTATTTTTGTGGTGGTGTGTTTTTATTTTCGTGGTGGTGAGGTGTTTTTATTTCGTGTTTTATGGCTGTGTGGTGTTTTTATTATGTGTTTTATGGCTGTGAGGTGTTTTTATTTTCGTGGTGGTGTGTTTTTATTACGTGTTTTATGGCTGTGTGGTGTTTTTATTATGTGTTTTATTGCTGTGTGGTGTTTTTATTACGTGTTTTATGGCTGTGTGGTGTTTTTATTATGTGTTTTATGGCTGTGTGGTGTTTTTATTATGTGTTTTATGGCTGTGAGGTGTTTTTATTATGTGTTTTATGGCTGTGAGGTGTTTTTATTACGTGTTTTATGGCTGTGAGGTGTTTTTATTATGTGTTTTATGGCTGTGTGGTGTTTTTATTACATGTTTTATGGCTGTGTGGTGTTTTTATTTTCGTGGTGGTGTGTTTTTATTTCGTGTTTTATGGCTGTGAGGTGTTTTTATTTTCGTGGTGGTGAGGTGTTTTTATTATGTGTTTTATGGCTGTGAGGTGTTTTTATTTTCGTGGTGGTGTGTTTTTATTTCGTGTTTTATGGCTGTGAGGTGTTTTTATTTTCGTGGTGGTGAGGTGTTTTTATTTCGTGTTTTATGGCTGTGAGGTGTTTTTATTTTCGTGGTGGTGTGTTTTTATTACGTGTTTTATGGCTCTGAGGTGTTTTTATTATGTGTTTTATGGCTGTGAGGTGTTTTTATTTTCGTGGTGGTGAGGTGTTTTTTTACGTGTTTTATGGCTGTGAGGTGTTTTTATTTTCGTGGTGGTGTGTTTTTATTACGTGTTTTATGGCTCTGAGGTGTTTTTATTATGTGTTTTATGGCTGTGTGGTGTTTTTATTATGTGTTTTATGGCTGTGAGGTGTTTTTATTTTCGTGGTGGTGTGTTTTTATTATGTGTTTTATGGCTGTGTGGTGTTTTTATTATGTGTTTTATGGCTGTGAGGTGTTTTTATTTTCGTGGTGGTGTTTTTATTTCGTGTTTTATGGCTGTGAGGTGTTTTTATTATGTGTTTTATGGCTGTGAGGTGTTTTTATTATGTGTTTTATGGCTGTGAGGTGTTTTTATTTTCGTGGTGGTGTGTTTTTATTTCGTGTTTTATGGCTCTGAGGTGTTTTTATTATGTGTTTTATGGCTGTGTGGTGTTTTTATTATGTGTTTTATGGCTGTGAGGTGTTTTTATTTTCGTGGTGGTGTGTTTTTATTTCGTGTTTTATGGCTGTGAGGTGTTTTTATTATGTGTTTTATGGCTGTGAGGTGTTTTTATTATGTGTTTTATGGCTGTGTGGTGTTTTTATTATGTGTTTTATGGCTGTGAGGTGTTTTTATTTTTGTGGTGGTGTGTATTTATTACGTGTTTTATGGCTGTGAGGTGTTTTTATTACGTGTTTTATGGCTGTGAGGTGTTTTTATTTTCGTGGTGGTGTGTATTTATTACGTGTTTTATGGCTGTGAGGTGTTTTTATTACGTGTTTTATGGCTGTGAGGTGTTTTTATTATGTGTTTTATGGCTGTGTGGTGTTTTTATTATGTGTTTTATGGCTGTGAGGTGTTTTTATTATGTGTTTTATGGCTGTGTGGTGTTTTTATTATGTGTTTTATGGCTGTGAGGTGTTTTTATTATGTGTTTTATGGCTGTGTGGTGTTTTTATTATGTGTTTTATGGCTGTGAGGTGTTTTTATTATGTGTTTTATGGCTGTTTGGTGTTTTTATTATGTGTTTTATGGCTGTGTGGTGTTTTTATTATGTGTTTTATGGCTGTGTGGTGTTTTTATTATGTGTTTTATGGCTGTGTGGTGTTTTTATTACGTGTTTTATGGCTGTGAGGTGTTTTTATTACGTGTTTTATGGCTGTGTGGTGTTTTTATTATGTGTTTTATGGCTGTGAGGTGTTTTTATTATGTGTTTTATGGCTGTGAGGTGTTTTTATTATGTGTTTTATGGCTGTGAGGTGTTTTTATTATGTGTTTTATGGCTGTGTGGTGTTTTTATTATGTGCTTTATGGCTGTGAGGTGTTTTTATTATGTGTTTTATGGCTGTGAGGTGTTTTTATTACGTGTTTTATGGCTGTGAGGTGTTTTTATTACGTGTTTTATGGCTGTGTGGTGTTTTTATTATGTGTTTTATGGCTGTGAGGTGTTTTTATTATGTGTTTTATGGCTGTGAGGTGTTTTTATTATGTGTTTTATGGCTGTGAGGTGTTTTTATTATGTGTTTTATGGCTGTGAGGTGTTTTTATTACGTGTTTTATGGCTGTGTGGTGTTTTTATTATGTGTTTTATGGCTGTGAGGTGTTTTTATTATGTGTTTTATGGCTGTGAGGTGTTTTTATTATGTGTTTTATGGCTGTGTGGTGTTTTTATTACGTGTTTTATGGCTGTGTGGTGTTTTTATTACGTGTTTTATGGCTGTGAGGTGTTTTTATTATGTGTTTTATGGCTGTGAGGTGTTTTTATTATGTGTTTTATGGCTGTGTGGTGTTTTTATTATGTGTTTTATGACTGTGAGGTGTTTTTATTTTCGTGGTGGTGTGTTTTTATTTCGTGTTTTATGGCTGTGAGGTGTTTTTATTATGTGTTTTATGGCTGTGAGGTGTTTTTATTATGTGTTTTATGCCTGTGTGGTGTTTATATTATGTGTTTTATGGCTGTGAGGTGTTTTTATTTTCGTGGTGGTGTGTTTTTATTTCGTGTTTTATGGCTGTGTGGTGTTTTTATTATGTGTTTTATGGCTGTGAGGTGTTTTTATTATGTGTTTTATGGCTGTGAGGTGTTTTTATTTTCGTGGTGGTGTGTTTTTATTTCGTGTTTTATGGCTGTGTGGTGTTTTTATTATGTGTTTTATGGCTGTGAGGTGTTTTTATTATGTGTTTTATGGCTGTGAGGTGTTTTTATTACGTGTTTTATGGCTGTGAGGTGTTTTTATTACGTGTTTTATGGCTGTGTGGTGTTTTTATTATGTGTTTTATGGCTGTGAGGTGTTTTTATTATGTGTTTTATGGCTGTGAGGTGTTTTTATTATGTGTTTTATGGCTGTGAGGTGTTTTTATTATGTGTTTTATGGCTGTGAGGTGTTTTTATTCCGTGTTTTATGGCTGTGTGGTGTTTTTATTATGTGTTTTATGGCTGTGAGGTGTTTTTATTATGTGTTTTATGGCTGTGAGGTGTTTTTATTATGTGTTTTATGGCTGTGTGGTGTTTTTATTACGTGTTTTATGGCTGTGTGGTGTTTTTATTACGTGTTTTATGGCTGTAAGGTGTTTTTATTATGTGTTTTATGGCTGTGTGGTGTTTTTATTATGTGTTTTATGGCTGTGAGGTGTTTTTATTATGTGTTTTATGGCTGTGTGGTGTTTTTATTATGTGTTTTATGACTGTGAGGTGTTTTTATTTTCGTGGTGGTGTGTTTTTATTTCGTGTTTTATGGCTGTGAGGTGTTTTTATTATGTGTTTTATGGCTGTGAGGTGTTTTTATTATGTGTTTTATGCCTGTGTGGTGTTTATATTATGTGTTTTATGGCTGTGAGGTGTTTTTATTTTCGTGGTGGTGTGTTTTTATTTCGTGTTTTATGCCTGTGAGGTGTTTTTTTACGTGTTTTATGGCTGTGTGGTGTTTTTATTTCGTGTTTTATGGCTGTGAGGTGTTTTTATTATGTGTTTTATGGCTGTGTGGTGTTTTTATTATGTGTTTTATGGCTGTGAGGTGTTTTTATTTTCGTGGTGGTGTGTTTTTATTACGTGTTTTATGGCTGTGAGGTGTTTTTATTACGTGTTTTATGGCTGTGAGGTGTTTTTATTATGTGTTTTATGGCTGTTTGGTGTTTTTATTACGTGTTTTATGGCTGTGTGGTGTTTTTATTATGTGTTTTATGGCTGTGAGGTGTTTTTATTACGTGTTTTATGGCTGTGTGGTGTTTTTATTATGTTTTATGGCTGTGAGGTGTTTTTATTATGTGTTTTATGGCTGTGTGGTGTTTTTATTACGTGTTTTATGGCTGTGAGGTGTTTTTATTATGTTTTTTTATGGCTGAGAGGTGTTTTTATTCCGTGTTTTATGGCTGTGTGGTGTTTTTATTACGTGTTTTATGGCTGTGAGGTGTTTTTATTACGTGTTTTATGGCTGTGTGGTGTTTTTATTATGTGTTTTATGGCTGTGAGGTGTTTTTATTTTCGTGGTGGTGTGTTTTTATTTCGTGTTTTATGGCTGTGAGGTGTTTTTATTACATGTTTTATGGCTGTGGGGTGTTTTTATTTTCGTGGTGGTGTGTTTTTATTTCGTGTTTTATGGCTGTGTGGTGTTTTTATTTTCGTGGTGGTGTGTTTTTATTTCGTGTTTTATGGCTGTGTGGTGTTTTTATTTTCGTGGTGGTGTGTTTTTATTTCGTGTTTTATGGCTGTGTGGTGTTTTTATTATGTGTTTTATGGCTGTGTGGTGTTTTTATTTTCGTGGTGGTGTGTTTTTATTTCGTGTTTTATGGCTGTGAGGTGTTTTTATTATGTGTTTTATGGCTGTGTGGTGTTTTTATTTTTGTGGTGGTGTGTTTTTATTTTCGTGGTGGTGAGGTGTTTTTATTTCGTGTTTTATGGCTGTGTGGTGTTTTTATTATGTGTTTTATGGCTGTGAGGTGTTTTTATTTTCGTGGTGGTGTGTTTTTATTACGTGTTTTATGGCTGTGTGGTGTTTTTATTATGTGTTTTATTGCTGTGTGGTGTTTTTATTACGTGTTTTATGGCTGTGTGGTGTTTTTATTATGTGTTTTATGGCTGTGTGGTGTTTTTATTATGTGTTTTATGGCTGTGAGGTGTTTTTATTATGTGTTTTATGGCTGTGAGGTGTTTTTATTACGTGTTTTATGGCTGTGTGGTGTTTTTATTATGTGTTTTATGGCTGTGTGGTGTTTTTATTACATGTTTTATGGCTGTGTGGTGTTTTTATTTTCGTGGTGGTGTGTTTTTATTTCGTGTTTTATGGCTGTGAGGTGTTTTTATTTTCGTGGTGGTGAGGTGTTTTTATTATGTGTTTTATGGCTGTGAGGTGTTTTTATTTTCGTGGTGGTGTGTTTTTATTTCGTGTTTTATGGCTGTGAGGTGTTTTTATTTTCGTGGTGGTGAGGTGTTTTTATTTCGTGTTTTATGGCTGTGAGGTGTTTTTATTTTCGTGGTGGTGTGTTTTTATTACGTGTTTTATGGCTCTGAGGTGTTTTTATTATGTGTTTTATGGCTGTGAGGTGTTTTTATTTTCGTGGTGGTGAGGTGTTTTTTTACGTGTTTTATGGCTGTGAGGTGTTTTTATTTTCGTGGTGGTGTGTTTTTATTACGTGTTTTATGGCTCTGAGGTGTTTTTATTATGTGTTTTATGGCTGTGTGGTGTTTTTATTATGTGTTTTATGGCTGTGAGGTGTTTTTATTTTCGTGGTGGTGTGTTTTTATTATATGTTTTATGGCTGTGTGGTGTTTTTATTATGTGTTTTATGGCTGTGAGGTGTTTTTATTTTCGTGGTGGTGTTTTTATTTCGTGTTTTATGGCTGTGAGGTGTTTTTATTATGTGTTTTATGGCTGTGAGGTGTTTTTATTATGTGTTTTATGGCTGTGAGGTGTTTTTATTTTCGTGGTGGTGTGTTTTTATTTCGTGTTTTATGGCTCTGAGGTGTTTTTATTATGTGTTTTATGGCTGTGTGGTGTTTTTATTATGTGTTTTATGGCTGTGAGGTGTTTTTATTTTCGTGGTGGTGTGTTTTTATTTCGTGTTTTATGGCTGTGAGGTGTTTTTATTATGTGTTTTATGGCTGTGAGGTGTTTTTATTATGTGTTTTATGGCTGTGTGGTGTTTTTATTATGTGTTTTATGGCTGTGAGGTGTTTTTATTTTCGTGGTGGTGTGTATTTATTACGTGTTTTATGGCTGTGAGGTGTTTTTATTACGTGTTTTATGGCTGTGAGGTGTTTTTATTATGTGTTTTATGGCTGTGAGGTGTTTTTATTTTCGTGGTGGTGTGTATTTATTACGTGTTTTATGGCTGTGAGGTGTTTTTATTACGTGTTTTATGGCTGTGAGGTGTTTTTATTATGTGTTTTATGGCTGTGTGGTGTTTTTATTATGTGTTTTATGGCTGTGAGGTGTTTTTATTATGTGTTTTATGGCTGTGTGGTGTTTTTATTATGTGTTTTATGGCTGTGAGGTGTTTTTATTATGTGTTTTATGGCTGTGTGGTGTTTTTATTATGTGTTTTATGGCTGTGAGGTGTTTTTATTATGTGTTTTATGGCTGTTTGGTGTTTTTATTATGTGTTTTATGGCTGTGTGGTGTTTTTATTATGTGTTTTATGGCTGTGTGGTGTTTTTATTATGTGTTTTATGGCTGTGTGGTGTTTTTATTATGTGTTTTATGGCTGTGTGGTGTTTTTATTATGTGTTTTATGGCTGTGTGGTGTTTTTATTACGTGTTTTATGGCTGTGAGGTGTTTTTATTATGTGTTTTATGGCTGTGAGGTGTTTTTATTTTCGTGGTTGTGTGTTTTTATTTCGTGTTTTATGGCTGTGTGGTGTTTTTATTATGTGTTTTATGGCTGTGAGGTGTTTTTATTATGTGTTTTATGGCTGTGAGGTGTTTTTATTTTCGTGGTGGTGTGTTTTTATTTCGTGTTTTATGGCTGTGAGGTGTTTTTATTTTCGTGGTGGTGTGTATTTATTACGTCTTTTATGGGTGTGAGGTGTTTTTATTACGTGTTTTATGGCTGTGAGGTGTTTTTATTATGTGTTTTATGGCTGTGTGGTGTTTTTATTATGTGTTTTATGGCTGTGTGGTGTTTTTATTATGTGTTTTATGGCTGTGAGGTGTTTTTATTATGTGTTTTATGGCTGTGTGGTGTTTTTATTATGTGTTTTATGGCTGTGAGGTGTTTTTATTATGTGTTTTATGGCTGTGAGGTGTTTTTATTATGTGTTTTATGGCTGTGTGGTGTTTTTATTATGTGTTTTATGGCTGTGAGGTGTTTTTATTATGTGTTTTATGGCTGTGTGGTGTTTTTATTGTGTTTTATGGCTGTGTGGTGTTTTTATTATGTGTTTTATGGCTGTGTGGTGTTTTTATTATGTGTTTTATGGCTGTGAGGTGTTTTTATTATGTGTTTTATGGCTGTGTGGTGTTTTTATTACGTGTTTTATGGCTGTGAGGTGTTTTTATTATGTGTTTTATGGCTGTGAGGTGTTTTTATTTTCGTGGTGGTGTGTTTTTATTTCGTGTTTTATGGCTGTGTGGTGTTTTTATTATGTGTTTTATGGCTGTGTGGTGTTTTTATTATGTGTTTTATGGCTGTGAGGTGTTTTTATTTTCGTGGTGGTGTGTTTTTATTTCGTGTTTTATGGCTGTGAGGTGTTTTTATTTTCGTGGTGGTGAGGTGTTTTTATTACGTGTTTTATGGCTGTGAGGTGTTTTTATTACGTGTTTTATGGCTGTGTGGTGTTTTTATTTTCGTGGTGGTGTGTATTTATTACGTGTTTTATGGCTGTGTGGTGTTTTTATTATGTGTTTTATGGCTGTGAGGTGTTTTTATTTTCGTGGTGGTGTGTATTTATTACGTGTTTTATGGCTGTGTGGTGTTTTTATTATGTGTTTTATGGCTGTGAGGTGTTTTTATTTTCGTGGTGGTGTGTATTTATAACGTGTTTTATGGCTGTGTGGTGTTTTTATTATGTGTTTTATGGCTGTGAGGTGTTTTTATTTTCGTGGTGGTGTGTTTTTATTTCGTGTTTTATGGCTGTGAGGTGTTTTTATTTTCGTGGTGGTGAGGTGTTTTTATTACGTGTTTTATGGCTGTGTGGTGTTTTTATTATGTGTTTTATGGCTGTGAGGTGTTTTTATTTTCGTGGTGGTGTGTTTTTATTTCGTGTTTTATGGCTGTGAGGTGTTTTTATTTTCGTGGTGGTGAGGTGTTTTTATTACGTGTTTTATGGCTGTGTGGTGTTTTTATTATGTGTTTTATGGCTGTGTGGTGTTTTTATTATGTGTTTTATGGCTGTGAGGTGTTTTTATTTTCGTGGTGGTGTGTTTTTATTTCGTGTTTTATGGCTGTGAGGTGTTTTTATTTTCGTGGTGGTGTGTTTTTATTTCGTGTTTTATGGCTGTGTGGTGTTTTTATTATGTGTTTTATGGCTGTGAGGTGTTTTTATTATGTGTTTTATGGCTGTGAGGTGTTTTTATTTTCGTGGTGGTGTGTTTTTATTTCGTGTTTTATGGCTGTGAGGTGTTTTTATTACGTGTTTTATGGCTGTGAGGTGTTTTTATTATGTGTTTTATGGCTGTGTGGTGTTTTTATTATGTGTTTTATGGCTGTGTGGTGTTTTTATTATGTGTTTTATGGCTGTGAGGTGTTTTTATTATGTGTTTTATGGCTGTGAGGTGTTTTTATTGTGTTTTATGGCTGTGTGGTGTTTTTATTATGTGTTTTATGGCTGTGAGGTGTTTTTATTATGTGTTTTATGGCTGTGTGGTGTTTTTATTATGTGTTTTATGGCTGTGAGGTGTTTTTATTATGTGTTTTATGGCTGTGAGGTGTTTTTATTATGTGTTTTATGGCTGTGAGGTGTTTTTATTATGTGTTTTATGGCTGTGTGGTGTTTTTATTATGTGTTTTATGGCTGTGAGGTGTTTTTATTATGTGTTTTATGGCTGTGTGGTGTTTTTATTATGTGTTTTATGGCTGTGTGGTGTTTTTATTATGTGTTTTATGGCTGTGTGGTGTTTATATTATGTGTTTTATGGCTGTGAGGTGTTTTTATTATGTGTTTTATGGCTGTGTGGTGTTTTTATTACGTGTTTTATGGCTGTGAGGTGTTTTTATTATGTGTTTTATGGCTGTGAGGTGTTTTTATTTTCGTGGTGGTGTGTTTTTATTTCGTGTTTTATGGCTGTGTGGTGTTTTTATTATGTGTTTTATGGCTGTGTGGTGTTTTTATTATGTGTTTTATGGCTGTGAGGTGTTTTTATTTTCGTGGTGGTGTGTTTTTATTTCATGTTTTATGGCTGTGAGGTGTTTTTATTTTCGTGGTGGTGTGTTTTTATTACGTGTTTTATGGCCGTGAGGTGTTTTTATTATGTGTTTTATGGCTGTGTGGTGTTTTTATTTTCGTGGTGGTGTGTTTTTATTTCGTGTTTTATGGCTGTGTGGTGTTTTTATTTTCGTGGTGGTGTGTTTTTATTTCGTGTTTTATGGCTGTGTGGTGTTTTTATTATGTGTTTTATGGCTGTGAGGTGTTTTTATTTTCGTGGTGGTGTGTTTTTATTATGTGTTTTATGGCTGTGTGGTGTTTTTATTTTCGTGGTGGTGTGTTTTTATTTCGTGTTTTATGGCTGTGAGGTGTTTTTATTATGTGTTTTATGGCTGTGTGGTGTTTTTATTTTCGTGGTGGTGTGTTTTTATTTTCGTGGTGGTGAGGTGTTTTTATTTCGTGTTTTATGGCTGTGAGGTGTTTTTATTTTCGTGGTGGTGTGTTTTTATTATGTGTTTTATGGCTGTGTGGTGTTTTTATTTTCGTGGTGGTGTGTTTTTATTTTCGTGGTGGTGAGGTGTTTTTATTTCGTGTTTTATGGCTGTGTGGTGTTTTTATTATGTGTTTTATGGCTGTGAGGTGTTTTTATTATGTGTTTTATGGCTGTGAGGTGTTTTTATTATGTGTTTTACGGCTGTGAGGTGTTTTTATTTTCGTGGTGGTGTGTTTTTATTACGTGTTTTATGGCTGTGTGGTGTTTTTATTATGTGTTTTATTGCTGTGTGGTGTTTTTATTACGTGTTTTATGGCTGTGTGGTGTTTTTATTATGTGTTTTATGGCTGTGTGGTGTTTTTATTATGTGTTTTATGGCTGTGAGGTGTTTTTATTATGTGTTTTATGGCTGTGAGGTGTTTTTATTACGTGTTTTATGGCTGTGAGGTGTTTTTATTATGTGTTTTATGGCTGTGTGGTGTTTTTATTATGTGTTTTATGGCTGTGAGGTGTTTTTATTATGTGTTTTATGGCTGTGAGGTGTTTTTATTATGTGTTTTATGGCTGTGTGGTGTTTTTATTACATGTTTTATGGCTGTGTGGTGTTTTTATTATGTGTTTTATGGCTGTGAGGTGTTTTTATTTTCGTGGTGGTGAGGTGTTTTTATTTCGTGTTTTATGGCTGTGAGGTGTTTTTATTTTCGTGGTGGTGTGTTTTTATTACGTGTTTTATGGCTCTGAGGTGTTTTTATTATGTGTTTTATGGCTGTGAGGTGTTTTTATTTTCGTGGTGGTGTGTTTTTATTATGTGTTTTATGGCTGTGTGGTGTTTTTATTATGTGTTTTATGGCTGTGAGGTGTTTTTATTATGTGTTTTATGGCTGTGAGGTGTTTTTATTTTCGTGGTGGTGTGTTTTTATTTCGTGTTTTATGGCTCTGAGGTGTTTTTATTATGTGTTTTATGGCTGTGAGGTGTTTTTATTATGTGTTTTATGGCTGTGAGGTGTTTTTATTATGTGTTTTATGGCTGTGAGGTGTTTTTATTATGTGTTTTATGGCTGTGAGGTGTTTTTATTTTCGTGGTGGTGAGGTGTTTTTATTACGTGTTTTATGGCTGTGAGGTGTTTTTATTATGTGTTTTATGGCTGTGAGGTGTTTTTATTTTCGTGGTGGTGTGTTTTTATTTCGTGTTTTATGGCTCTGAGGTGTTTTTATTATGTGTTTTATGGCTGTGTGGTGTTTTTATTATGTGTTTTATGGCTGTGAGGTGTTTTTATTTTCGTGGTGGTGTGTTTTTATTTCGTGTTTTATGGCTCTGAGGTGTTTTTATTATGTGTTTTATGGCTGTGAGGTGTTTTTATTTTCGTGGTGGTGAGGTGTTTTTTTACGTGTTTTATGGCTGTGAGGTGTTTTTATTACGTGTTTTATGGCTGTGAGGTGTTTTTATTATGTGTTTTATGGCTGTGAGGTGTATTTATTATGTGTTTTATGGCTGTGTGGTGTTTTTATTATGTGTTTTATGGCTGTGAGGTGTTTTTATTTTCGTGGTGGTGTGTATTTATTACGTGTTTTATGGCTGTGAGGTGTTTTTATTACGTGTTTTATGGCTGTGAGGTGTTTTTATTATGTGTTTTATGGCTGTGAGGTGTTTTTATTTTCGTGGTGGTGTGTTTTTATTTCGTGTTTTATGGCTGTGAGGTGTTTTTATTTTCGTGGTGGTGTGTATTTATTACGTGTTTTATGGCTGTGAGGTGTTTTTATTACGTGTTTTATGGCTGTGAGGTGTTTTTATTATGTGTTTTATGGCTGTGTGGTGTTTTTATTATGTGTTTTATGGCTGTGTGGTGTTTTTATTATGTGTTTTATGGCTGTGAGGTGTTTTTATTATGTGTTTTATGGCTGTGAGGTGTTTTTATTATGTGTTTTATGGCTGTGTGGTGTTTTTATTATGTGTTTTATGGCTGTTTGGTGTTTTTATTGTGTTTTATGGCTGTGTGGTGTTTTTATTATGTGTTTTATGGCTGTGTGGTGTTTTTATTATGTGTTTTATGGCTGTGTGGTGTTTTTATTATGTGTTTTATGGCTGTGAGGTGTTTTTATTATGTGTTTTATGGCTGTGTGGTGTTTTTATTACGTGTTTTATGGCTGTGAGGTGTTTTTATTATGTGTTTTATGGCTGTGAGGTGTTTTTATTATGTGTTTTATGGCTGTGAGGTGTTTTTATTATGTGTTTTATGGCTGTGTGGTGTTTTTATTACGTGTTTTATGGCTGTGTGGTGTTTTTATTATGTGTTTTATGGCTGTGTGGTGTTTTTATTATGTGTTTTATGGCTGTGAGGTGTTTTTATTTCGTGTTTTATGGCTGTGTGGTGTTTTTATTATGTGTTTTATGGCTGTGTGGTGTTTTTATTATGTGTTTTATGGCTGTGAGGTGTTTTTATTTCGTGTTTTATGGCTGTGTGGTGTTTTTATTATGTGTTTTATGGCTGTGAGGTGTTTTTATTATGTGTTTTATGGCTGTGAGGTGTTTTTATTTTTGTGGTGGTGTGTTTTTATTTCGTGTTTTATGGCTGTGAGGTGTTTTTATTTTCGTGGTGGTGTGTTTTTATTTCGTGTTTTATGGCTGTGAGGTGTTTTTATTTTCGTGGTGGTGTGTATTTATTACGTCTTTTATGGCTGTGAGGTGTTTTTATTACGTGTTTTATGGCTGTGAGGTGTTTTTATTATGTGTTTTATGGCTGTGTGGTGTTTTTATTTTCGTGGTGGTGTGTTTTTATTTTCGTGGTGGTGAGGTGTTTTTATTTCGTGTTTTATGGCTGTGAGGTGTTTTTATTTTCGTGGTGGTGTGTTTTTATTATGTGTTTTATGGCTGTGTGGTGTTTTTATTTTCGTGGTGGTGTGTTTTTATTTTCGTGGTGGTGAGGTGTTTTTATTTCGTGTTTTATGGCTGTGTGGTGTTTTTATTATGTGTTTTATGGCTGTGAGGTGTTTTTATTATGTGTTTTATGGCTGTGAGGTGTTTTTATTATGTGTTTTACGGCTGTGAGGTGTTTTTATTTTCGTGGTGGTGTGTTTTTATTACGTGTTTTATGGCTGTGTGGTGTTTTTATTATGTGTTTTATTGCTGTGTGGTGTTTTTATTACGTGTTTTATGGCTGTGTGGTGTTTTTATTATGTGTTTTATGGCTGTGTGGTGTTTTTATTATGTGTTTTATGGCTGTGAGGTGTTTTTATTATGTGTTTTATGGCTGTGAGGTGTTTTTATTACGTGTTTTATGGCTGTGAGGTGTTTTTATTATGTGTTTTATGGCTGTGTGGTGTTTTTATTATGTGTTTTATGGCTGTGAGGTGTTTTTATTATGTGTTTTATGGCTGTGAGGTGTTTTTATTATGTGTTTTATGGCTGTGTGGTGTTTTTATTACATGTTTTATGGCTGTGTGGTGTTTTTATTATGTGTTTTATGGCTGTGAGGTGTTTTTATTTTCGTGGTGGTGAGGTGTTTTTATTTCGTGTTTTATGGCTGTGAGGTGTTTTTATTTTCGTGGTGGTGTGTTTTTATTACGTGTTTTATGGCTCTGAGGTGTTTTTATTATGTGTTTTATGGCTGTGAGGTGTTTTTATTTTCGTGGTGGTGTGTTTTTATTATGTGTTTTATGGCTGTGTGGTGTTTTTATTATGTGTTTTATGGCTGTGAGGTGTTTTTATTATGTGTTTTATGGCTGTGAGGTGTTTTTATTTTCGTGGTGGTGTGTTTTTATTTCGTGTTTTATGGCTCTGAGGTGTTTTTATTATGTGTTTTATGGCTGTGAGGTGTTTTTATTATGTGTTTTATGGCTGTGAGGTGTTTTTATTATGTGTTTTATGGCTGTGAGGTGTTTTTATTATGTGTTTTATGGCTGTGAGGTGTTTTTATTTTCGTGGTGGTGAGGTGTTTTTATTACGTGTTTTATGGCTGTGAGGTGTTTTTATTATGTGTTTTATGGCTGTGAGGTGTTTTTATTTTCGTGGTGGTGTGTTTTTATTTCGTGTTTTATGGCTCTGAGGTGTTTTTATTATGTGTTTTATGGCTGTGTGGTGTTTTTATTATGTGTTTTATGGCTGTGAGGTGTTTTTATTTTCGTGGTGGTGTGTTTTTATTTCGTGTTTTATGGCTCTGAGGTGTTTTTATTATGTGTTTTATGGCTGTGAGGTGTTTTTATTTTCGTGGTGGTGAGGTGTTTTTTTACGTGTTTTATGGCTGTGAGGTGTTTTTATTACGTGTTTTATGGCTGTGAGGTGTTTTTATTATGTGTTTTATGGCTGTGAGGTGTATTTATTATGTGTTTTATGGCTGTGTGGTGTTTTTATTATGTGTTTTATGGCTGTGAGGTGTTTTTATTTTCGTGGTGGTGTGTATTTATTACGTGTTTTATGGCTGTGAGGTGTTTTTATTACGTGTTTTATGGCTGTGAGGTGTTTTTATTATGTGTTTTATGGCTGTGAGGTGTTTTTATTTTCGTGGTGGTGTGTTTTTATTTCGTGTTTTATGGCTGTGAGGTGTTTTTATTTTCGTGGTGGTGTGTATTTATTACGTGTTTTATGGCTGTGAGGTGTTTTTATTACGTGTTTTATGGCTGTGAGGTGTTTTTATTATGTGTTTTATGGCTGTGTGGTGTTTTTATTATGTGTTTTATGGCTGTGTGGTGTTTTTATTATGTGTTTTATGGCTGTGAGGTGTTTTTATTATGTGTTTTATGGCTGTGAGGTGTTTTTATTATGTGTTTTATGGCTGTGTGGTGTTTTTATTATGTGTTTTATGGCTGTTTGGTGTTTTTATTGTGTTTTATGGCTGTGTGGTGTTTTTATTATGTGTTTTATGGCTGTGTGGTGTTTTTATTATGTGTTTTATGGCTGTGTGGTGTTTTTATTATGTGTTTTATGGCTGTGAGGTGTTTTTATTATGTGTTTTATGGCTGTGTGGTGTTTTTATTACGTGTTTTATGGCTGTGAGGTGTTTTTATTATGTGTTTTATGGCTGTGAGGTGTTTTTATTATGTGTTTTATGGCTGTGAGGTGTTTTTATTATGTGTTTTATGGCTGTGTGGTGTTTTTATTACGTGTTTTATGGCTGTGTGGTGTTTTTATTATGTGTTTTATGGCTGTGTGGTGTTTTTATTATGTGTTTTATGGCTGTGAGGTGTTTTTATTTCGTGTTTTATGGCTGTGTGGTGTTTTTATTATGTGTTTTATGGCTGTGTGGTGTTTTTATTATGTGTTTTATGGCTGTGAGGTGTTTTTATTTCGTGTTTTATGGCTGTGTGGTGTTTTTATTATGTGTTTTATGGCTGTGAGGTGTTTTTATTATGTGTTTTATGGCTGTGAGGTGTTTTTATTTTTGTGGTGGTGTGTTTTTATTTCGTGTTTTATGGCTGTGAGGTGTTTTTATTTTCGTGGTGGTGTGTTTTTATTTCGTGTTTTATGGCTGTGAGGTGTTTTTATTTTCGTGGTGGTGTGTATTTATTACGTCTTTTATGGCTGTGAGGTGTTTTTATTACGTGTTTTATGGCTGTGAGGTGTTTTTATTATGTGTTTTATGGTTGTGTGGTGTTTTTATTATGTGTTTTATGGCTGTGTGGTGTTTTTATTATGTGTTTTATGGCTGTGAGGTGTTTTTATTATGTGTTTTATGGCTGTGTGGTGTTTTTATTATGTGTTTTATGGCTGTGAGGTGTTTTTATTATGTGTTTTATGGCTGTGTGGTGTTTTTATTTCGTGTTTTATGGCTGTGAGGTGTTTTTATTATGTGTTTTATGGCTGTGTGGTGTTTTTATTATGTGTTTTATGGCTGTGAGGTGTTTTTATTTCGTGTTTTATGGCTGTGTGGTGTTTTTATTATGTGTTTTATGGCTGTGAGGTGTTTTTATTATGTGTTTTATGGCTGTGAGGTGTTTTTATTTTTGTGGTGGTGTGTTTTTATTTCGTGTTTTATGGCTGTGAGGTGTTTTTATTTTCGTGGTGGTGTGTTTTTATTTCGTGTTTTATGGCTGTGAGGTGTTTTTATTTTCGTGGTGGTGTGTATTTATTACGTCTTTTATGGCTGTGAGGTGTTTTTATTACGTGTTTTATGGCTGTGAGGTGTTTTTATTATGTGTTTTATGGCTGTGTGGTGTTTTTATTATGTGTTTTATGGCTGTGTGGTGTTTTTATTATGTGTTTTATGGCTGTGAGGTGTTTTTATTATGTGTTTTATGGCTGTGTGGTGTTTTTATTATGTGTTTTATGGCTGTGAGGTGTTTTTATTATGTGTTTTATGGCTGTGAGGTGTTTTTATTATGTGTTTTATGGCTGTGTGGTGTTTTTATTATGTGTTTTATGGCTGTGAGGTGTTTTTATTATGTGTTTTATGGCTGTGTGGTGTTTTTATTATGTGTTTTATGGCTGTGTGGTGTTTTTATTATGTGTTTTATGGCTGTGTGGTGTTTTTATTATGTGTTTTATGGCTGTGAGGTGTTTTTATTATGTGTTTTATGGCTGTGTGGTGTTTTTATTACGTGTTTTATGGCTGTGAGGTGTTTTTATTATGTGTTTTATGGCTGTGAGGTGTTTTTATTTTCGTGGTGGTGTGTTTTTATTTCGTGTTTTATGGCTGTGTGGTGTTTTTATTATGTGTTTTATGGCTGTGTGGTGTTTTTATTATGTGTTTTATGGCTGTGAGGTGTTTTTATTTTCGTGGTGGTGTGTTTTTATTTCGTGTTTTATGGCTGTGAGGTGTTTTTATTTTCGTGGTGGTGAGGTGTTTTTATTACGTGTTTAATGGCTGTGAGGTGTTTTTATTACGTGTTTTATGGCTGTGTGGTGTTTTTATTTTCGTGGTGGTGTGTATTTATTACGTGTTTTATGGCTGTGTGGTGTTTTTATTATGTGTTTTATGGCTGTGAGGTGTTTTTATTTTCGTGGTGGTGTGTATTTATTACGTGTTTTATGGCTGTGTGGTGTTTTTATTATGTGTTTTATGGCTGTGAGGTGTTTTTATTTTCGTGGTGGTGTGTATTTATAACGTGTTTTATGGCTGTGTGGTGTTTTTATTATGTGTTTTATGGCTGTGAGGTGTTTTTATTTTCGTGGTGGTGTGTTTTTATTTCGTGTTTTATGGCTGTGAGGTGTTTTTATTTTCGTGGTGGTGAGGTGTTTTTATTACGTGTTTTATGGCTGTGAGGTGTTTTTATTATGTGTTTTATGGCTGTGAGGTGTTTTTATTTTCGTGGTGGTGTGTTTTTATTTCGTGTTTTATGGCTGTGTGGTGTTTTTATTATGTGTTTTATGGCTGTGAGGTGTTTTTATTATGTGTTTTATGGCTGTGAGGTGTTTTTATTTTCGTGGTGGTGTGTTTTTATTTCGTGTTTTATGGCTGTGAGGTGTTTTTATTACGTGTTTTATGGCTGTGAGGTGTTTTTATTATGTGTTTTATGGCTGTGTGGTGTTTTTATTATGTGTTTTATGGCTGTGTGGTGTTTTTATTATGTGTTTTATGGCTGTGAGGTGTTTTTATTATGTGTTTTATGGCTGTGAGGTGTTTTTATTATGTGTTTTATTGCTGTGTGGTGTTTTTATTATGTGTTTTATGGCTGTGAGGTGTTTTTATTATGTGTTTTATGGCTGTGAGGTGTTTTTATTATGTGTTTTATGGCTGTGTGGTGTTTTTATTATGTGTTTTATGGCTGTGAGGTGTTTTTATTATGTGTTTTATGGCTGTGTGGTGTTTTTATTATGTGTTTTATGGCTGTGTGGTGTTTTTATTATGTGTTTTATGGCTGTGAGGTGTTTTTATTATGTGTTTTATGGCTGTGTGGTGTTTTTATTACGTGTTTTATGGCTGTGAGGTGTTTTTATTATGTGTTTTATGGCTGTGAGGTGTTTTTATTTTCGTGGTGGTGTGTTTTTATTTCGTGTTTTATGGCTGTGTGGTGTTTTTATTATGTGTTTTATGGCTGTGTGGTGTTTTTATTATGTGTTTTATGGCTGTGAGGTGTTTTTATTTTCGTGGTGGTGTGTTTTTATTTCGTGTTTTATGGCTGTGAGGTGTTTTTATTTTCGTGGTGGTGAGGTGTTTTTATTACGTGTTTTATGGCTGTGAGGTGTTTTTATTACGTGTTTTATGGCTGTGTGGTGTTTTTATTTTCGTGGTGGTGTGTATTTATTATGTGTTTTATGGCTGTGTGGTGTTTTTATTATGTGTTTTATGGCTGTGAGGTGTTTTTATTTTCGTGGTGGTGTGTTTTTATTTCGTGTTTTATGGCTGTGAGGTGTTTTTATTTTCGTGGTGGTGAGGTGTTTTTATTACGTGTTTTATGGCTGTGTGGTGTTTTTATTATGTGTTTTATGGCTGTGTGGTGTTTTTATTATGTGTTTTATGGCTGTGAGGTGTTTTTATTTTCGTGGTGGTGTGTTTTTATTTCGTGTTTTATGGCTGTGAGGTGTTTTTATTTTCGTGGTGGTGAGGTGTTTTTATTACGTGTTTTATGGCTGTGAGGTGTTTTTATAATGTGTTTTATGGCTGTGAGGTGTTTTTATTATGTGTTTTATGGCTGTGAGGTGTTTTTATTTTCGTGGTGGTGTGTTTTTATTTCGTGTTTTATGGCTGTGTGGTGTTTTTATTATGTGTTTTATGGCTGTGAGGTGTTTTTATTATGTGTTTTATGGCTGTGAGGTGTTTTTATTTTCGTGGTGGTGTGTTTTTATTTCGTGTTTTATGGCTGTGAGGTGTTTTTATTACGTGTTTTATGGCTGTGAGGTGTTTTTATTATGTGTTTTATGGCTGTGTGGTGTTTTTATTATGTGTTTTATGGCTGTGAGGTGTTTTTATTTTCGTGGTGGTGTGTTTTTATTATGTGTTTTATGGCTGTGTGGTGTTTTTATTATGTGTTTTATGGCTGTGAGGTGTTTTTATTATGTGTTTTATGGCTGTGAGGTGTTTTTATTATGTGTTTTATGGCTGTGTGGTGTTTTTATTATGTGTTTTATGGCTGTGAGGTGTTTTTATTATGTGTTTTATGGCTGTGTGGTGTTTTTATTATGTGTTTTATGGCTGTGTGGTGTTTTTATTATTTGTTTTATGGCTGTGTGGTGTTTTTATTATGTGTTTTATGGCTGTGAGGTGTTTTTATTATGTGTTTTATGGCTGTGTGGTGTTTTTATTACGTGTTTTATGGCTGTGAGGTGTTTTTATTATGTGTTTTATGGCTGTGAGGTGTTTTTATTTTCGTGGTGGTGTGTTTTTATTTCGTGTTTTATGGCTGTGTGGTGTTTTTATTATGTGTTTTATGGCTGTGTGGTGTTTTTATTATGTGTTTTATGGCTGTGAGGTGTTTTTATTTCGTGTTTTATGGCTGTGTGGTGTTTTTATTATGTGTTTTATGGCTGTGAGGTGTTTTTATTATGTGTTTTATGGCTGTGAGGTGTTTTTATTTTCGTGGTGGTGTGTTTTTATTTCGTGTTTTATGGCTGTGAGGTGTTTTTATTTTCGTGGTGGTGTGTTTTTATTTCGTGTTTTATGGCTGTGAGGTGTTTTTATTTTCGTGGTGGTGTGTATTTATTACGTCTTTTATGGCTGTGAGGTGTTTTTATTATGTGTTTTATGGCTGTGAGGTGTTTTTATTATGTGTTTTATGGCTGTGTGGTGTTTTTATTATGTGTTTTATGGCTGTGTGGTGTTTTTATTATGTGTTTTATGGCTGTGAGGTGTTTTTATTATGTGTTTTATGGCTGTGTGGTGTTTTTATTATGTGTTTTATGGCTGTGAGGTGTTTTTATTATGTGTTTTATGGCTGTGTGGTGTTTTTATTATGTGTTTTATGGCTGTGAGGTGTTTTTATTATGTGTTTTATGGCTGTGTGGTGTTTTTATTATGTGTTTTATGGCTGTGTGGTGTTTTTATTATGTGTTTTATGGCTGTGTGGTGTTTTTATTATGTGTTTTATGGCTGTGTGGTGTTTTTATTATGTGTTTTATGGCTGTGAGGTGTTTTTATTATGTGTTTTATGGCTGTGTGGTGTTTTTATTACGTGTTTTATGGCTGTGAGGTGTTTTTATTATGTGTTTTATGGCTGTGTGGTGTTTTTATTACGTGTTTTATGGCTGTGAGGTGTTTTTATTATGTGTTTTATGGCTGTGAGGTGTTTTTATTTTCGTGGTGGTGTGTTTTTATTTCGTGTTTTATGGCTGTGTGGTGTTTTTATTATGTGTTTTATGGCTGTGTGGTGTTTTTATTATGTGTTTTATGGCTGTGAGGTGTTTTTATTTTCGTGGTGGTGTGTTTTTATTTCGTGTTTTATGGCTGTGAGGTGTTTTTATTTTCGTGGTGGTGAGGTGTTTTTATTACGTGTTTTATGGCTGTGAGGTGTTTTTATTACGTGTTTTATGGCTGTGTGGTGTTTTTATTTTCGTGGTGGTGTGTATTTATTACGTGTTTTATGGCTGTGTGGTGTTTTTATTATGTGTTTTATGGCTGTGAGGTGTTTTTATTTTCGTGGTGGTGTGTATTTATTACATGTTTTATGGCTGTGTGGTGTTTTTATTATGTGTTTTATGGCTGTGAGGTGTTTTTATTTTCGTGGTGGTGTGTATTTATAACGTGTTTTATGGCTGTGTGGTGTTTTTATTATGTGTTTTATGGCTGTGAGGTGTTTTTATTTTCGTGGTGGTGTGTTTTTATTTCGTGTTTTATGGCTGTGAGGTGTTTTTATTTTCGTGGTGGTGAGGTGTTTTTATTACGTGTTTTATGGCTGTGTGGTGTTTTTATTATGTGTTTTATGGCTGTGAGGTGTTTTTATTTTCGTGGTGGTGTGTTTTTATTTCGTGTTTTATGGCTGTGAGGTGTTTTTATTTTCGTGGTGGTGAGGTGTTTTTATTACGTGTTTTATGGCTGTGTGGTGTTTTCATTATGTGTTTTATGGCTGTGTGGTGTTTTTATTATGTGTTTTATGGCTGTGAGGTGTTTTTATTTTCGTGGTGGTGTGTTTTTATTTCTTGTTTTATGGCTGTGAGGTGTTTTTATTTTCGTGGTGGTGAGGTGTTTTTATTACGTGTTTTATGGCTGTGAGGTGTTTTTATTATGTGTTTTATGGCTGTGTGGTGTTTTTATTTTCGTGGTGGTGTGTTTTTATTTCGTGTTTTATGGCTGTGTGGTGTTTTTATTATGTGTTTTATGGCTGTGTGGTGTTTTTATTATGTGTTTTATGGCTGTGTGGTGTTTTTATTATGTGTTTTATGGCTGTGAGGTGTTTTTATTATGTGTTTTATGGCTGTGAGGTGTTTTTATTATGTGTTTTATGGCTGTGTGGTGTTTTTATTATGTGTTTTATGGCTGTGAGGTGTTTTTATTATGTGTTTTATGGCTGTGAGGTGTTTTTATTATGTGTTTTATGGCTGTGTGGTGTTTTTATTATGTGTTTTATGGCTGTGAGGTGTTTTTATTATGTGTTTTATGGCTGTGTGGTGTTTTTATTATGTGTTTTATGGCTGTGTGGTGTTTTTATTATGTGTTTTATGGCTGTGTGGTGTTTTTATTATGTGTTTTATGGCTGTGAGGTGTTTTTATTATGTGTTTTATGGCTGTGTGGTGTTTTTATTATGTGTTTTATGGCTGTGTGGTGTTTTTATTATGTGTTTTATGGCTGTGAGGTGTTTTTATTTTCGTGGTGGTGAGGTGTTTTTATTTCGTGTTTTATGGCTGTGAGGTGTTTTTATTTTCGTGGTGGTGAGGTGTTTTTATTACGTGTTTTATGGCTGTGAGGTGTTTTTATTACGTGTTTTATGGCTGTGAGGTGTTTTTATTACGTGTTTTATGGCTGTGTGGTGTTTTTATTATGTGTTTTATGGCTGTGTGGTGTTTTTATTATGTGTTTTATGGCTGTGAGGTGTTTTTATTATGTGTTTTATGGCTGTGAGGTGTTTTTATTATGTGTTTTATGGCTGTGTGGTGTTTTTATTATGTGTTTTATGGCTGTGAGGTGTTTTTATTATGTGTTTTATGGCTGTGAGGTGTTTTTATTATGTGTTTTATGGCTGTGTGGTGTTTTTATTATGTGTTTTATGGCTGTGAGGTGTTTTTATTATGTGTTTTATGGCTGTGAGGTGTTTTTATTATGTGTTTTATGGCTGTGTGGTGTTTTTATTATGTGTTTTATGGCTGTGAGGTGTTTTTATTATGTGTTTTATGGCTGTGTGGTGTTTTTATTATGTGTTTTATGGCTGTGTGGTGTTTTTATTATGTGTTTTATGGCTGTGAGGTGTTTTTATTATGTGTTTTATGGCTGTGTGGTGTTTTTATTACGTGTTTTATGGCTGTGAGGTGTTTTTATTATGTGTTTTATGGCTGTGAGGTGTTTTTATTTTCGTGGTGGTGTGTTTTTATTTCGTGTTTTATGGCTGTGTGGTGTTTTTATTATGTGTTTTATGGCTGTGAGGTGTTTTTATTTTCGTGGTGGTGTGTTTTTATTTCGTGTTTTATGGCTGTGAGGTGTTTTTATTACGTGTTTTATGGCTGTGAGGTGTTTTTATTTTCGTGGTGGTGTGTTTTTATTTCGTGTTTTATGGCTGTGAGGTGTTTTTATTTTCGTGGTGGTGTGTTTTTATTTCGTGTTTTATGGCTGTGAGGTGTTTTTATTATGTGTTTTATGGCTGTGAGGTGTTTTTATTTTCGTGGTGGTGTGTTTTTATTTCGTGTTTTATGGCTGTGAGGTGTTTTTATTTTCGTGGTGGTGTGTATTTATTACGTGTTTTATGGCTGTGTGGTGTTTTTATTACGTGTTTTATGGCTGTGAGGTGTTTTTATTTTCGTGGTGGTGTGTATTTATTACGTGTTTTATGGCTGTGTGGTGTTTTTATTATGTGTTTTATGGCTGTGAGGTGTTTTTATTTTCGTGGTGGTGTGTATTTATAACGTGTTTTATGGCTGTGTGGTGTTTTTATTATGTGTTTTATGGCTGTGAGGTGTTTTTATTTTCGTGGTGGTGAGGTGTTTTTATTACGTGTTTAATGGCTGTGAGGTGTTTTTATTATGTGTTTTATGGCTGTGAGGTGTTTTTATTTTCGTGGTGGTGAGGTGTTTTTATTACGTGTTTTATGGCTGTGAGGTGTTTTTATTATGTGTTTTATGGCTGTGAGGTGTTTTTATTTTCGTGGTGTTGAGGTGTTTTTATTACGTGTTTAATGGCTGTGAGGTGTTTTTATTATGTGTTTTATGGCTGTGAGGTGTTTTTATTTTCGTGGTGGTGTGTATTTATTACGTGTTTTATGGCTGTGTGGTGTTTTTATTTTCGTGGTGGTGTGTATTTATTACGTGTTTTATGGCTGTGTGGTGTTTTTATTATGTGTTTTATGGCTGTGAGGTGTTTTTATTTTCGTGGTGGTGTGTATTTATTACGTGTTTTATGGCTGTGTGGTGTTTTTATTATGTGTTTTATGGCTGTGAGGTGTTTTTATTTTCGTGGTGGTGTGTATTTATTACGTGTTTTATGGCTGTGTGGTGTTTTTATTATGTGTTTTATGGCTGTGAGGTGTTTTTATTTTCGTGGTGGTGTGTTTTTATTTCGTGTTTTATGGCTGTGAGGTGTTTTTATTTTCGTGGTGGTGTGTTTTTATTTCGTGTTTTATGGCTGTGAGGTGTTTTTATTTTCGTGGTGGTGAGGTGTTTTTATTACGTGTTTTATGGCTGTGAGGTGTTTTTATTACGTGTTTTATGGCTGTGAGGTGTTTTTATTTTCGTGGTGGTGAAGTGTTTTTATTTCGTGTTTTATGGCTGTGAGGTGTTTTTATTTTCGTGGTGGTGAGGTGTTTTAATTACGTGTTTTATGGCTGTGAGGTGTTTTTATTACGTGTTTTATGGCTGTGAGGTGTTTTTATTTTCGTGGTGGTGAAGTGTTTTTATTTCGTGTTTTATGGCTGTGAGGTTTTTTGAATTACTTGGTGGTGAGGTGTTTTGAATTACGTGGTGGTGATACGTGGTAGCCTTTCGAAATGTGGGAGGTTTTTTTGGGTCACCCTGTATATATATATACACACACACACACACTTTAAATACATACATTAACTAGAACGGCACTCCGTAGAGAGCAAACCTCCACCTGGTTGGCCATATCACTCCATGGTGAAAAATCACTTTTAAAATTCTACTAGCAGGATCCGGATCAGGATCTTCACCAAAATTGAATCGATTCTTCCTTGTCAGACACACAACTTGTCCAACAAGTTTCGTCCAAATCCATGCACAACTTTTTGAGATATCCTGCCATTTCTCGTTTTTGGCCCAATCTTCCAATGGTGAAGAATCACTTTAAAATTTCCAGTAGCCGGATCCGAATCCTGATATTCACCAAAATCTAATCATTTCGTTCTTGTCACATACGCTACATTTCTCCCAAATTTCGTCCGAATCCGACCTCAACTTTTTGACATATTTTGGTGGACATGTTGGGTGTGTGATAAGGACGAAATGATTGGATTTTGATGAAGATCCGGATCCGGATACGA